>NC_133932.1:120171176-120474206 GCF_031877795.1 Strix aluco
TAACACTCTCTTCCCTCGTAACTATCAAACACACGTTATAAGGCCTTGAATGAGTTAACAAAAATACTGGTAACTACACGAAAGGCCAATAAACCCTCCAGAAGTATTTCTCATCTAATGAAGCTTTTCCCAGCCAGTCATTCAGAGAAGAACTTTAATTTGGATGGGCCTCACCTGTTTACAGTATTTGCTGCATGGGATGTTGTTTGAATGCGAAAGCTGTGTTCAGACAATGGACGTGGTTGGGGGTTAACCCCCGTATTCATACCCCGGTATGGATACTTAAACTGTAGCAACAGCCGGACAAGAATTGCAGCATGTTCTGATGCAAAAGTCAATTCTTTTAACTGTCATTTGTAGCGTTGAGAAAGCGTTTGTTGATATCACTTAAGCTTTTAGCCAGACATGGAAAAATTTGCATCTAATCATAGAATTTGTCATAGCTGTCATACAAACTCTCTTCAAAACAGGCCCAGGAGAAGCTCAGGCTACATTTTAAGAATAATTAGCATGGGTAAAAATTACCACGCTAGGCCTTGCTCCAGTACTGCAGAATTTTCTCTACTGGTATTTCCTCCTTTGTTCTCAAATTGTTGAGTTCTTAAAAAAAAAAAATGCAAGTTTTCTTGTAAGAGATCAGTACAGCAACAGGGCAATGTTTCAGATAGTATACAAGGATTCCTAAGGAACCAATATTATGCAGTAGATGTTTATATTAAACCCATCCAGTAACTAAATACTGCATAGCATTTACAGCTTGAATAAATATTTTTGTTTTAATAAAAAGTTGTGTGTCTTGCTTAATATTTCGTAAGTCAGTCCACTAAACAGCTTTGTGGATAGTGTATAGAAAAGTCATGTTGATGGGTCATTTTTTAAGACAAAGAGTTCAGTACTAAACACTAAGTTCTAATAGCAGCAATCGTCAGAGTGGCAAAAACAATTGCACCTTTGCTACATGGTGGCATTTTATCCTTAATAGTGTTCTGACAGGTGAATGATGTTTTTGAACAGATTTGCTGTTATGTGAGACAGTGTAGCTCTTTCATGGGACAGCCAACATCCACCATAGTCTGTCTTTTTTTTGCTATCTGGGAATACTAAAGGTGTCATCAATTCACTTACCCTTTCAAAGGAAGAAGCATCTTCAGGTCCAAGCTGCTGTCATATGGCAAGTAATTTTTAGAAGAACAGGTGTCAGAGCATGAATGAAGGTTAATTTTCTTAGTATGTAGCATTTCAATGCCACTGTTCATTTGCTACTTCTACAAGTACATTCCTTCCCAGAAAAAAACAGATCCTACTACATCCTGAAGTATTTATTCCTGCTACTTTATGGAGGAAAATTTAAGGACAAGCAGTGGGTAGAGATGACTTCCTGTTGAAATTAATATCAAAATAAGAAAGCAGTTGTCCTAAATTCCAGCTGAGAAACTGTGTTTGATGCTTATCCCTTGTGAAAAGAGTGAGGTGGGAATAGGCTTTATACTGATGAAATAGCCAATTTTAGCCTGCCAGAGAAACCACACAAACTTCTCACTGAAGTCTCATTCCAGGAGAGTATTTTCGTGTCTCCCCGTGCTCGCACTAGGAATGCTCACCCCCATATTCCTGATGACTTCACTGTGCATTCAGGAGCGCAGCCAGGTACAGGGCAGCTCCTGGTGAAGAAGCAGTAGCAGTAACTACTCTTTTGGGCCTGAATCTGCCTCCACTTAAAAGTATATTGACAAAACTGTCCATCACAGGAGTTTCAATGAACAAAAAAGGAGCAGTAGCATTTTGAGGCATGTGTGAGTAACTAACACCACCATCTCTTTAGTTTGCTCAGCTACTACACCCCAAGCCAGGTTGAGCAAGTTGCTGGAGCAGGGCTCCTTTTCTGCATTTGACCCAGCTTTGAGGTACACAACAACAGAAAACCAACCTTTGAGTAAAGCTATTTTTTCCTATGAAAATCACTTAGTAGTTAGGAAAATTAAGCAACAAAACTGTAAGAAACCATCTGCTTTTGAGAAACCATATGTCAGTGACAGGAGCCACAGTTAACAAACATTCTTTATTGTCAGGTCGCAAGACATTACCATAACTTGACATTTTTTATTTCTACTGTGTAAAAACTCACACTGAGTCAAAATAATAGAAGCCCAGTTGTCCGTATCAATAATCAATGATGTTTTAAGAAATTTTAGAATAGCAGTTAAGGAATTCATCCATTTACTGATAAATAAGATGTAACAGATACCAGTCATCATTTTGATCAGAGAGTGTTCAAGGCTTTGTTTCCAACATCTACAACTTCTCTATCAATATTGCAGAAGCACCTCCTCCTCCGTTGCAAATTCCTGCAAGACCATACTGTCCTTGCTTCAACACATGGGCCATATGAACAACAATTCTTGCTCCAGACATTCTAAATAAAAGAAAAAAAAATGCATATAGCTTAGTTTAAAGGAAATTCTTAATTTGACCCACACAGAATACAGTACTGACTCACTGGAGGAAAAAAAAAACACACCAACAAAAAGACCAAACAAACTGTTTCATCTACATTTAGGTGCAGTACAGGTTATTTTTCTCTAGCTACAGTACTTAAACAGAAAGATTCTTAAACAAAAACTCCATGTTTTTCTAAAGTTTCTTCTGGAAAAGGAAATCACCTCTGAGTCTGTATATTATGAAGTGTCTCTACACATAGCAAAGTCTTTCAAAGAAGGTAACAAACCTACCACAAAACCCAAATCAATAGTAACGATTAATTTCAGTTTCTTATTTGCTTACAACTCGATATACTCCGGTATGCTACGCTGATCCTCCTAATGTGCAAAAATCAGACATTTAAATTCTGTCATTAGACTGTCGAAATTAACTTTTAAGACAAAAAAGTCATATTTCCTCATCGGAAGCAGACAATATTGCGAAGGAGATGTCAGCATCTCTTACACTATTAGGCCTTGAAGGTTTTTATGAACTATACAGTACTGTACTCCTACTTGTTCCTGATGTACCACATGGTTACTTCACATCTATGTGGATTTAGGAGACTTTGAAAGGGGGTTTTCCTCACTACCATGCAGCTTGACTACTCCTAGGGAAGATTAACAGGATATATTGTATGTCTTGAGCTGTTGGGGAACACAGCAGGTGATCTGACTCCTCTAACCAGCTGACAGAATTTCAAACAAAAGACCCACCAGATTCCCCCAGACTGTCCCTGTCTGCTGCATTAGCTGCTGGGAGACTTGGATTCACTGCCAAAAACGCTTTGACAAAAGACCTGGAATTTCACCTTGCTCATGTAAGACAAATAGAAGTCCCTGTGCCATATCCTTTGCTATTTTCATAAGTTTACCTGTAAGTTTTATTAGCTTAACTACCTGATTAGTTTCTTCTGTCATGTTAATAGCGATGTGGTTTTAATACTTCATAAATCCATCGAGCTATGATAACAAGCAAGCTCTTCATAGAAATAGGTGGTAACTAACTGTGAAGAGAAAAACGGGACTGTGCTCTTTTCAAGGTACCTGAAATTTAAGACCTGAATTAAGTCACTGTGTACTTGACAGCAAATTTATTACCCTTCCTACTTACATAAAACTTGAGAATAAAGGTAAATGTATTAGCAGTAAGTCTAGAAAACAATGCCTTTGTGCAGAACAAAAACCAGTGCTTATTTTACTTACCCTATTGGATGTCCAAGAGAGACGGCTCCTCCGTTAATATTTACTTTCTGTGGATCAATACCCAGCATTTTAATATTGGCCAGCACCACAACACTGAACGCTTCGTTGATTTCCCACATTGCAATATCTTCTTTTTTCAGGCCTGTCTCACTCAGAATCTAGAAGTAATAATAAAAATAATTATGACTATGAAAGAATGACAAAGCTAATTATAGAAATAATTAGATATATTTTGAAGTTGGTGACTCAGGCTGCCCATAGATTCAAGTTCACATTCTGGAACCGCTTTGTCAGATGGGAAAAAGCAAAATTGAGGTACTGATGCACAAACTTGGGTTTTCACAAAAGAAGAAATGGAGAGTACCCTATGCTGAGAATATGTTTTCATCACACTTACTAAGACTGCAGCTACAGTAAGTACATTTAAACTGATACAGTACTGCCTCACGCCATACGCTTGTCTTCAGTTCCTTTTTGAACTAGGCTATACTTGTATAACCAGATTTATTTTGACTTTCAGCCATACAAGCTGCAGAGCTTCAGAAGTGTAAACAAGTCCAAAGTTGGTGAAAGCAGTATAAAACAATATTCTCTTTCAAAATAGGTGTGAGAAATTTGTTACTCTGAAAATCTGTGTTCTAGCCTTGATCCTCTGAAAAACCTGTTCTTTGTATTTATGATGTAATTAGAATTTTGATCCTAATTACGGGAAGATCCACTGAGGGCTGAACCAATGATCTGGTACTAGGGAAGTTTGTTGTTTTTCAAAAACACTCAGTTTTATTCCTACCTTGGGAACAGCATGTGCAGGTGCAATTGGGAAGTCAATAGGATCAACAGCAGCATCTGCAAAAGCTGTAAAAATCGCAAAAGCTGTTCAAAGACCTTTTGTTTTTACTGGACATGATTTTTATTTGTGCAAGCAGCAAACCCAGCCAAGATAGAAAAATTCTGAATATACTGGTCCACGAAATAGATACCTCTGAAGTTCAGTGCCTTAAGTGAGCCACATAATAACATTTTCATATTTTCAGTATTATTCCACACAGAAAACTCTGTTTATGATCAAAAGCCTGCTGGTACAATGCTTGAAATTTCAAGAGCTGTATTGAGAAGATGCAGTCATAATGCTAAGGGCTCAGCTTTTCTGTCCCATGAACGCCAGAAAACTGGCCAAACAGGACTCCCAGTCTGAGAGCACACTGTGGGAGTATTTTCCAGGACTGTACTCAAAGAAAAGAAAATAAAATCTTACCTACTATCCGTGCCAATGGTTTGACGTTCAGTCTCTTGGCTGCCTCTGTAGTCATCAGCACCAAAGCAGCTGCCCCATCGTTCAGAGTACTGGCATTAGCAGCTGTAACTGTTCCTAGAAAAGGCAAAGTGTTGTTTAAACAAAGGGGAAAGTATGATAGAGCTCAGGTATATCCTGTTAGCGATTCTTCTTTTACCTCAGGCCCTTGAACACAAGGTCTCAACAACATGATGGTATCTGTTGCACTGAGTTAACTAAAAATTAGTTCTTTTTTTTAAATCGGTTTGATTAAACAAGTACATTGTGTGTATTCCTATCTTTATCCATGTGGCTGCTTAGATTACACCTTCCATGTCAGCTGCACTGCTGGCATTAACACAGAATTCCAGCTCAAAAAGGGTTACAAATGAGTGGCAACTTTGGGATAGCCACAAAGATTTATTCATTACAGATTCAAGGAAGTAACAGGCAACTGTGTAAAGGCACTCCAGCTCCCACTGAAACAAGAGCTTATACGTGGCGGAGACCAAGGCAATAGCTAAACTGAAACCAATCCGTTTCGGTCTTTTTAAAGTAAATGTCCAAAGCAGAGGTTTTCCCTGGTTTAAGGTTCTTGGACCATCTTTTAATCCAAGTTGTGAAGCACATTTCTTTATCTTAGCAGACATTTAAAAGTTAATGAACTACTGTTGGGCGTTCAAGCTCTTGTGAACAGTACTCTTCAATATAACAAAGCATTCTTGCACTTGGTAGAAAAGCAAGAAATTAATTTAACAATATTTACCATTTTCTTTTTGGAAAACAGCTTTCAGCTTTGGAACTTTACTGAAATCAACACGCTTGTATTCTTCATCTTCCTTCACTTCTGTATCTGGCTTTCCTGAAATTCAGATTTGGTTTAGTATTTTATGGAACAGTCCATTCTTAAGCCATTCTAACACAGTACTTTGATTAAATGCTGCCTTATTTAAACAACTTATTTCAGTAAAAAAATGTAAGCATATGTAAAATGCACATCAAGAAACATGCTTATGAAAACTGTAAAAAAAATTATGCTTCAATCCAATGTATTCACAGCAAATCCATTTATACTTCCTGGTGGCTGAATGAAAAGGACAAATAATATATCTTTAAGGTAATTAATAGGGAAATTAAACCACGGATATCCTCGAGCCATACTAGCTAGATTCGATAGTCTTCCACTTACACAAAAAAGGAAGAAGATATGGTAAGTAACATTAAAGAAAAGTTAAAAAACAAAAAGTAGGTCACAGGTCACTGAATGCTGTTCACCAGTCTGCATAACAGAAAATTCTTGGCTAAACTAAAATTAGTGTTCCTGAAATCTGCATGTTTGAACAACACAACTTGCACTGAACACAGACAGCTTTCAATGAGAAACAGTTCATTTCATCACACCTTTCCATAATACCTTTTTTTGAAATAGTGACAGGAACTATTTCATTTTTCAATATTCCTGAATCCCAGGCTGTTTTGCTCTTAGTGTAAGAGCCTATGGCATAAGTGTCTTGTTCCTCTCGTGAAATAGTAAACTTCTTTGCAGTATTCTCAGCACAGTTGCCCTTGGAGAAAAACAGGCACGTTAGGTTTGGTATTTCTGGAGATGCAAGGTAGAAATGTAGCTGAAAAAAAACTCAACCAGCAGATTTCTAGCATTGAATGTGACTAATATTTGGTGTCCATTTCTAATTTACACAGACATGATCAAACAGTAACTTTTGGTTTTGGAATATGATCTTCAGATTTAGCAAATGTTTTCTGGATCGAGATTATTAAAGCCATGAAGGAACTTTCCTCACAAGGCTTTTTTTAAAGTTAAAAAACTGTGCAAAAGTAAGTTTTAAAGTGCTTAGGGCTGATGTCTTCAGAGACTGAAGATCACTGTTCAGCCACAGAACAGTATGTTCATGTCATCTTACTAGTGTTTTCATTCCATTATTAGCTTGCCTGTTCCAAAGGTTCCAAGAACAGGTCAACACACAGGGCTTAGTTAGCCTTTTGGATCTGATACTCTAAAAACTGTACAAATAAAAGTAGGTATACCTTTTGTCTAATAACTGGAATGACATAAGTAGAATGAAACAAATCATTTTTTATATAGGTCAATCATAGTCATAATTATACAATCACAATTCATTACCAACACTGGTCTAAATACCTGGTGACAAAAAAAACCCCGCATACTCATTTAGTCAACCTGAAAGATTTGTTCTTAAACGGGTTTTGTTCCATCTCTCATTTCTGTACAAAACTCAGTGAACCAACACAAAACCCTCTAGAACCACGTTCCTCCAGTTCTTCAAACAAGCATCTTTACTTCTGTGCAGTTAAAGAATTTAAAGTCTTACTCTAGAGCCAAAACACAGACAAGAGTAAGTTCCAGAAGCCATCGGATGGGCCTTCCTGTGTATTCTCATAGTGTTAAGGTTTTCCAAGCAACCTACAGCTGCTATAATGATGACAAAACATTCTGAAATACTGTCCCAATCTGTTAAAACTTTATGTATTATAACCAACTCCTAGTTTTTCCCCACATACAGGAACTAGCAAAGCCACTATTTACATTCCTATAAGATTCCTCACAATGAAAATCCCTTTTAGCTGAAATGCGGGAGTGGATTTCAACCAACAGCCTAAGCAGAGTCCACTATACTGCAAAAAGAATAAATCACACACAACTGCAAAAAGAATAAATCACACACAGAAGCAGTGAGGTCTGTATGAAATATATGGATCACAGTAGAATATTCTTCATGACATGTTTTCCTGTACACCAGCAAGAACACTAACTGATCAATCAGTAATGCCCTATAATTGTGAATTACCAAAGGCAAAGGTCAGAAATATTTGTAAACTGAAAGTAGTCATTCTTTTCTAACTGTTCTTCCCTGATGCTTGTTCTTCACTATCTTCATATCAGTCGTTTTCCAAACCCATCCTAAGTTTGCAGTTGTTTATCCGATTTAAGTTGCCATGCTGATGAGTAAGCGTTATCAGCTGACTCAAACCTTCCAACAGAAGACATGAGATATCTACACTGGGGGAGGGAAAATGAACACGAGAGCCTGCTGAACTGTACAGAGTAGGTACCCTCAAAGACATCAAGTAATTTGACTGCTCTCTCCCACAGACAGAGTAACAGCAATCTATCAGTGGCAGATTATTTTTGTTTTTTTAAGCCCCTGCTCTAGGCTATTCAGACTTCAATCAGAGACAGATAACTACTAACACACGATCTGATATCCTGTTTTGGTCTTCTCTCTAGCTCCTCCATTACACTTACTACAGGAAGCCTGGAAATGGAAGACTTTTTCCTCCTCCGTTAATGTTACTCCTCATCTCTAGGTTTGCTAGGTGAAGCAGTTTCATAGTAATTATATACAAGCTCTTCAAAGCTGCATCAGATATATGGTTGATACTTTAGTACTGTGCAGGAATATTTACCATATGGATATGGTTATAAGCATCTGTCAGCCCATCTTTTACTATCAGGTCTTCCAGCTTTACTCCTCCATAAGGTGTTGATCCTCTGCTCATTGTATAAGGAACATTAGACATGCTCTCCATTCCACCAGCAACCATTACATCCTGCTCAAAGGAAACAAGTTAAAATTATTAATAATGCAGTGTGTTCTCTGTGACTTCCTGTAGGAACAAATATTAGCAAAAGCATAACCATGGCTGCTTTATATTTCTGAGGAGTCCTAAAAGAGGAAAAAAAATCTTTATGCATTGAAAAAGCAAACAGCAGGAACAACAGCTGGAGACAGCTAATGCACCCTGACAGAACAACTGGACTTTTGTCTTGTATGCAGTTCTAGAAACCTGCAACAGCCATGCCCGTCTCTTGCACTTTTACTTCAAAAGCTTCTGAGATCAAATTACAGGTCTAGCTTTAAACAGTTTCTTTTTCTGTAAATTTCTCATTTTTGTTCTTCATTTGCAGCTCCATATCCTTAGGGAACAAGCAACAGTCAGAATCTAAGAGACCAATAAGAAGAGACAGAGATTTACAAGTACCTGCAGTTTTACATGATATTGTTTCATCCTACTATGTAAAGATAGATGACTTATAGTATGGTTTTATCATCTGAAACGGCCAGCAAAAGAGATGTTAATAATTAATGACTACTGAACTTGAATTAAGCTGAATCATTACAGGCATTTATCAATTAATATACTTTTCAAGCTGAGACAAAGCAAACAGAAAAGCTACAGCAGCAAAGCTACAAGGGCCGTAAGTATACCTACTGTTCATCAGGCTATACCCCCAAAATCCCTAGGATCTCACAATGTGAAGAACAGACACAGTTGTGTTTGATGGCATATGCGAAATATGGATAAATATAAGAAAAATACACACACAGCAGTGTGAGTCTTTGAGAGTTCATCAGTGCTGTTAATAGAAATTCAAAAAGATTTTACACCAAAACAGCAATAAGATGAAAGCTTTTTTGGTTTCTTTAAATTAAAATGCAGAAAAATAATGGTTTGGTTCAGAATAGATCATAAACTAGATCCAGGAACAGTGACATGAATAAAGAAAAGAAAGAAGGCTGGAGACAAACTGGAAAGACAGATAAATTGGAAAGGCAGCTGAGAGATGGAAGCAGCAATAGATCAGAGGAACAAGAGTCCCTGGCATTTCAATTCCATAAAGTGAACGACTTGGAGACAGAGTTAATACAATTGTTTATATGAAGATGTACACTGGCTCAAGCCCCTGGGAACCATCCCTGACTTTCATATCACAGATACCTCACAGTCCACAGCCAGAAAGATAAACAAATACCAAAAAAACCCATAATTTATAGCTCTAAGAGACTAATAACTGGCTGAGTCTGCTTTTGCTGAGATGTAAATTACTAAAGCCAAATGTAGCTGTTTACACAGACACGCTGGGCCTCTGGTTTAAAGTCCAGTGACAAGACTTCCACCGACTTCGGCAGGCACTGGACGAAGTGCCATTCTCCGCAGAGCAAGGCCAAAGCAATAAGTAGTTGCTTAACTCAGCTATACTGTTATCTTCACAGAAGGGGCAACAAGACTTAAATATTTTACATTTGTTCTTAAAAAAAAAAAAAAAAAAGTAAGTACATTTCTCACTTATGATCCACTTACTTTGTAAACCAAAAATATGTATTGAACTGACAATATCACTTCAGAGAAGGAGAGACATTGCCAAAATGCTTTTGAGTATGGAATTAAAAACAAAATTGAAATGTCTTTCTTCACATTCACACTTCTCCCATATTCTTTGCTGCACAGCATTTAACAGCTTGCTGAAGATGGTGTATTCTCCCATCCTCCCATTAAGTGATACTGCTTTTCCCCGTTGTAAAAAGAATCTTAGAACACAGTTGACAGAGATGAGAAAGTTCTCTTCAATGAAAAAGTGAATTCATCAACAATAGATTCCACTTCTTCTAAAACAATAAAAAAAGCCTGAAGCATCTTTAATGTACTTGGAAACAACATTGCTTTAATATATATATTTAATATATTTTTAATATATATTTATATATATAATATATATAAAATATATATTTTTAATATATATTTAATTCATTTAAGTGTTTAAAGTGTCTGAACGTCAAGATTAAATGTGGTTCATGAAAAAAATAAGTCTATAAAAATTTCTTTAATTTTTCAAACCAGTGGGGCAGGAGGTGGGGTGGGGGAAGAGCAACAGGGAAAGGATGTAAATACTAAAAAAGAAAATTTTTTTATTTACTCAGCTCTAAAAATACATCTGACAATTTCCTAACTCTAATACTTAGAATTCTTTTTTCTGTTTTATACCACAACACACTTAAGTGGCTATAAAATTAAGGTTGCATAAGTAAAACAAAACCTTGTTAATCAGCTTTATTATCCCAAGTCAAAACACAGCCCCAAATTGAAGAGCACAGTCATTAGTAGGACAGGATTTACAACATTAGTTGTGTGTTTTTTCCATAGCACAGCACTAAAATGCACATACCTGACTCCCACACATCAGGCTTTGTGCTGCCATCATAATCGATTTCATTCCTGAAGCACAGACTTTATTGACAGTTGTAGTAGGAGTGCGGATTGGTAGAC
Organism: Strix aluco; assembly: GCF_031877795.1. Classification (NCBI taxonomy): domain Eukaryota; kingdom Metazoa; phylum Chordata; class Aves; order Strigiformes; family Strigidae; genus Strix; species Strix aluco. The sequence goes on from NC_133932.1 coordinate 120,182,220, forward strand.
CTGAGTCAAATAAGTTGTACAAACAACTGTATTATTTAAAAGGTAGACTAACACTCTACTGGTGTCTCAGCAATACTTCATATGGGAATATTTTTTATCTAAGCCCAGGGTGTCCAGCTTGCACTATTTAGCCTGCCAGGGCAATTTATCCACCCTCAACCCACAGTTGCTATCCTTCTTGCAGACTCTTGTTGTTTCTCCCCTTCCAACAACAGACTTGTGGCAAGGGAGCAAGCAAATGAAGAATCAGAGACAGAAGATCAGGGAACTGACTCCAGAACTATTCCTCCTCCTGACACACCAATCCCCGCCTCTAAGAAGCATTCAAGCTTGAAAAGACATAAACAGGCTGTAGAATTCAGCAACTGGCAACAAAACAGACCCCAGAAGTATAGGGACTCTGAACACGTGCAATACTGAACAAGACCAAAAGTGCTATGTGTCAGTGTCATTCACTCGGTTATTACTGAGTTGTTACTGTTACTGAGTGTTCATTACAACAGCTTTGGGCTCTGCTGTGTGCAGCTTGGCTCAAGACCATTGCACCACGGGCTCTGCCCTAGGCTTGCTCTCTAGTATTACGGCTCTGCTACCAGCGCATCACCTCCATACCAGCAGTGAGATGGGGAAACCAGCCAGGGGAAAGAAAAGAGCCATATTCATCCTTTTGTCTCACATGAAAGCAGTTCCTTCTCTTTTACAAAAGTACAGGGACAGAGCCAAGAAAGTATCGTTCTCCCCTGACCCACAGACTTTCCTAGTGTCATGCTAAGGTACGGAATCCCATCCTTACAGCAAAAGGGAGAAGAAAATAATTCCTGCACCCCAATAACATCTGCACTGCAGCTAATGTTTTAGAGTGAATCCTTCCAGTGACAGCTCCAGACTCCACGGGAAGATGAGTGTAATGACATACTCATATCTGCAGTTCATGGAAACTCACTGACCCCTTATCCAATAAGGCTTAAGAGTAATGATACACTGAAGAAGTCTGCTTCATGAAAGATTCAAAGAGCAGCATCCATCATTAGTGTAAAGTGCTCTGGAAGTAGCAGCCTGGTCTCCAATATTGTCTTCTCCAGATTCATCAAACACCGTAGGCAGTAGCACTCATCGTGTGTATGAAAACTGATTCCCAAGGATGCATGATGAGGCCCACATACATGAGCACCAATATAGCCTTCACCCACCATGGGTTAACAAACATACACAGACTGTCTTGACAAAAGGCTGGGCACCACTCTGCTTTAACTCACAGCTCAATAATCTACATAAAGACAGGTAAATCTGTCATAAAGACAGAAAACCTTTAAGCCCAGTATGAAGAGAATGAATACCTGCACCCAAGACTGCCTGTCTTGCTGGAGCTTGTCCTTGTCCAGCCTGCAAGACATTACCCATATACGCTTCTTTCACTTCTTCTGCAGGGATACCTATAAAACAAAATTTTTTTGATTTAAGATTTCTTTGCACAGAAAATGTAACTCCCTTTTACGGATCTTCCCACTGAAGTTTTCTATCAAAGACTGATGAAACGTGCCATGTCCAACCTGTGTGCTAACAGCATGCAGGCCCCTGCTGGGTGCATCCCAGCTCTTTACCCTCGTACTCATGGAACACAGTGAACTGGTGACCCTCTCAAAGGAATTCTCTTGTTACCCTGCAGAACAAGCTACAGTTAGCTAACTCAAACATTTCCAGGTCTCACTAGTCACCTCAATTTCCATGGATGGTTAAGTGCACAAAACTTCCTACCTGCCACAACTATGTCTAAAGAAACAGGCTGGTTGGTTTGCTTAACAGGGGTGAGCCAAGGCTACAGCTAGCTGCCAACTGACAGAAGAGGCCTGTTCCTCTGCTGCATCTCTTGCAACTGCCCTGGTGTTCAAGTTCTTGTAATATGCTGTTTCAAGAAGACAGATTTGTAGAAAATTAACCCTTCTCTCCCCCCAAAAGACTTTTTTGCTAATTTGAATCCATCAATACTCACAAGGGTGTCCTACAAGCCTAAGTGCCCATGTAAAAAATAGGCAGGGAAAGGAAGGGCCACTGGTTTCAGCAACAAGTAGCCTTTGCATCAGCTTAGGTGTGTCATGAAACCCCACCCCAGAAAAACATTAGCATGTTCAATCAAATTTGGATTAGCAGAGATATCCCTAAGTAATATCCTGCTCCTAGAAGCAGCACTTAATTCAGGTTGAAACAAAGCCCAACAGTCAACTTTTCTTAAATACCATTTGTGGATAAAGACTTAGGAGTGCCACAGGAGCAAAAAACCCAGGACCTTCGTTTACCAAGCAATTTAAAGACACAGACTGATACTGTTCTGAGCCACTTGAGATCTTCTTTGTCACAGAAAAAATATTTACATATACCTGCTCTGTCAATTGCTCCCTTAATTGCAATGGAACCAAGTTTAGTGGCTGGCAGTGATGAAAGAGATCCTTGGAAAGATCCAATCGGTGTCCTTACAGCACTTGCTATCACCACCTCCTAAGAGGAGAAGCACAGAGTAAAAGTCAGAGTCTCTCTCACATAAGCACGCATATACCAGTATTTTTTAAATTTATCCACTTTTACTCTTTCATCGATGTCACAGCTTCCCTTTTATCCTGCAAGTGCTTTGGAGCACTAAAATAATCTTAAAGCATGCAGCATAGGGAATAAATATAAGGAGATCAGTGTGCAGGACTACAGTCTTGGGATCATGGAGCTGTGGTGGGATGGCTCCCATGACTGGAATGCCATCACACAGGGATACAGGCTCTTTAGGAAGGACAGGCCAAGAAGACAAGGTGGGGGAGGTTGCCCTTTATGTGACAGAAAAGCTAGAGTGCACTGAACTCAGCCTTGGGGTGGATAATGCTTGCAAGAGTCTCAAAGGTCCTGGAGTGAAGGGTCGAAGAAAGGTGGCTAATGTTCAAGGATTACCCCTCCATGCTCAAGAGCAGTCCAGTCCAACAAGCACTAAGTCAGGTAAAAATGCCAGGAGGTCTGCATGGATGATCAAAATCCATACACAAAAGGAAGCAGACAGAAGGTGGAAGCAGGGACAGGGAACCTGGCAGACACTGTCCAAGCATGCAAGGACAGGGTTACAAAAGTCAAAGCCCAACTGGAATTGAATCTGGCAAGGGATGTCAAAGGCAACAAAAAGGACTTCCATAAGCACCTAGGATGCAAAAGAAAGTCTAGGGCCTGCTGCTGAATGGGGCATTGGACCTGGTGATGCAGGACATGGAAAAGGCTGAGGTATTGAATGCCCTCTTCACCTCAGTCTTCACTAGTAAGACCAGCCTTCAGGAATCCCAGGCTCCAGAGACCAGGGGGAAGGCTGCAGCAAGGAAGATGTACCCTCAGTGGAAAAGGATCGGGTCAGGGAATACTTAAGCAAATTGGATGTACATAAATCCATGGGCCCTGCTCAGATGCACCCACAAGTGCTGAGGGAGCTGGCTGATGTCTTTGTAAGGTCGCTCTCAATAATCTTGGAATGGTTACAGCAATTGTGAGAGGTGCCCGAGGACTGCAGAAAAGCAAGCATCACTCCTATCTTCACAAAGAGGAAGGAGGAGGACACAGGGAACTACAGGCTGGTCAGCCTCACCTCGATCCCTGGGAAGGTGATGAAACAACTAATCCTGGAAACCATTTCCAGGAACATGAACAACAAGGAAATCATCAGGAGTCATCAGCATGGATTCACCAAGGGGACATCATGCTCAAACAACCCAATAGCCTTCTACAGTGAAATGACTGGTTTACCAGATGAGGGGAGAGCAGTGGACAGCACTGTCTGCCTAGACTACAGTAAGGCTTCCAACACTGCCTCCCATAAGCTCCTCATAAAAGCTAATGAAGTAGGGGTCTGGTAAGGAGACAGTGAGGTAGATTCCAGACCCAGGGGGTGGTGATCAGTGGCATGAAGTCTGGTTGGAGGCCAGTAACTAGGGTGTTCCCCAGGGGTCAATACTGGGTCCAGTCCCATTTAACATCTTCACTAATGATCTGGATGATGGGACAGAGTGTACCCTCTGCAGGTTTGCTGGGAGGAATGGCTGAGGGTCATGCTGCCATCCAGAGGGACCTCAACAAGGTGGAGAAATGGGCTGACAGGAACCTCATGAAGTTCAGCAAGTAGGAGTGCAAAGTCCTGCACCTGGGGAGGAACAACCCCAGGCACCAGGACATGCAGGTGACCACCCAGCTGGAAAGTAGCTTGGCAGAAAAGAACCTGGGAGTCCTGGTGGACACCAGGCTGAACAGGAGCCAGCAATGGGCCCTTGCAGCAAAGGCAGCTGATGGCATCCTGGGCTGCATTAGGCAAAGTATTGCCCCCTGGTCAAGGGGGGTGATCCTTCCTCCCTGCTCAGCCCTGGTGAAGCCACACCTGGAGTGTTGTATCCATTTCTGGGCTCCCCAGTACAAGAGAGACGTGAACATACTAGAGAGTGTCCTACAAAGGGCCATGAAGATGATTAAGTGACTGGAGCATCTGACTATACACAAGGAAAGGCTGAGAGAGCTGGGACTGTTCATCCTTGAGAAGCCTCAGGGGCACCTGTAGTAAACTGGACAGAGGACACAACAGCCTTCTAAGTGTAACTGGCAAAAAAGGAAATCCAACTTTTATTCCAGATTTTGCAGTTAAGTGTGATTTGGGCATAAGTCACATCATCTTCAATGCAGATTTTTGTGATAACTTTTTTTATAACTCCAGTGATTAAGAAACAAATTTAAAACAGTGATTTATTGCAGTCAGATGGTGCTTTATACTTACATTTAAAGTACGCTGTGATACATAGCCACGGCTTGTATACTTCAAAGCCTGAAAATAAGAAAGTCCTCCGAATGTCATATCAAGAAAGCCAATGCCATGACATTTCAGTAATGTACCATTCTCACAGAAGTCATTATTTTAAAAAATAGTATCTAAGAAACACTGGAAAATATTAAAAATCATAGCATGCCTTTTAAAAAAAATGTAGCCTAGTACACAGCCTCACCATGACATCTGTGTTAAAATATTTTCTGAAGAATAAACAGATACTCTTTTAAAAACAAAAACCAATTAATTTTGGCTAAATCTGTTATGTATACATATAACATATGCCTAAACCAGGGAATGGGTGGTGCTATCTTGAAAAAGTTTACTAGTCCCTCCATCTACTTCTCTGGACTTCAGTTCATTCATCCCCATCATTAACTTCATTGCTTTTTAAACAGTGGCGGTTTGTGTCTACAGCTTCATTTCATTAGCATTTCATGAACAAAAATAAGGATAATGAACTCTGAATGCTACAAAAACGATGATAATAAAACAAAACCAAGAAAAAAGAAAAGGTATCACCTGAGCAGATTAATTTACCAGCTACTAGCTTCATCTAATTCAGCAGTGTAAAGATACAAAAATACATCTGTAGATATTGTTTCAATATACTAACAGAATGATCTTTCAATTAGTGGTTTAAGCCACTTAGCCATTTCCTTAGACATTTCAGCACACTAGAAACTTCTGGTCATCACTGAATTGCAGCTAAATGAATACTAACTAAAAATAAATACTTAAGCACACCACAAAAACACCATCAATTTTATAAATTAAAGAATGCCTATTTTGTATCCACAACATGAAAATTTAGTCTGTTTCTCTCTTCATTTGATGACCTTCAGCTAACAAAAGACAGACTTTTTCCCACTGTTTTTCAATTAGTTGGGGTTTTTTTTCCAGCTCAGGTTGTAACAGCCAGCAGAAAGTTTAACTTAAAACTTCTCCCTGAAAATGAATTATGTCCCTGCAGGGCTTTAATAACTGGGCTTCCAAGGGTTAGTGTCAAAAAAAAACCCTAGCAAAGTAACGTGGCCTTACTAGACAACACCTGAAGTTTATCTTTGTAGTAAACTGGACAAAGCACACAATAGTCTTCTAAGTGTAACTGGCATCTGCTAGTAGCGTTCGTGCTCTGTGTCTATTACAGACTTTTAAAAGAACCAAAACACTTATACAGCTGGTAAAACACAACCTTCAGCTTTGCATATGGCAATACTGATACAATCCAGTGCAGTGCAGATGCTTTACCTGCCCTCTTCTTCCTAGCACCGCTCTCCATACCGGGACAGGGTCCCCAGCGCTCCAGGCAAGCCAGGCGACCCGTCAATGAAGCCAGCAGGGCCTCAAAACAACTGTGCCCAGCGGCATTTGGGGCAGGAGCACTCAGTATCTCACCTCCCAGCTGTCCTTCCGATGAACCTACCTCCGGCACATCAAGGCAGCACATTTGCCCACCCGATCCCCCCCCGACCCTGGCTAGCACAGGCCTTGGATAGCTGCTACGCGTCCTTATCGCTGAAGCAGGTAACAGACGGATACAGGGGCTCTGCAGGGCAACGAAGTAGGAAGGAACGCGCTGCAGAGCCGGGCCAGGGCCCTGGCCGGCCCGCTGCCCTCCCGGCGCTGACAGGCGGCTGTGAGGCCCTGGAAAAAGCCGCTCTCAGGATCGCGGCTAAAGGTCCCGCCGGGCTTCGCGCGGTGCCCGGCGCGGGGCTGCCGAGGCGGGGGGAGCCGCCCTTCACCGAGCCGGCGGTTCCGGGGCGGCGCGGCCTGCCCAGCCCCGCAGGCCGCGGCGGACACCGGCCCCGCTCCCCCGGTCGAGGGCCCCGCCGCTGGAGCCGGCCCAGGACCCGCTTCCGCCCCTCAGCTCCTTCCCGGGCCGGGGACTCCCTCCCGTCGCGAAGCGCTGCAGGGGCGAGGTGAGGGGGGAGTCGCCTTCCCCGCCGCGGGTGTGACCTTGGCCAAGACTTTCCGGGCCCCGCGGCGGGGCCGGGGCTGCACAGGGAGGGAGAGGGGAAGGGCCGGGACCCGCGCCGCCCGCCTCACCCGCAGCAGTTCTGCGGCCAGGCGCCGCCGGCCCAGCATCGCCACCGCCGCCATGCTCCCGCTAGCTGCCCCCGTCACCTTCACCGCCGCCCCCGCCGCGGCCTATAGCCGCCGCCGCCCCGCCCCCCGCCCAGCTCCCATTGGCCCCGGGCCTGCGGGCGGTGCCAAATGCGCCCCCGCCATTGGCTAGGCTGGAAGGCGGGCCGCGGCCTCAGCGGGGCGGAGCCGCCAGCGGGCGGGGCGCAGCCCCTGAGGCGGTGAGGGCGGGTGAGCGAGCGGCGAGGCTCGGCGGTGGGTGTCTGACCGGGGCCCGGCAGCTGCTGCTGCCTCCGCCGCGCCTCCGCCCTCCCTGGGAACCCTTTCTGCAGCGAGAGGCGCATTTCTTTCATCGCCGGTGCTGCCGCTTGGGGAGCGGGGAGGGGGTGCCGCCGCCCGCCCTGAGGAAAGGGAAAGGGACTGCGGAGGGACAGCCCCGGGTGCGGGGCGGACAACCTCAGGTTCCGTGCCGAGAAGAAAAATAACTAGTAACGAACGGTATGAAGACAGAACGGAAGAGCCTTGCGGGGCGAGAACCAGAGCCCGGGGTTCTCTCCGCTCCCCAGGGAAGGGGAAACACTTGAGGCTGCGCTCCGCCGGTCCTCGGGCCAGCCCCCCGCCCAACCCACGCTTCACTGTTAACCTGAAATGAGCCACAGAAACCTATCCCCAGGTGGAACCCGTATGAGAAACATACCTGCGCAGTTACAAGGTCTGTGGGGATGGACATGCTGGAATATTTCTGAGTCTGGGGCTCTTTGGCTCTTTGTAGCTGCATGCCGTTTTCAGAAAAGCCAGCAAATTAATTCCCCTTAAACTCCTTCCTGTCTAGCCCTGGCATAAACATCTAATGGTGCTACCTCAGAATTCAAACCTGGCTGAGAATCATCTTGGCAGCTGCCTTTACAGAAAGGTTGGTACCCGCTCGACCTCAGCTCGATCTCAGGCTGCCCATACCAGTTCCAGAGCCTTCCCTGCACTTTGCTTTCCCCCCTCTGCCTCCAAATCTCGATTTCTAGATGAAGGCCAGTATTATATCTCTATAGTTGCCTGCCTGACAGTACCTCTCTCCACTTTGTCTATCCAACATGCACAGAGCTAGGCCAGGAAAAGCCTGGTCCTTCCTGGTCTTGAGCTTTATATCTCAAAAGAACAGGCTCAAAAGACAAGATGACATTATCTGAATTGTGCTGCTGCACACCATCTAGGACAAGCAGTCCTGTATTTCTGATCAGTCTTGCTTACCTTCTCCTTAGCTACTTTTTTGATTCCTGAAGGAGTTAGCACACCATCTGTCAGACTAACCCATGATTGACTGCTGTATTTCCTGGAGTTGATGTCTACAAGCCACGTAAGGCAGCATTTACTTGCACCTTTCATTCCCTTCAGTCCACACCCTGGAACAAATGCCAAGAAGCATGCTTTGGATATAGCATCTGGAAAGTTAGAGTATCTCATCAACTTGTCACCATCCGCTTGCTATCTTGACTGATTTGTTATTTTCTTTTCACATTGTAAAACTAACATTAATCAAAACTGCTTCAGTTCATTTTTTATTCTACATCTCATTCATTTCCCTTTGAGAGAGGATCTCACTTTCTCTCTGCTCTCAAAAGTAAAATACTTCTTGCTTTCCATGTATGTCTAAAGATTCTCCAGACACGTGGTGAGAGGCTGATAGGAACTGGCACAGATGAGGGAAGCATTTGTACTCTTTTGCTTCCTTGGCTGTCAGTAGCTGATGTTCTGAGAGTTTGACCGATCTAGTCTAGACCTTTGATTTAGAGCCAAAGTTTTCAAGTACAAACCAGAGATAACACAGGAACTAACAAATATTGACTCAGGAAGAACTGAAGATTTTACCCTGAAAATATGTATGTATCATACAGGAACGACGTCCAACTTTGCTGGATGAGGATACTTTCCAGAAATGAGTAATGCCAAAAACTTATAGGGGGGAAAAAAAAAAAAAAAAGGAAAGCTCTTACTTTGCCTTTACTCCTGCAGTATATGGCCCTTTCTCAGGGATACAATGTGCTAATGCACAAGGACTAACATTTGTATTAGCCAGAAAGGAACTTGGACTCCCAGACATATTAATTAATAGCCCCTTTATTGGAGCTCACACGAGAATGAAAAAGAGGACAGTAAAGATAATCTTACCTCCCTTCAGATGCTGGGAACCCTGAATTCTGCAGCATCAGACACACCTCCAGTCAGGGTACAGCTCGTGGTGCAGATCCTGTCTGTGGAAAGATTCCCCAATGTTTTGGTTTTTAGAGGTCTTGTAGGATCTTCTGAGAAGAAAACAATCCTGGTCAACATTCCTGCTGTCAAACAGAAGGATGTTCACACGAGAACACACTGCTTCACTTTCAGATAAAGACAACATGCAGGTGCTGCAATTGCCAGTGCCAGGAGGAAGCTTCTACAGGTTCCTGCGTTACAATTAGCTGGCCAAGTATTTTCTGTGGCGAGGGGATCTGTGCGGCACACGACAGGCCAGAAGGCCAACGCGCACCTGCGCCAGAGCACAGCATAGCTCGTGCTGTAACATAACCTGCGCCTTCTCAGGTTAACTGGCAGGTGGGTCACCTAACTCCCTGATGTACAATGGTCTTCTGGTTAGAACACTGCTGAAATATGACTGTCATAGCGTATAGAGCATCACGTCCCTGGCCTAAAGGGTAAGCAAAGTTATGGGGTAATTCACCAGTTTTCAGCAACGTTAAGTATTAACTCTGTGGGAATTTAGAAGATACAACATAGCCCTATAATATTTAATATGAATTTAATTGTTCTGCAACTTCAAGTCTTCAACAAGATGACAGATATCCTTGAAATAACATTAGTTTAAAAGTTAGTCTGAAGCTGCGCAAGAACTCCAGTGCATACAGAAGCTAAGTGAAGAAAAAAGAAATATCTCCTGCCAAGAGTTAAATATATTTCAGGATACAAATCCTCTAATGCAGTATCAAAAAAAATACAGAAAGAATGCCTTTAATAGGTCAAACAAAAATCCATCGCAGCCAGGATTTCCTGTGCGCATGTGAGTGCCCCGAGACACACTATGGTGCAGTCCCTCTCCTAGCAGTTCGGGCTGCACTTTCCCCCACATCTGCTTATTTACACCCTCCCCGTCCTGCCCCCACACCGGTGGCAGGATGCCCTCGCCAGCCGCCTTCTAGCCCCAGCCAAACGGCCATTCACACCACCACCAGGAGGAAGCTGGCGGGGCAGTAGGAAAAACCCTTTTGCCTGTGGGATCTGCGTTCCTCCCCGAGGCAGTGGCCGGGGCTGCTTGCACACCTCCAGGAGCCGGTGAGCACTGACAAGGGTGCTCCCATTTTACATCTTTGGCCCTGGTCCAGTGGTGTTCATACATATTCCTCCTCCACCCCTGCACCTGTTGCTGCCTCTGGTCAATTAGTTACCTCCCCCCCCCCCCCCCATCTTTAGCCCCTTTCCTCTGTGAGGGCTTTAAGATTTTTCAGGATAATTTATATGCAGGAGAATTCAAGAGCTCAGTAGGGATTAGGAGAGGAGCACGTCCTACAGCCACTGCTTGAGACTGAGCAGAAGAGCCAGGGCACTTTCTCTGGACTTCCCCAGCATCCACCTTCACTGTTTAGTGATGTTAGATGGTATAGGCTTGGCTTTATTATCTGTTACCCATGAAATTGTCCAACCCTTTTTTAACCTGCTGATACCTGTGATCTGCATCCCCAGCATCTCCTGGAAACAAGTCCTCTTTTAGGGTTTTAAACCAATTTTCTGCTGATTTTATCAAGTAGCCCTAGTGCTGATGTTCCAGGATTCTATGAAAATAGTTCTGCCCTACTCTCTGCCTGCTTTTGTAAAGCTCAGTCACATCCACGTTTGTAGTCTCCTCTCCCAGCTGGAGGCCTAACTTCCCCAGTTCCATGGCAATTTGGTTTCCTTCATACCATTTGGTGTGGAACCTAGTCAAAAGATGCTGGCAACCCACCAGTCCCCTGGCACCAAAGCTGGTTCTAGCACTAGGTGACACACCTTGGCCAGCAGCTCTGTTCCACAGCTCCGTTCCTTCAGAAGTGATGGCTGAATTTCATCTGGGCTGGGGTGCCTTACTGACATCTAGTATACCTGTTTGGTGCAATAAATCCTGCAAATGTACCTTAGCTTGAGATAAATTCTAACTGCCTGCTACAAAAAATGCAGGAGGTGTTATTTCCTTTATGTTTTCAGTAGTAGAAATCAGTGACTGCAATAGATGGCAAATCCCAAGCTGTATGTACATAATATTAGACTGCGGTCTTAAAAACAGAAAACCATACTGCATTCCCTTATTTAATTCTTTCAGCATTTCTTCTCACCATGAACAGCTAACTTTGTACTAACTTCATTGCTAATTTCAGTGTTCAGTCTTTTGGATTATTAAAACCAACCACACTGTGCTGCTCCTCCTTAGCTCAGGAGATGAGATTCGCTTTGACCATGCCGCAGATCAGCAGATCAAAGCAGCAGCCTATATGCCCCCAGTCATTCTCTCTTACAGGTGTTTCAGATAGCACACAAGAGTTGGAGCACAGGATCCAACTGAAGGTACATACTGGGTTTCCATCACTAGAATAAATGAGGATGAAATGCAGGCACCATGCCTACACCTAGAGAGAGATGTTGAGATTGTCTAGAGAGAGGGTCTAGAGCACAACTGGGGTTGTTTAGCCTGGAGAAAAGGAGGCTGAGGGGAGACCTTGTCACTCTCTACAACTACCTGAAAGGAGGTTGTAGCAAGGTGGGTCTCAGTCTCTTCTCCCAAGTAGCAAGCAATAGGACAAGAGGAAATGACCTCAAGTTGTGCCAGGGCAGGTTTAGATTGGATATTAGGAAAAATTTCTTCACCAAAAAGGTGAAGCATTGAAAGAGGATTCCCAGGGAAGTGGTTGAGTCACCATCCCTGGAGGTATTTAAAAGAGGTGTAGATGCAGTGCTTAGGGATGTGGTTTAGTGGTAGACTTGGCAGTGTTACATTTATGGTTGGACTCAACGATTCTATGATTCTCTGATTGTATGTTGACAGGTAAAGCAAAGAAAGTAAAAAATAAAGCCAGAAGAATGCAGCAGGTTTGGAACCATTTAGATCAATGATTCTACCTAAACCGCGATCAATTTACACTGGTAGGAGTTCATTCAGCTAAGTAACTCCTGTGATAGCTGGCTTATTTCTAGAGAACAACTCCAACTGGAAAACCACTGTTGTGAAAGCCTACACTTTGCCCTAACAGAGGAAAAAAAAAATTTGGAAATAATGGCAGCCTGCTATCCAAGTTCTGCCTGCATGAGCTGTCAGTCTGCAAATTGCCATGCACACTGAATAGTCACTCAAAAATAGTTATTTATTCCATACAAATAGTTCTAACCTTCACATGTATCAGAAAGCACAAAACACTGATGTTAGCTGGGGCACTTAAAGAAAAAAAGGAGTTGAAATGTAAAAAGAGATTCACATTAAAAGGCAAGGACAAGCAGAGAAGAAAAGCCATTACAGTAAAAGCACTCCTTCATGCAACTGACTGTTCCCACATCACTGTTTGTTTACTGCAGGATCAGGTACCTGAAGGTCCCAACAATCTGGTGACACCAGTAATTTTCAGTGACACTCATTTATAAGTAATTTCAGACACAAATCAACCAAAACACTCAGCAATTCAAGTACATCCCAGTAATTACAGAGAGAGAAAACCCTTTTTAAAAAATGGTATGTTAGGCACCCTCAGCCATTTTTGGCATAGCAGGCTTTGATACATTTAAACTGAAAGACTACAGCTCACCTTCAAATAGAATTTGAAAAGTGAAACAGCTCTACATATAACCTTAAGTACTTGAAAAATCATAACAAAGAAAAAACTGGAAGTCTTTAGCTTTCTGAAGTACTCTGATCATAACAGACTTCAGGACTCGGAATCCTGCAAATTTCATAGAGCAGCATTTTCAAGGAGCAGCACCTGAATTCAACTTAAAAATTTTGCAGGGGAAGACGCCAAAATATCTTGCTAAATGAGTAGTTTTTTATATTACATTTTTATTTTGCAAGAAAATAAATTATACAACTTAAAAAATAAAATTCAAAAATTAAGCAGTACATCAAAATAGTTCAGCTGGACTGCCATACAGAAACTACCACCATTCAAAATTGTACAGCATTATTATCTTGGTAGTGGCACACATTCAAAATTGTAAATACCATACGTAGATAAGATATTACAACTCAGGAACTCAAGTTTGCTCAACACTCCAGACTACATATAGTGTATATGACAGGAAAGCTTTCATGTATTGTTTATTTCACAAATATGACCTCAAAGAATTACAAAGATAGCATCCCAGTCATTTAGATGAAAATAGAAAACAGTTTGAGTTTAAGATAGCAAATCTTTCTGTAAAACTATCAAATCTTTTTGCCAATTGTATTTTTAAAATTTGCACTTTACAGGACAATGGCATCCCAATGCAAATAAATGCAACATGTGAATATTCAAAACATTTATATTAACTTTAAAAAGGTGAAAACGAGCAAGTCACATTGTCGTTTGGAAATGTAATTGCATTACAGTCATAACAAATGAAAGATAGATGAGTAAAAATAGAAGCTAGGGACACCAACTATGGAAAGAGGAAAATGGAAGACTTCAGAATTGAAACTGAGATCCTCATCAAGTTCTTGGGACAGAGAAAGATTTAACAGTATGTCTTAATTAAACCCATTAAGAGTGATTTTTTTCCCCCCCCTCTTCTACACCAGATTTCATTCCATAGCTATTCACCGTGGCAGTGTGTGTGGCAACATGTTTTTCAGATGCAGCACCTCTTTAAGCTAGGTCTTTGGACATACATATTCATAGCTAAAAATTGCAGCCTTAAAAGTGCGTTGTTGCCATATTGCAAGTGAAGAATAGTTCATTTTCATTTAGGTATGAACTCTACCCTCCCCAAAAGAACAGTTCACCCCAGATATCTCCCTGTGCCCCAGGTGATACTAGTTTTAAGTGCATATTGGTGAAAGTGACCTGATGAAGGATGCTAAACGTGATTCTGCATCTTTAACAGATTTGCTGGTGTGAGTCTCAGATTTAATAAAAAACCCCAACATCCATTTCCGGTACATATTTAAAGAAAAATGACCATGTCATAGGCACATTACCAATTCTATTTCTGCATCCCAGGTGTTGAGAAATATATAGGTAACATTTAGGTTGTATTATTTTATACTTACTAGTTGAGGGAACATGTAGCTCCTTAGCTTTGAGCAACCTGCTGCTTTCTGCATACACTCCGGCTTCCTAAACAGTTGTATCTGAGATGCAGTCTCTTAAACTTCTCCCTCAAATCTAAATCCATGGCTTCAAAAATCAGCATTACATCCTTTGCAGCTCCTTCTGCATGACAATTTCACACCTGCTTTTCTCTGGTTATGGGCTGGAATTTTTTATGTTGACAAGAGTGTGCTCAGACTCAGTCATGTCTTCCCCCAATTATCCCAAGTGAGCACTTGTTACTTTTAAGTTACAAAGACTGAACATCTTGCAGTTCGATTTTTATTAGAATTTCGGTTTTAATGTTCAAATAGTTTTACTGGTTAACTACACGGAGCATCACTTGCTTTTGATTCTGAACTGCAACACCACAGGGCCAACATAAAAGATTACTTTTAAACAGCATCCACTTTTGAGTATCAACAAAAGCATGTAACATAAGCTGTGGGATTTCAATCAGTTGTAACCAGCCAGGTCTCAATTTCTCTCCATCTCTTGTTCATGAAACCCTCACTACCAAAAATTTCCTACTCGGATAGATGTCCAAGTACACACTGTTCTCAGGCAGCCACACTGGCATTTACATGAGTAACAGAGCACGCAGCCTGTTTAAGGGTCCAAACAGCCATTCTTGTAGTTTGCTTTAAAACCACTCTTACTGTAAACTTTACTGCAACCATGTGAAAGCAAAACTCCTCCTCTTACTTACTGGAAGGTTTTCTTTTTTGATTAAAGTTAATTGTATCCTCTTCCCCCTTTCAATCATCAAAGACAGTAAGACCTTTAGAAGTTGTACTTGAAACTGGTTAATTAAAAATATTCGCACAGTTGCAATTTATAGAAGAATATACAGAACTGAGTAAAGTGCAACTTACCTTTTGTCCCAAGAGAGGCACTCTGCTCCAGTGATTCATGTTATCAGTCCAGTACATGCTGGGACCTTTCAGAATAGCAGAGAGGCAGGCAGTGCCAAACAACTACTTCAGATGATTGAAAACAGAAGAGGTAACATTAAAAAGTTGAAATTCCTGATGTGTATTTGGCACTCTCTCTGCATACACTAAACAAGGTATTTTTCCTTCGCTTTTTACCATTTCGTTAGAATTGTATTTTCTACCCTGCCAGTTTCAAAATAAAAAGCAGACGGTTTGTTTTTCATAGAAAGATGTTGACTTCTAAGGAATAAACCAGTTGAATTGGATTAGCCTTGCATGTATCTATAAAGTCACCAATAAGGAATTAGTACAGGGATCTTCAAGTGTTATCTTCTTTCGGGGGGAATTGTGCATCAATTATTTTCAATGCATTCAGATATATATAGTCATACTTAAATATTTGGAATACAAATATTAAATGTACAAGGAAATACACTTAATATTTCTGTTCAGTATAACAGACCCACCCATGAAAACTGCCTTTGAAGTGAAGTATCATTCAAGAAAGCTTTACCTTCTCAAATAGGATTGTAGCAAATCAGCTGTCCAAACAAGGTAACAAATAATGTATATCCACTTGTTTACAGCAAACAATTTAAAAACAATGATCTCCTGCTTAAGGAAAAATATCACCCATGACTTGGAATTATTTTTATGTCACTTATGTGTCAATTATTAAAATCCAGTTACTAGATTGAAGCACTGCTCTAGCCAACAGTTTTAACTGTAACAAATACGTATCAGTTGTGATGCGTTTGTGTCTCTCAAATGTTATTACATATAAAGGATCAAAAGGTGGACAGTACATTACTCCGTTGATCCAAAACACAAAAGTGAAAGTGCTACTTCTAGTCCTAATTGCATTTAAAAAAAAAAACCAAACCAAAAAAAAAACCCCAAACCCAAAACAAAACTAATAGCAGTTCCTCAGTGCATGAATATTTGAGTATTTTCTCCTTGTGCAAGTACTGGTCATCTAAAAACCCAAACCTGTATTCTTCCTGGTGGGTGTAAATCAAATCTACTTTAAAAAGTTCACAATGGGCTCTTCATGAATGCAAGTTTCCCACAAAACAGCATGCTGTTAAAAGTGTGCAACATGAAGGGAATGCCATCATGCTAGCTGAAAGAGATTGGCAAAATAGAGTCCTCTGTAAGGTAAGGCAGGGATTTTAATACGTAACGAAAGTCAAAACAAGTCCTTCTGCAGCACAAACTGTTGCAGCTGTCTGTCCAAGCACCCTTCAATTTATGTTCTCAACATCCTGCAAAGTCCTCAAATTATGCCATATATATGAAGGTGTTGATATCCGACTCATCTCTTCTGATATATTTGTGCTCTATAAGCCACTCAATTTGCTCTTTTATCATTTTCTTTTGTGGCAAGAACATGTTTTTCAATATTTCTACCAGTTCAGTCTGAAGCTGGGCATTAGTAATTTTCTTCCGCATTTTCATTATTTGGATGATAGCCTCCTGGTAGGGGACAAGAGAAAAAAAAAATAATTTTTTTGAAATGCCTGGGTGAAGTGACAAAGTGAAAACAGCATTAATACAGGGCTCCTGGTAAGGCAAGACAGCAATAAGTCTGTATTTTTTCCCTTAAAAAATCAGATATATGCTGCATTTCTTAGCCCAAGTAGATACTAAACTGCTTTTACAAAGAAGTTGATAAAGGAAAAGAATGAAGCACTGGCGAGATGCGAGAGATAAGACAAGTCCAGCCAAAGGAGAATCTGCAGTTAAATACCTAGAGTGTTAATTACTCACTAAAACCTAATGTTCATCCACTCTCTGAGCAGAAGTCGTCCTTTTCCAGGGTGACTTGTGATATACCTTGTGAATACCTCATGAAATGCAAGCTTAATGTCAAACTGGAAATCAGAAGGAGCTCTCCTTTCATAAATACAACCAGGCACTAATCTGTCTGCTGGAAGCATGGCCAAGATATTAAATCAGGTGGTACAATCAACAATGAGCACGGCCTAGAATCTAATCTGACTGATAGAACAGACCTGCAATTTTAAGTTAAGATAGGATTTTCGAGACTCCATTGTAGGTAATGATCTCTGATGCCCGAAAAAATTCAGGTTTGGTTGGTTTTTTTTTTGGAGCTGTCAGCTCAAAAGATCTGACGTGAGTACCTGACTGAAGGACAACCAACCACAACGCAGGAAGCTGCAGTTTGTACATCTAAGATGTACTTACATACTTTCCCTCTAAAGAGAAGGCCTCTCAAAAACTCATACTGCTATTACTAAAGCGTGATCCCATCTCTGAGATTACTCTCTTCATACAGTGCAGTCAAAGAGATCTCAAGATCAACAATACTGTCTGTTGATGTTGGTGGCTTGTCAGTCAACTTTACCATCTGCTGCTGCCACCCACCACTACACTGTTATGCCTTCACTGCTTAATATCTGCTTTGTCCTCTTTAAAAATGATGACCTGGTACATCAGAACAGGAGGCTGATAACTACAAGTGCACAAACACACAGGCAAAATCCAGTATTCACAAAGGATCCATGCCAAATAGCAAAAGTCAGTTCCAGTGGGATTCAAAAGCATTCATTTCATACATCAACATCCAAATGCGGACAGCATGCCGCAGCGGTAATACAACAGGGTACAACAGAAATAGGGTTAATTTTGTAATTCCTCTGGCAGTGTACTTGCCTGGGTTCGCAATATTCTTAGCTGGACTATTCCTTCATTTTCCTCTTCCCGCATTCTCTCTGTAGTAAGTTGCAATCGACCAATCAAATTTATCTTGCCCCTTTTCTGAACTTTAGCATTTTTTCTGAAAAAGTTGTATTGTATGAAGATAAGCAAAAAATACATTTCAATTAAGGAATTCATGTTAAACTTAAATTACAGCAGCAAGAAGTACCATCACATATCAAATATTTATAGGCTACTAGCATTGCAGCAGTGAGATAGCTGGCTGACAAACCAAAACTCAGCACCAATATCTCCGCGCAATAAAACCTGAATACACTAGCGTTACAAAAAAATCCATCAGCTGAAACTGACAGCATCCAAAGTTTAAAATAGCAATAACTTTTCAAGAATAAAATTTCAGAGAAATATATTTCAGTTTAGTTATATAAAACTAGAGTTCTTTGGAGGAAGTTTTTACAACAAAGTTCAGGAAAACAGACTAGTTAATATTCCATAAAAAGAACTGTCTCTCTAGCAGAAAAAAAGGGACAAACACCAGCTATTGTAACAAACAAAGCTGATGGCATTCTTCAGCGGTCACCCACAAACTTTCTGTCCCTTCTGCCAGGCCCTCTCATCATTTCCCGAAGATCACAGTCCTGATGACAGGATGAAACATCATGGCCCTGGGCAAGAACAAAAGCCCCAGGAAAGCAGACTCATCACCTCTCTCCCTCTCCACAGATCCAGATGTCCAGCTGCTACTGAGAATGAGGCCCAGAATCTGAGGTTGCTATCAAGGAGACAGTTCTAATCATAGTCATAGAGAGAGGCAAAACCCAAAGTAAAACATGCTGAATGTTACAGACCATTTAGATATTCTCTCTTTATACTATCTTATGTTCTGAAGGATTTCAAAGCACCAGTAAAAGAGCACTGCAATTCTCATTGAAATAAAGACACTCCTCTCCAGTGAGAGCCACACCAAAAAGTCTGGCTTTTGACAGCATACCATATTATTAAGCAGTATCACTTCCTTTTTTAACTCAGCACTTTGGTGATGAAACTCTGTGTGTGTAATAACCAATACAGCACTAGTGCTCTGCTTACATGCCGTTCTTCCTACATGAAATCTTATGGGCTCATTAGTAACAGGAAGATAGCAAAGCCTCCGATTTTGCACCTCATCCTATGGTGTTTAAGAAATTTAATTTCACAGAAAAGAGAATCATAGAAACATTGGTCTGAAGGGGCTGCTGGAGGTCATCTGGTCCAACCACCTACTTGAAGCATGACTATCACCAAAACTAAGTGAGGATAAGGGCAGCAAAGCATGTGTCTAGCTGAATCTTGAAAAGTTTCAAGGATGGAGGTTAACTTAAGTGAATTCCTTTAGTTATAAATTAGTACATTATTATTTTACTTTTCAAACATCATCTTACATTAAACTGAACTCCTGGTTCACCGAGAAGAGGGTTCCTTCTGTAAAGTCTTTGGGTGAATTGACTTGAGGTTCATACAATAAAACCTGACGTTTCAGCTTTGGAAATGCTACAAGAGACTACAGAGAAAAGGGGAGGGGAAAGAATGAAAATGAAACACCAGACTTTCTAAATGGAAACAATTACTTTTTAAGAACATAGTTCACTGCTGTGCAGACTGTAGTGAGGGAACCACGCAGCTGCCTTTGAAGCTGCTGAAGGGCAACACAAAGATACTAGTAAAACCAGAGAGGGGACACAGTTTACCAAATCTCCTTCTGAAATGGGTTAGCGTAAGTAAAATCATACAAAGAAGTAAAATGCACAAACTCAGAGCTACAGAAGTGGTGTTAAGTCTGATTTACATGATTCCTCTCTTTATTCTTGAGCTCAATAATTAAAAGTCTGATAGAGCAAACACTGAAGTTATTTTTAAGCAACATGTATTTATCAGGTGCCGCTGATTTCCTAGAATTAGACCTGTCCCACACCACAAACCACAATCATAACTGCGTGCTTTAGGCAGCATATGGTCAAAAAGATCTTGCTGTTTCCAAAAACTTAAGTTCAATAATATTGGTAGAGAGAATGTGTTAATGTAACAGCTGTGTCTGCTCAGCAGTAGTGCAAGGAGCCAGCATTACAACTGGTTAATTAGCAAGAAAGGCGTTCACATTTCAATTTCAAAGTGTTATCTGACAGTGCTTTAAAAATACTAATCCAGTATTTCAGAGTACAATTATCAAGAAGAAATCTGTTTCAAGAGAAAGGGAAATACCCATAAAGTCCTCCTAAGTTCTGCATCAGGGAGTTCAGTTGCCAGTTTAAGATTTTCAAAGCTGATCTTCTCTCTGGGTCTTTGGTTCCACGCAAACAGCACAGCTAGCTGAAATGTTGTTACCTCCAAGTCATACTGGCCAACCTCATTCTTAAATGTTATCTGTGAACAGAATGACAATTTTACTTGTAAGCCTTTTGGGATCACAAGCTTTCTTACTACCTTAAATACACAGAAAGTACAGTCATTGAGGCTGATACACCAAAAACGATACACTTACAATTCCATTAGACATGAGGTGGTGCCAGTGCAGTTTTCTACCGCTGTGATTCTTTTTATAAAATTCTTCAACTTCTGGGATGAGATCTTCTAATTCCGTGGGTAGCGAGACAAACACTTTTTCAGAACTTCGGGACCAGGCACCAGCATTTAAAATTTTAATATTCACAGAGTCAGCTGTAAGACAATACTGAACTCTATGAATCTCCAGGTATAAAAGACAGATAAACAAAATGCCTTTTTTTTTTTTTTTACTGTAAACACAATTATGGAGGACTGAATTCTCAGAAAGCAGCAGGGTGTCTACCTACTTACACATTAAGGTACTCTATTTATGCACCACTGGCTTTCTGCCAGCAACACTGATTGAAATCTGTGGGGTTTTTGGCTTCCCTCTGCAGAGCTCCTTAAGCCCTGATGCAGCTTTATAGTTGATGCCTGTAAGCACTACTCAAGGGTTTTCAGCAGCAGCAGGTCCAAAACTGAATGTTCCTCAGCCTCTCTCATCAGTGAAATTTAACCTCAGAAATGTGATTTAAGCTCTACATAGCACACACCCAGCTCTTCTGCTGGCAGATGAAGGAGCAGAGCATGAAGCACTCATGAAGAATGATGAGGGCATAAAAGAACAGAGTAGTGCAGGATTCACCTGGTTGATACTGATTCAAGCCCCTGCTTGGAATTTATCTACAAGAGTAGGGAGTCTGTATCTACAAGACTGCTCATAATGAAAACTCAAAATAACTTACAGAATTGTATAGCTCTAGTGTCAACTGTAAGAGAAAGCAGAGTCTACAGACACTTCCAGTCTAGGGGTAACAACGCCCTGAAGACTACCTGCAGTTGATGTAATTTTTAACTCAAGATTCAACAGAATTATTTTTCACTAAGAGAAATGAAAAATAGCAAATAATTTGAAAACAATACCTGGTAAAGCAAGTTTATTATTTTTGTGCATTTCTTTGAAGGCCTGGTTCAAGTCTTCAGACACTTTGATATCCTGGAACATTCTAGCCAGCTTGTTTACATAGTCTGCTGGCATTCCTACTTCCTGTATAAACAAACAGAACACTAAACTATGACAGAGACAACTATGAACAAAAAGCTTTATTTTTAAAATAATAACCTTCAAAAAATGAAGAGCATTAAAGTACACAGGTATCATCACTTTACTGTAACAGTTAATATGCAATGCAATATAAAGTTTTTTTGCATGGATCATAAGTAGTTACCCCTTCAGGGCATATGATGATTCTTTTAAAGAAATCCAAGTGCTGAAGAGCATATGCATGCATTAAGGAATCAAATTCTGAGATTTGAAGGAATGTTTAAAGGCATGCAAATAATATTCTAACCTACATAAAATTTCACAATTAGAACACAGCTCAAATTATTTACATACCTAAACAACAAGTACACTGCATTTTTCTCATTTGTATATGGAATATATGAAGCCTTCAGGTAATTATATGCAAAATACTTTAAAATCTATCACTACCACTATTAGGATCAACATTTCTCTTAGAAAAGAGCTAAACTGTTTTATTTACAAGTATTGCAATAAAATGTAAATGTGAGATAGGATATCTAAGTTCAAGAGTGGGCATTAATATCACAAGCAAGAGGCACAACCAAACAAAGAAAGATGTCAGGCTACTTACTCTGAGCCATTCCACCATATTCTCCTCAATTTCACTATCAGCTGATATATCTAATATCAGGCGTCTTGTTAAGTGAGCTTTGTGGTATCGCATGAAAACATCTTTATTCTGTACATATTTAAGTACCAAAAGCTGTCAAAAAAGTAGATTTTAATGTATTTATATGCATTGTCAATCAGACAAATCTTTGAATGCTGATCTAATGCCACTGTAGACTATGAAGTAGAAAAAGGCTACCTGACATTGCCTTAAGAGCAACTGTGTTAATACTATCACAGGCATCAGCTATGAATCTTTCATAGTATCACACCTCCAATTTCTTCATCTGTCCACCATCAAGAACCTTCTCTTAAATCAGAAAAGACATTGACACTGGTATGTAAGAGTCTCCTGTATTATTTTCTAGACTAACATTAGTTACTGTAATACACTACAGTCTGATACAGGCATTAATTTAGCATACTAATTTTGTGAACTGACACAGAGGCATAAAACATGGCATGATTTACAAGACAAACACACACACACACTTGATGACATAATAAACTCTTTTCCCTATTATTATACATTGCATAACTGTTTTTGAAGATCAAGGCCTCAACCCACAGAAGGAAATAAAACAAATTCAATCTTCAGAATAATTGAGAAGTAGAAAGCAAAAACATACCACTTCTTTAAGCTTCGCTTCAATTTCTTCAGAGGTTAGTTTTTTGCTTAGTGGTGTTTTTCTTAGCAACATGTCACAGTAATTAGCAAGAAGCTCAGGGCATTTGGATTCAGGCTGTGTTTTTAATCCAACACTAAATAAAAGAACAACAACATATCTTCAAACTGTATAGAATCCTGCTATTCTGGAGTAGCCACACTGTTAACAAGACAGAGCCCTCTTTACTGATCCCCTTGGAAAGGATCCTGGTAGTGAATTCATATCCTCATTAAACTAATCAAAAATTAGGGATAACTCCTTTTTCTTCTTGAAACAATAAATACTACCAAACATTTTCAGACCGCTTGTACAGCTTGATCATTCCAACTGCTTTTAATTTTAGAACTCTAACAATGAAGGATTACATTGAAACAACTAAATATTGCATTGCAATATGTATTCCGGTAAAGAATTCACAAATGCTGCAGTGAAATGTTTCTCTGCTCTTGTCAGTATGCTCTAATTAAACTCTCAAGAACAACCTCCTGCACTGCATTTCACAGACTGCAAAACCCAACACATCGCATAGTAACAGGATAAAATTATTTTATAGCAGGTATAAGCTAACATCTTGGAGATTAAAAGCAGATTAAGGCTGAACAAGACGCTACAGCAGACAGACTGTGGTTCTTCAAAATGCACGCAGGCACAAGGTCACATTCTGAGCCTGTGTCTAGACTGGTCAATAGAACAGTGCCAAGGACCAACCCCTATTTCTACAGTCAGATGGCACCAACTTGTTTGCAAGTCTCAACGGACCAAAACAAAGGCAGCAGGTAAGATAGCAGGTAAGAAGCTGTGGGGATGCTCAGGAATCCAGTGTTCTTCTCATTTCCTCACCCTCTCATCAACTAGTGCAGACAGCGCTAAAACTCTTAGACAACTTGCTTGTCCTTTTTAATTCATAAAGAGCTTGCAGGTTGTGTCTTCTGCCCTCCTAAAAACCATTTCGCATAAAAGCGGATCACTAGTCTTTTGATTATTACAAGACAGAACCCTTATTTAATCAATGCGTTCCCAGGTATTTCTGAACAGGAGTCTTCAAGATCCAGACAGTGATGAAAAATTAACAAATTCCATATTCTTAGGCTGAACTTAATGGCACAAATTAAGCAGGATGAAGTTTCATTTTACTTAAACCAGACTGCATATGTAGACAGCTTGAAAGAGCATGGAAAGAAGAATGCTGAACAGACGATTGCCGCCATCATGGTGGTTTTTAAGAAATCACTAGGCAGGTTTAGCTTTAGGAGTGAAACACAGTTTGAATGAGGTATTGATTTGGATGCTCCTAGGGCAAATGAAAACATCAGCAGAGACCTAAAACATTCCTCTACCTTGCCTACATCTATACCAAGTATACAAAGCAGGGGTCCAGTCTTCTGTGAAGGTCTTCCTTCAATAACATAAAAAACAGCAAGACTAATCCCTGTCCAGGTTTACCATCAGTCCAAAATCAAACACAGAATAAGAACCAGAATGCTGAACAGATATTTATACCCATTCACCCCTAACTAGAAGTAATTGGAAAGAGAAGCTGGAAGCCCACCTACATAAGCTTTGTTTCAGTAGTAAATCAGACTACAAACTATATATAAGCAATCCCAACCACTTTACAGATTCCTACTCAAGTGGCCCATCCCATGTTAAATTCTAACAATCAATTAACTGACCACTACCTTCTCTTGGCTGAGTTAGCAGAGTGGCTGCTGTAAGCATGGTGTTTCTTCTTGAGTCACACAGGTCTGCTTAATCTACTGGAAATTGTTTAAACTAACCTGGTTAATCCTGCACCAAAACAAAAATGTAACACCCAGACAGGTCATACTCACAGCTGACACAAGAGTAGGTGATAAACAGCTTGCAGATGGTTACACCTGAATCAGCCACAGTTATTCCCATAAAGATTACTGCCTCAGTTTCCCCCAGGACTTTTACTGATGTTGCAGCAGAGTTATACAGCTCAGGTGTTTGGAATTAATAACCCAGGAAGCTATTATTAAATTCAGCTAACAAACTGACTCATTACTCTACTACAAAATAAGAGATTCCCCAATTACTACAAATACATTTTTTAAACAGGCTGCTATTCACTGATCCACTGCCATGTGATGAGTGTTTTACCAGAAGTTGATAAGGAATCTGAAATTCCATAATGCAAACAACACAAAGAAAGTACTCTTAAAGTGTTATTTTTTGAAGAGGTATTTTAAAAGAGAAGCTCAATCTTTAACAATTTAAAAACCTTGATTCACATAAAGTTTATATGGCTTACCCTTTTTGCTTCAATGGCAATTCAAGTTTAAATATTGTAGCATCATTCACAACTGCTTTGTATGCCTGAAAAATAATTACAGATTATTAATGTTTCACTCAATTTCTCTCTAACATATGAATCACAAAGGTTTCATCTCTTTTTAGGTTACTGTAACATGAAATTAATCCTATTTTTTTTATTAGTCCAAAGTTCCTGGAATTAATCCTTTTTTTTTTTAAGCCCAAAGTTTTTGGATTTGATTTTCAGTATAGCGTTCAAATCCTATGATCCAAATTCCCATTAACTGATGTATTGTGTTTTCCTCTTTTCCATTAATATACGACTTTCCTTTAAGGGAAACTTAGGAAGGGATTGCATGGACCAGGTTGCATATCTGAAGTCATGAGACTACACCCAAGTATGTAGTAAATGCTAAACATAAATGTATTGCTGAATCAGACATTAAGGTGCTCAGTACAAAGATCATCACCTGATGTGCTCTACAACATCACAAAGCTGAACATAAATGCAACTTTATGCATGACTACAACACAAATTACAAGCTAATCGGTAGTAAGTTTCATCAACATTTTAGTCTGCATACTGAAATAGCTTCTAGATTTAAGAGTGAATGGGTGGAAGGATTTCAGAGACATAATATGAATTACAACAATTCTTAAACTGAAAACAAATGACCAGCAGAAACACATACCTTATCTCTTGCAGTAAGAAATCTTGGATCATCTTGAAAAGCTTCTTTAACCAACTTACTAAATCGATTAAATAATGTGAGCAATTGCTCTACGTATTTCTCAGAATCCTAAAGAGGCAAAAATCAAATAAAAAACCAAGGCTCCACAGAATTCAGTGTGAGTTTACGTGTAATTCCCTAATCTGTAATAACATAGTATCCTCAAACCTACATACTATGAATGAACATTTTATCTTTATTTTCTGTACCGAAAAGCTCTAGAGCATGTAAGCCTCAACACAGACTTTCAGGATAGTATTTCCAATATACAAACATACATAGAAAAAAATTCATAGTTTTCAAATACTGTATAACAACTTCTAAAATAAAAAAAGTTTTCAAGGACCAATAAAAGGCACATGCTAATTGCTGCAGATACTCAGGCCCCCTAGACCCAGAGAAAAAGATGATAAAAAGCTGAAAAAGAACAGTGGGAAAAAAAATCTTTTAATTTTCACACTGAACAACCACTCTTAGATTGAAAGCAATTTTCAAATTTCATCAGGAAGTTAGAATTCCGAAAAAATTGATTACGCCTTTTTAATTAAGATGCTAACACAATCCTACTGTATAAGTATCCCATGCACTTAATTTATAACCTTTTCTTTACTGTAAACTGGATTCATGTCTTAAAGCTACAACTGAAAACATAAGGAATAAAAAAATTACTCTAAAGACATTTAAAACTTTCAGAGGATGAAAATTTCATGTTTAAACATGAAATCTTCAAAAATTATTTCCATTCACATGTATGTCCTACAAATAGAGAATATTTAACTTCCACAAAGTTGTTTTTTCATTGTTATTTTATTAAAAAACAATACACTTACAGTAGTAATAGTTTCAGCAGCTGCTACCATATCTGCAAGTCCAGCACTAACAATATGTTCTTCCAAGTCTTTTAGCATGGGCTCTATGCCATTCGGAACTTTATCCATCAATGAAAACATTAAATGCAACTCTGAAAGATACAAATACTGATAAAGCCACCAGTCAAAGACCTGTATAAAACCCAAATATACTGCATTTCTGCTAGAGATATCTTGAATGGAATACTGAATATGTGAAGAACAGATAATCCAATTCATCCGTTGAAAGATGTTTTGAATACTGTTCTAATTCTGGTCCCACAAGGAGATTCTGCTGAATGCAAAGAGAAATACTTATTGCAATGTAATACTTGCTTATGCATATAATATCACAAGCCTGAATAAAAACCCCTAAAAGTCAATAGCAATTTGGATTAAGTCGAGGTTCTCAGTGTAACTGCCTTAAAATCCCTAGCAAAAATGGGTCTTTTTCAGTTGGAAGCCTACAGGAGTTTATGCAGGAAATTGTATGGATTCAAGATCATTTTTTAAAAAAATTAAAGCCAAACAGAGCTGTCTCTGTGTATCTTCCAATACCATCTAAAATGTTTTGTTTTAATTAAAAGCATGCCAAATTCTAAAGTAACCAAAACCGACTAAGGTAAACAGCATTTTATCCTTTCTGTTTTCCAAAAAAGTTTATTTAGTTTTTCTGAAAGTTACCAGCTCAAAAACTTTAAAAACTGATATGGTTTATTTGTCATACTTTTTGTGAAGGTATTTCAACACTGCTAAAAAAAAAGTACAGGAACAGCAATAATCATCTTGACAAAGCTGTCCACAAAGGAACACCTGGATTAAGCCCACCAGATTGTTTTAGAGAGACCACAGAGATCTGAACTAAACACAAAGGACTCTGCTAAATTAAGCAGAACACACTGATCATGGACTCTGATTCTTTTTTTGATAGAAAATAAATTGATAGATTCACTTAGTTCCTCAGCGCTGTATCTACTGTGAAAAGGGACAAAAGCCAGAGGCCCTGTCTTTGTTTTCTCCTCTGCATTACTTTTGTTGGGGACATCAAGATCCTGTCACCACTGAGGATGAAATATATGTTATCAACTCCTGTATCCCAACAACTGCTGCAGAACCAAATGGAAAAGCAATGTACAGAGACGAAAAAAAATCCTTTTAAAACATAGCAATGCAAATCAAAGAATGGAAACTACAAACTACCTTCAATAAGAACTTGCAATGCTACTAGAGACAACTCACAATGGGCTGACAGAATTTCAGAAACCAGAAAAAATGGAGTCAGAGGTATTCTCAGTGCAGTTTAGATGTGCTGTAAGAGATGGCAGCACTGTTGTGCATAGGCTAAGTCCAAAAAGCTCACTCAACTTTTACTGGATCTTTTAATCTGTACTTTAAAAAAGGGGGAGAGGGAGGAAGAGATGGCAGAAAAAAAAAATGAAACAAAAAGCTATATTAAAGGTTTCCTACATGTTTCTGTAAACTAGTGATGGCATGAATAACGCAAGAAAAAAATTCAGTGGTTTCTCCTAAAAAACAGTGGCAAATGAAGACTTCAGGTGCATCCCTAAAACTGCAGGAACCCAAAAAACCCAGATTCTTCAAAGACAGATTTTGAAGTAACAAAACCAAAAGGAACATTCCACTGGAATTTCTCTCAGAATACATGATGACACTGAAATGTAAAGAAATCCATACCGTAGTTGTTGGGGCACTTAAACTAAGTTCTGTTTTCATTTTGTATTCAAAAAAGCCAAGTGTACTTTCTATTTGTGTTAAGTACTTCAAGAATAAAATTTAGGCCTCCCATCCCCAATACTATAAGCAAACAAAAATGCACTAAGCCAATTCTGAAGAGTGTTTGCAAGTTATGACTTCTTTGATAGTTTTTCATTGGTAAACATTATGCCTTACTTCCTTTGCACAGCATGTAAATATTTACTTAATGTAACAAGAGTATTTTACAGTAGTGCCCACCTACTAGCCAAAAAACCCAGTCCTTTTTTGTCGGATGCTGTTTAATAAAGAAATCATTAAATTCTTTGGGGCGAATAATATCAGAAAGACACATATATAAGTGAAGTACAGCAGACAATACTATCAGATATATATATTACTATGTATAGCTCCAGTCTTTAAATAAATTTTTAATCATCTGCACCTGCATCCTTCATTAAAACATTTTAAACAGCATAGATATGTTTAGGAAAAGAGTATTTGAAAGATGCTTGAATTCTTATATACTAAACAGAAGTATTTTGCAACCAAGCAGTATCATGGGGCAGAATAGCAACAAGGGAAGAGAGGACTGTGAATACTTCAACAAGTTTCTAAAGAAAGATACTCTGGATGCTACAGATGAACCCTTCTGAAGCTCTGCATTTAAATAAGCCTCCTGTATTCACCCAAAGGCTGTAACATATACTCATAAGAAGTTTGGTGACTTTCTAGATTTAGCACTGGATTACTGCCAGAAATCGTGCTGCTAGATGAACAGATCAGTATGACATAGTTTTGAGGTCAAATATTTTCTGAAATGCTAGCTTTAGAAGTATTTGCTAAACTGTTTGAAGTCATGAAACAGTTTTCACACCTGCAAAGAAACGAAAACTTCATATAGACATTTGTAAATATTCCCTGGCTGCAGGATACCAAGACTTCAAAACAAAAAATTTAACCTGTAATTTCAGCTTTTATTTTTGTCCAATTTCCCTACTTGAATTATGACATTTTAATGACTTATCTGATTTGGTTTATCATAGAGGACCAACACAAGACTTCTGAATCACACTAACCTCTCAATTTATGGCAGAGTTAAAAAAAAAACTTTGAAAACTTTAAAGAGACATGCAGAGCTAACTTTCAATACTTAGTGACATACTGGCTATAAAACCAGAGGAAAAACTTGCAGAGATTTTGTTCATTGACCTATTGGTCCTACACCAATAATCAGAATAAGAAAAATTTCTCCCTGCTTTTCAGAAAAACAGCTTTGTAAAGAGATGCTTCACTTTTCTTCCAGGGGGAAGGGGGTACTGACAGTGGAATGAAGGGGGAGTGTTTGTATCTGAACTAAACAAATAGAAAATAAGACACATGCAACATTTACCAGAGTTGGTCAGCACGAGGAAAATAAGTTATAGGAAAAATAAAGAAAACAGAACACAAAATATTCTTTTCTTTCAGGTAAGATGAGAGCTATCCAGTCATTCAAATTACGGTATTGTATGTACATATTTCAGAAGCAATATAAAAAAATACTAACCAACAATGGTCATTTTTTGTGGGATAAAATTGCCCACGTGTAGTAATATTTTGTCTACGAAACACTGCCCCCATCTATTAAAAACAGTAATTTGATATGTCTACAAACAAATCTATTTTTATGCAGTTGATGCTGAGTTCATCCTGCACTGTTCTTGAAGCTTCACTTACTTTCTGTTTCATTTCGTTTGATCATGCCTTGGCATTCAGCTAAAATAGTCTCTTTAAAAGATGTCACCAGGGCATTGACGCAGCACTCCATTAGCTGAAATACATTAAACACAGAATTAGCTCATGTAGCCATCTGAACACCAAAGTCTGATCTGTCTCAAGTCTGCCATGACAAAATCTATTCTGCTAACAACTATGCTCTACAAAATAATCAATTTAGTCACTGGTTCATAACATTATGTGTAGTTTGAATAAAATCTATACAGGAAACAGTATTTCTTCAACACATGTAGGTTAGTAAATGTAGTAAACTCTTCCAAACTAGTAATGAGCTTAATATTTGTCACCTCTTTTCTCTCAAGGGAGCCACCACTTTTGGAACACCAACTACCCTACTTATTTTCCAAGTATACATCCAAGAGCTAAGAATAGTTCTCATTCCAGCATACCCTATTTGGACCAGGCTGGTGGGCTTGAACAAGGTATTATGGCTAGATCTAGAACAGAAACTGCTTGTACATGTCAGGACCACCTCTCTTTTGTCAGCCTCTTTAAATGAGTTACAATTTATAGCTGTGCAAAATTAATGATTTACAGCTTAATAGAAGACATATGACTCATTATGATCCACTGCAAAAAAAAAAATCAGATTTAAAGGGTATTTGTTTAAAATAACCTGTTTCCTAAACTAAGTTCAACACAGACAATTATGAACTATTTATTACAGTTAAATCTTCCTTCAGAATCTGAACTATGTAAAAGATTGCTCAGGGGGGAGAAGAGGAAGTAAAAAAAGAAAAAACATCCTTTATAATTAAATGGCCATATTTCAGCCTAAGAGGAAATCTAGAACAGTTTTTAAATAAGCACTGAGAAACTCTTTACTAATAGATTGGCCAGCTTATTTTCAAACATACCTGACTCTAAATGAAAGAATAAAAATCAACCTGCATAAAAACCTGCCCTTCAATCTGAACTTATGATCTACATTTACTATCAAAGCATCTGTAGAAATTGTAAATTGCCATATTTGAAAGTAATACAGATTTTTTTCAGGAAATAAATGTTATGGATGATTAACAAACATAAAATCAACAGTTTCATATCAATCTACTGCTACCAAATAATTATGTAACACACAAATTAAAACTGCAATGTAATAATACTATATAAATATAAAATACATCCATTTTTCTACACATTATACTTACTGCTTCTACAGAGTTACATTCACGCCTTGTTTCTAAATATCGTAGTGCTCTTTTCTCTTCTTCTTTTAGTTTAGCATCTGCCTGTGCAAAAGTAGAACAGCAATCATTTTAAGTACTAACACTTTCAGAACAAAGTTACAACAGAATTTTTACTTACATATTTCATATAATTCTGTACACCGTTTTGTTGTAAATAAGAAGGAGCCTGTGTTCTATAAAATCTCTCTGTTGAATCCAAATATGCCTTTTCAAAGTTATCCCGATATATCTGAAGTTTATCTTCAGGATTAGAACAAAGGTTAACTGCAAAGAGAAAGTCCAAACTTACTCTCAAGTCTTGGAAACTTATGTGGCTAATAATAAGCAAATCTCTCTCATTAAAGTGAGTCTTATATTAAAAGGTTGCATTGAACAATTTGAAGTATCCTATAAATGCACTCTGATCCCTAAAGGTAACCAAAATTGTCCAGTCTTTGCTCCAAAAACATTTAGATTAACTATAGGGAACTGGAAAGAACTGCATACTTATCTCCAGCATTTCATACATTCAAACATGGTAACCAGAAATACACATAAAACTGCAAAATTGGAAAGAAAAAAAAGCAGCTCAGCATAATGCCCAGTAAAGTGAAAACTACTCCACCTGAGCAAACAGTTTTTCTTACACACTGTTCTTAGAATCCCAATGTCTTAATTTTAGACTTTTTTTTTTTGCATTGGGTTTTTTCTGTTCTACAAGAATGGAGACAGTGAGCTTACTGCAGTGCTTTGCACTATTTGGAATAAAGTTTCCAAATTCCTCTCAACTTAACAGAGAAATAAAAAAAATAAAGCCCTTAAACGGAATATGCTTTAAAACAAAATAGAATTGGACATATATAAAGCCATCGAAGAGAGTATTATCCACAAGTTTAATTCAACAGGCTGCAAAGCTGTGAAGCAGTAGGCAATGGTGAAACATCATAGAAGTTTCAGATACACAGATCTGTTTTGCAAAGAAGAAAAAGACTGAGAGTCTTAGATGCAGCTTGTTTAGCATTTCTTCTTCAAACTGCCTGAAGAATCAGAAACAGTACAAAAAGGAGCACAAAGTTATATCTGCAACCCTAAAAGGTCAAAAAGTAGTTTGCTCTTCGAAGACACTGATTTTGCAGTAACTGATATGTAGCTAAATCACTTAGAAGTTAAAGATTTTAAACAGAATTTAATTGGTATTCCATATTAACAACAAAAAAAAATCAATACAAAATGTGGAGATAATCATTCCAACCCTATCACCACAACTGTCAACTTTGTATGATGAAAATTCATTTACTAAAACGAGGAGGCAACAGAGATCGGTCTGTGCAAGACATACCGTATGATTCTCGAACTCCAATAACAAGCTGAGAGTCAAAAGCTTCTCCCAGTCTTTCAGCATGAACTAGCTTCATTGCACTGTCCTGAAGTCTATTTTTTATATTTGAAAATATGGATTCATTCCACGTATCTAGCATGAGCTGTGTATCAGGAAGAAAAAAAAATCCTGTCAGAAAGGTACACACAGACCTAAGTTTGTGCAAAATAAACAAGACACCAGAAACAGAAATCAAGCAATTTATAATGTAATTTTCAGGTTATATACAGTTCAACTACCTTAGAACTTGATCTTGCTCTGAACTTGTTATAGAATTAATATTCAGCTTACATTCTAAGCTTACTTTATGTAACTGGTCAGCTAGGGGCATCAGTATTTGATTCATGTATTAATTCCATAATTCTGTATTATTTCTACAGTTCTCAGTAATCAGTCAAGTAACTTCTCCAGCAATGCAATGTGTCAGGAGTTGCAATATCAGGGGGCACCTTTGAGCCAAACATCCAAATATAGTTGACTATTTAGCAGGTTCAGTCTTAAACAAACCCAAAAATTCAGTTAACACCACCGTTATGTAAAGAAAGACACTGATGGTTCTGGATTGCCTTTATCTAACATAAGAGTTCAATATGCAAGTAACACAATGTAATTTTAAAAACCTCCAAACCTCATCTAAGCACTGCAAAGTTTTAAAATTAGTTATGGAGGCTTCTAACAAAATCCTCATCACTCAAAGGGTCCCTTCATATTCCATTGTGTGATTTTTTTTTTTTTACTGGTTTTTGGTCATTGCTACTGACACTGCTGCAAGTGTATTCAATTACATCTGATCACCAGACCCAACGTGCTGCAGCCGAGCAACACAAAAAGCTCACTAGCAGGCCATACTTACGTCCACCTAAGCTCCACCAGTTGTTCAGGAGTAAATACTCAAAGCATGCTACATGTTTGTTAAAAATCTTAATTTGCTTTAGAATTCAAGTTACTGTGGTAATTTTTTTTGCCCTTAGACACTGGATCTGGCTCTTTCTATATGCTACTGAATACCTAATGAAATTATGCCAAAGCTTAAAAACTAATATTTTTTTTCTATCCAACTCATGCCATTTCATTGCTTTAGAAGGAAGTTCAAATTCACAGTATCTTCAAACTTGACAGTAACTGCTATGAATGTAATTTAAACATGCCAATTGTCAGTGAAAAGCAGGTTAGAATCATAAAATTTACCAGTTCAAACTTTACCTCATGACTGTGAATAAGCTTACTGAAGACAAGCTTAGGATGACTTGACACAGTTGTATGGCAAAGTTAATAGTAAAGACTAGATGGTCCTGTTCCATTCTTGCTTTTTAAATTTTAAATTTTAACACAGCAAGCGCCTAATAAAAGTCAGATATCCTTTCAAGAGAATTAAGTTTACCATCCTTTATTCTTAGCTTCTCCATAAGGGAGAGTCCATGGGATTTTCTTTACGTGTTTGATATGAAATAGTAAAAATATCATATTCACAAGATTCTAGATGTCCAAGCTTTTCACTGATAAGACCAACAGTTTGGGGGAAAAAGGTGAAAATAGGAGATCAATAGCCATATTTAACTTGAGATGACAGTATTTAATTGGTCATTTATAAAATGCAGTGATGTACCCCAGTTAAGATCTTGGCCTAGGGAAATAAACTAGGAGTAAGAAAACTACTCACTTGTATATACAAGTACACTTGTTACTCACAAGTACAGAAGCAGCAGGTGAATTTACAACTGTCTCTGACCCCAGGATTCAAGTCATAATTAAAAAAAAAAGCCAAACAACCAACACACACCAAACAAACCCAAAGCCCAACAAAGAAATGCTTTAATCACCTGAACAAAACTGGTAATAGCCAAAGCAAAACTGAAGAAAGAGTAAAATTATCATGGAGAGGAAAAAAAAAAAAGGTTGTTCTGACCCTCACACTGAAGTCAAGTGATGCATCGTATTACACAATTGGTGCAATTTCATCTTCAGTTACAGAATCCCTTCTGTACTATTACTGTAGGCAGAAGGGTGCAACAAAACTCTTAATACCTGTCACTTACCTTTCGAACAATACTGTCTTCTACATTAGACTTCTTGTTGCTGCCCTGCTTGCCCATTAAAGTAATCTCTAATTGACAAAATGGCTTGGGCAAAATATCACACTGTGTGAAAAACTTGCGCCACTCCACTATATATGCTTTTAGTAAAGCTGTATCATCTTGATGACTCAGCACTCTCTGGAGGAGGAGGGGAGAAGAGGACATAATTTATAAACAATTTTCTGCACAAAATACAGACTGACTTCACTTACACTGAAAATAACTCCCCATATAAAATTCAAATATACAGATATATCACAGTAAGAAAGTCTACATATTTAAGTGCCATTTAGTTAAGTAGTGATCAACCCATAGCATATGGAATATTTCTAAAGGGTAAAGAAAGGTTAACAGCAAACAAGCACTCAGAATGTTTAAGTTTTCCAAATGAACCATTTTTTCCCTTTTAAGCTATCTGCAAGTCAAAAAGATCAAAACCTTTGGTCCAGACACATGTACTGGTACAACCCTGTCTAAAAATAAATCAATCTGTAAGGACCATGTTATATTTTATATATTCTATATAGTGAAAAGTTTAATTCAATGGCATCTACTAACCTTTCATTAGACCCAGACAGCTAGTTAACACGTATATTTTATTAATGCCTGGAAACTACAACTACATTGTACAATAGCTATCATAGTGCCTAAAAAGATGCCCTTTAAACAACAGCCAGTGCAGACCATATCAAAGGCCTCAGTTCAGCAAAGCTCTTATGCATGTAAAGAAGCAAGCTGATGGAACTTAAAAACCAATATTTATATGTCTGGTTATACAAAGACCTATATAAAAAACTATTTTCCTTTAGGCAAAGCCTCAGTGGTGTAAATCTCTTCACTAAAGAAACATTTTATAGACTTTCTTTCCAGACCATAGTTATGGGATTTTAATTTTTTTTTTTAATCCCACAACCACCCTGTCTTTTAAATCCCTTATTACAGAAAACATCTTTTGCTGTACATTTTACAAATGCAAAAATTTCCTTTGAAGCTATTGATGATTTCAATCGTTTGGGGGGAAGGCCACAAAACTGTACAGCTAAGCTTGCCAAGTCGATAGGATGGATATTTCTAGTACGCCATACATACGGCTTATTTTAAAGCCATTCATGAATGCATCAGCATAGCACTGAAGCTAGAGAAACAATTTTTTTTCTCCCAGACATTTTTTCTTATAGAAAATTTTGCCTCAAGAAGTTTAAGTGGAAGAAGATTCCGTAAGTTCTGCTGGATAAACAAAAATAATGCTGTGTTTTGGGTTTTTTTTAATATAACACAAAAATCATTGCCCACCCCAGTTTCAGGACTGTAAGAAAACAATGAGCCAAGGCAAATGCTCAAGGCTACTTTCTGTCAACAGAACTTCGCATGGCAATTATGATCTCCAGAACATCACAGAATTTGACACAAAAAAAGCAATGCATTTAGATCCGATGAAAGTCAGAAATACTTGGTTGTTCTTCTAACAGTACGAATAGAAGTTATCAAACATTAAGAACTTACTGCTTGTGCCTGTTTAATAAAATCAAGGATGTCTTCCTTCAGAGCCTGATGGATTTTTGCTGGACCTTTATCATCCCACAAGCAAACTGCATGTACATCTCTAGAAAACAATTTATCCAGCTTTTAGTAACAGCTACTCAAAGTTTAATGGTGTAATGTATGAGGCTTAAACAGTCATAATTTAAGTACATCTAAGAAATTAATATACTTTTTATCTATCACTGTCAAACAATACATGGTTAGAACCCAGGGACAGATACAAGAAAACATGTTTGGAGAAGAGACTGAAGCTGTAAGAAAGTCTTGGATGCAAGTAACAGCAACCTATCTAGGAAAAGGCTATGGTCAAGAAGGAGATGTAGAAGCCAATTCTGCTTTCTGTATCTATTCAATAATCCTTATGGCATTAAGGACAATTTTTAAAGCTTTTCTTTAGCAAAGACAGATATCACTTGCCAACAGAAGCATTACTATGCAGCCCATGTTATTCTAAAATACTCTCACTAACATGCAGCCTTCACTCAAGAGTTTCACAAACCCAAGCACAACAACATCCTTGTGCTACAAAGGAAACAGACCTTCCTTGTGGGAAATCTGAGCTCAAGTGCATCAGGTAATTTAAAATACATTTTAATTAGTTTAGTAAGATGACTTAAACATTTCATGACAGTGGTAGCATACCGCATCGCAAAGCAAAATTCTATTAATGAGTTTTAATCAACATTCAAATAAATTCCTGTTTTTCCTGACAGCCCAGCAAGTGTAACTTAATTCCTATTTTCTTTCCATACTATAGACTAGATAAAGCAAGTTACACTCCCACCATACATCATATATAATGTGGCCTAGCAAGCCTTTTTCTGACTCATTACCCTCCTCTGGTTCTTCTTCCTCTTTTCAACAAGGCCACATCTTTGCAGGAAAGCAACTATATAATCTAAAGGTATGACTTTGTTCCTATTAAACCAATACAGTTATTTCAATACAAAAGCATCTTTTTTAGTTTAACTGAAAAGCCAAAACTTGCAAAGTAAAAAGTTCCTCTGACACAGATCAAAGATGCTGGCCCAGGATTTACAGAGGTCTGCCTAACTTGTGAAGCTTACGGCAACTTTCACATGCAGAAAAGGTGTTACTGTATTTAAAAGGCCACTGTTTCCTGGCAGCAGTGAAAAAAGCAATACTGGATAATTACACTCAAAGGGCAGGTAGAGCAAAAATATGAACCTAGAAGAGCAGGATCCTTTCCCTCAACATCCTTAATTTAGTCATAAAGTTACTTAAGTTTTAGTCAATAATTCAGCTACAAGAAAAATAATAAACAGAAAATTTCAATATCAGTGCAGAATTACTGAACTAGTTATTAAAAATGAAAGCAATGACTCAGAACAGAATTTGTGTCTTAATTATACCATGCTTCTGGCAACTACTATAACCATGACATCATAAGTTATTAAAACTCATTACATGATAAACTACCTTTCCTTTTGGTTGGCAGAAAAGTGTGACAGGTGCAGTAAGATGGGTGTAAAAAGAATCACTGCACCATCCTCATAAAAAAGAGCAATAAAGATACAGACTGTAACAAGACTGCTTTTAAATAAAAAACATTTTTGTGACAGTTTTTAAAAAGCAGAAGGAGAGACTGCAGAATTAAGCTACAACTGTATTTGAGGGAAAATAACTATGTTGAGACAAAGATTATTTAGATATGCTTTGTTTTAACTCACTTCCATATTATGTTGGCAAAGGTCACACGCTGTATTTTAAGAAAAAAATCATCACCTAACAGGAAGCAACTTCTGGCTTTTTGGAAGGAGGAAAATGGCAGGGTTTTTAGAAAGTACAATAATGTAAACACTGTCTGAAAAATATTATATATATTATTCTTAGGGCATAAAAATATTCAAATTATACCAGTTAAACTGCAATATCCCGTTATTTCAGTAGCATTCTTAAGTTATTTTAGAAGGCATTCAAACTAGAATAATGTAACACTCAGCAAACTGCCTTTAAACGAACTCACTGCAAAGCAGTAAACAACATTTTCTCTCTAATTCTAGTAAAAGTTTTGTGGCCAGGTGCAAAACTTATTTACTATGATCAGCTGAAGTCAAAAGCTATGCTGTTCTTTCTCCATCCTGAATCTCAGCAAAACTCTACTTTTACATTTATAGTGATGAAGGCACCTACCACTTAATAAAACTTAAAACTGGTATTGTTGTTCTGTGTGTTCCCACACAGTCCATGTCATATGTGACTTCTGTATCAGAAGTAGCACCGTAACTGTATTCCCATTATGCAGACGGATGTAAGATATTAAAAAATTACTTACGAAAACAGATCAAACCATTGCTGTTTTGTGACAGACTCCTGACGAAGAAGTTTCAGAACGATAGGGCGCATGAAATCCCATTTGTCTTCAAACTGAAGTGAACCTTTATTCTAAAAGGAACAAAAAAATTATTGTTAATAAAACCATTTCTTAAAGTTCTCTTTAATGATTGCAGTTTCTATGGTTAATGTAAAAATACCACCTTCTCAGAGGTGTCTCTTATAAGCTATCATTTGAGCTACAACACCACAGTAAGCATTCTTTTAAAAAACGACAGAGCTATTACTTGTTTCTTAGAGAAGTAGATTGCCAACTTCTTCCTTTATTCACTGCGTCAGCTACAAGTTCTAGCAAGTGTTCTTCACCTGTTAACGGAGTTATACACGGACAACATAAATGATACTTGGTCCGCTTTGTTGCCCCAGCCCAGATACATGCAAGGAAAGTCATGAGGCAGAGTTGCAAACCCATCTTGAATAAATTACCGCTACCAAAATGGCAGACTGGAACCAGGAGTAGTACCTGTGTGATGCTGCCACGTACCTTTTTTTCTCCACTGTGCACTTGGCATCAGCAGCAAAGAGGGAGGAAGGAAGCAGAGTAATGTAGGAGCTGTTGTATCACCGACTCCCTTCCTGTGGGTTAACTGGCCATAGGCAGTTTGACAGCCAAGACTACAGTTGGTGCAGATGAAAATGATTTACACTGTGCTGAAAAATCTAATCCGAGGTGAACTTTTTTCAAACTTGCAATACAAATTAAGAGGAAAGCTAAAGAAACAAAGTGCTCCCATATCACTCTGATTAGTTTGAAAAAAAATCTCACTGTAGTATACAGGCTGACTTCCATTACTAAAAAAACCAAACAGAACTTTAAGAGAAAAACAACAGTTCTATTGGATACGTTGCATTCCTGTTTGGTTATAGTTCCGTGTTTTAAAAACAAAAACCTGCAATTAAAATTAACGTTGATTGAGAGTTCTGTGGCAAAAAGACTACTGGTTGAGTTATCTGCAGTGTTATGTCCCAATGCACTGCTTACTTTCGAACAGATCATTGTCTTGGCTAGTAATACTACATTTGACACAATTCGCTTCAAATATAGCAAATAATACAATCTAACTACTTGAAATTCTGACAAGTGCACTGTTCTGCCACTAAAATCTCTCCAGATAAACAAGCACAAGCAGCACACCACATCCTCTCAACCATCTCCTTCTGATTAATTTCTACATGGAAATTTACAATTAAATCTGTTATTTAGTATTCAGAATAAGCACAGTTTGGAAACAATATCCCCTGCTGCTCTTAAGTAAGTGCAAAGACATCTCATCTCCAAGTTATAAAGATGCAACAGGCATTACATTAACTATTTTTACAGCAACAGCACTTGGAGGCCTCACAGCTTTATCAAACCACTGCAGTAGGTACTGAATATGGGTCTCATGGAAGCATCTCCTGTCCAATGAAGTTTAGAATTTTTTTCAGCATTAAAAAAAATAGGAAGAGAAGTTGTTTTCCAATTCAGAAAGACAGCTTCACCTGTTCTCTTCCACTGTAAAAAAAAAAAAATTTAAATGCATCATCTCTGAAAAATCATCAACTACATGCTTCCCCTACATAGAGCTAGCTTTACAACTATTCCCTAAACTTTGATGAGATGCTCTAATCTTTCCTAAACCTGTGAAAACAATTCGTTTCTAATTCCAGATATTTTTGTTCCCAGTCCCTCTTTGCGGGATAATGAACTTGAAAGACCAGCTGCTGAACAATTAGAAGTTCCAGAAATGGCAGTATAAAATTATAAACCTAACTCCCTTAACATTTTCCTTTGGAGTGAAACTTCAGAGTAGAGCTCGTAGGTTTTCTGGAAGAGGTAAAAAGCCTGTTCTGCAATTCTGCAGACGTGCAATTCAGCCCTTTGCTAAAAACAGCTGAAGATAAAAACTGAATGCTCTATCTGTGCAAATAAAACTAATTTAACTGTAAAACATGGCAGGGGGGGAATTGCAAACACTAGTGTTTGTATGATTTAGATTGTGATTACTTAGTTCATGCTAAAAAGCACACATAAAACTCCATTTCAGTTGTAAAAACTGCACGTCCATTTGTAACAAACATGTACCTGCTTAAAAGGAATTTGCCAAAGAAAGCTTAGCAGAAAATGTTATTATGGAAGTTTAGAACTTTGCTATACATGGGAGTAAAATGGCTGTGTTTTTTTCTAACACCTCCTCCTTTATTCCTAAATTAAGTAGAAGAGGAAATAAAATTAATAGATTAAAAATCCCACTCAACTAAACTATTCTTTAATTTCAATAAACAATTCAACATCTTATAGGTAGATTCAGACTTCTATGACCATTAATCTTATGCTCTTGTACTGAAATTACAAGAAAGGGTGCATAATACCACCTACTGTGCATCATTCACATTCATTAATTCTACCCATATTAGTGCACGAGAAAAACAAATTTTATAGAAAAGGAGATCAAACAGTGGTAATTCTTAGTTGTTACCAAAGTCACACATACACCAGTGACTCAGACAACATGAGGAACCCATTTCCCACTTTGTTGAGCCACCCACAAACCTATGCAATTTCTGAGCCACATTTCCTGGGTAACTTTTCTTAGCTTGTTGCCTCAAACCACCATTCCCAAGGGAAGGTAAGCAGGAAGGTAAGTCATGTCTTTGACAAAATAAAATTACTCCACTTATCAAATCTTCTCTGAAAACATGGATTACAATTGATACCCACACCCTGGCTAAGTAACCATCCCAGCTGTTTAAAATTCAAGGCTTTGAAAAATAACTCCACTTATGATATATTTCATGTTTCAAAAGTCACTTCACTAAAATTGCTCACAGAGATTTACAGTTCCATTTTAACACTAAACTTCACTTGAAAGATATACTACTTCACACACTATATTAAAATATATACAACTTTACTCTTCAAACTTACTTTTTCCTGTTCTTCACTTCTATGCATAAGCACCTAAACACAGTATTTTAGGACAACAGGTAAAAAAACCTCCCAGACTATGTTGGTAGATATTATGTAGAATTAGTACAATGATGCAAGTGGAATTGTTCCACTAACCAGTCTTCCTGATCTGGGTATAACACAAAATTCCTCTCCTTAACTGTAAGCAAGTTTAAGAGAAGTGCAGCAGAAGTGGGAACGGAGTGTAAGAGCCTAAATAAACGTGGAATATAAAAAGGCAAGGCAATATAACAAAACCTCTATGCTACTGTCCCTCAGAACCTTGACATGTCTATTTGGACGTTCAGCTTGCTTTATTGTGTACTCTGTATATTTCAGGCCACATACAAATTCAGCCCTCATCTCCGCCAGCTTCTCTAACCAGTACTGTAAAAAAGCAATATCCTCTACATCTTATTGTACATCTCATCTACATATGAGTAACATCCTCACCTTTACTACTTCACCATTTTCATATATATATTAAGGCTAGTTCAGAGAGGCAAGAAGTAGGAAATACAAGGTCCTAGACTAAAATAAGCACTGTGTTTTACGGTGAAACTAATCTTAATCACAAAGATAGAGCACTCATTTTTTTATCTATAGCTGTTTTCAGCAAAGGACTGAATTGCATTTCTCCAGAATTGCAGAACAGGCTTTTTACCTCTTCCAGAAAACTTATGAGCTCTACTCCGAAGTTTCACTCCAAATGAAAACTTTCAGGAACTTGGGTTTACTTATTTTTGAAATTTTTAAAATTCATGTCTCTGATTAATCTCTGCTACCAGCAGCTCTAAAAATCAGTGTAACGATTGTAGCAAAGTTACTACACAAAGCAAAAAAGTAGCCACAGGGAAAGCTTTGCTATGTTACTAACTAGTGTTCAACATTCTAGATATTCTTAAGGATATCCTAATTGGAAATAGCCAGGAAGAAACAGACAAACTTAAATACAGATCTGGAAATATGTACTTTAAGTTGAAGAATCCAAAAACTTCAGATATGTTTCCAGTTGTCAGTGGCAGAGGCATGAGATAAAAAAAAAAAAAGTTGAAACCAGTGCAAAGGTAAACAGTGTTTCTCATTTCACTTAAGTCTATGGAAAATCAGCTGCTTTCTTTGCTTCTTCCCTCCTAACACCAGGCTCAAGCTGCAGTTCATCTTGCAAGGACAGACTCTTGCATTTGCTGACAGCTCCATTAAAGCTCTACAGAAGCATCAAGATCTGCTAGCATGAATACAACTCCAGGTTTCCTTTGTGCTGCAGTAAGCTGAGGTGCCTTCTGTTCCAGAACCTGGAGAAACCCTCACATATCTTCACATCACGTGAGTGAATCGGTTTAGACTATCCTGTCACTGCAAAGGGAGCAGGCTGCAAGTCCAACACAGCCCCTGAAATAAAGCACCCTACTTTAAAAGTGCCAGAGTCACATATACGTTGAGAGAAAAAAACTCTAGGGAACTCACCTAGTAATGGTTCAGTCACCTACAGGAAAGCCACGGTCTCAGTGTGGGAGAGCAGCTCTCCTACAGGTAGGGTACGTGCTAGCTTACCATGTAATGGCTAGCTCCTATGAGGTACTTCAGTATTTTCATCACACTACAATTTGTTGTATCTCACCAGGATTCAACACATGATTGGTCATTCTAATTTCGCGTTTAAAGAAGGCTCTCTGAGATTATGCTTCTCACTAAAAAAAATAATTTACAATTAGGAAAATTATGTGCTACGGGAGTTTAAATGATGCCCTTTAAAATCATGACAGCCAGTCAGATTTGGATTCAGCTAGTATCCATTCCTAGAATAAGAAAAAAATATTTCACTTCATTTTCTCAACTACGTAGAAAGCTGAACAATGATGGGGGAAAACCAGAGAAAACGCTTAGTTCCTGTTTATCCTAGCAAAAACAAGACCTGTCTAAACCAAACTTACATTTGATTATGCAGGCTTATTTAGAAAAGATATGGAAAAACCTTACAGAATTTTACACCTCTCCTTTCTTACCCAGGGTTTTTTACTGTGCTGAGACACTGGGTTTTTCTCCCTAAACATTAAAGCAGAAGTACCTTTTACAGCCTCAAACAGCATGAGGCACTGCCAATCAACACTAACCTGGAATCAAGTTTGCTTCTGTGAGAGCACTCTGATGAGCAGAATCGGGGAACAAAAGACCTTATCTAGTTCCAATTCTTGCATTGGTTTATTGTGTCATTATAAACCAAGTCAAATCACTGTATAATCTTTTCCTTTGTAATGCCAGACTCACACTTTACTGTCTTTAGAAAACTCACTAATTAGTAAGTTGTAGTGCTTAAAAACACTCCAAGTGACCAGAAAGGCCTATTTTAGAACAGGTGTCTCTGTAGTATTTTTCCTAAAACACACTGTGCATATATATCTTGTTGTCAATGTAAAATATTAATGATTCAAAGGACAGTTGCAAAAACATAACTAGTCAACACAAAGGCTTCAGTTCAGTAAGAGTCATCTTGCAGAATCAAGGCCTTTGACTCTATTTTCACTTACTGTACACCTATTATTCTTTCAAAACAGCTGAAATGGAATGCTGACAAATCTCATAGGCCTACGTTTCTTTTTTCTACTATACAACAACATGTCTTGTCAAAGTACGCATCAGTCCTTCCAGAGATCCTTAAACATACAGCAAAGAGATGGACTACAACATTAACAAGAAGGTAAAACTGTCTGGGCCCTGCTCTAAAACCACGCTCTTCCACAAAAAGCACATTTCTTCTTATGGGATATTATTTTTGTTACCAGTGTTCTTGGATTCT
The DNA here is from genome assembly GCF_031877795.1 of Strix aluco. Classification (NCBI taxonomy): domain Eukaryota; kingdom Metazoa; phylum Chordata; class Aves; order Strigiformes; family Strigidae; genus Strix; species Strix aluco. The sequence goes on from NC_133932.1 coordinate 120,226,522, forward strand.
TCAATTTTAGATTTTTATTTAAGTCTTATCTGCTAAAAAAAATCTAACTACCCACTTTGGCATAAAAAAAATACAGAGACATGAATTAAAATTCATTTCAATTATACTTCAAGAAAGATTTTTTAAAAAAAATCTTTTTAATACTAAAACCTTTTTTTTGGATACCAGGAAGAAACAAGGCTATCAATTATTTCTCATTTCTTCAAACTGAGTGTCTCAGAGTAATACAACCAGCCATTTCAGGCAAATCTATGCATCCAAAATAGGTCAGATCACTAAAATGTAAGTGGCACTTCTTCAGAACCCCATTTAACTATAACACAGTGCTGAACACACATACACTTCTATATTTATGTATATTTTAAATTGCTGATAAAGCAGACAACCTTCCCAAGGCTTTTCACCCGAACTAGATGTTCACCACATCAACTGATATTCTAGAAACACTGACTGGAAGCATTAGTAACAGTTGTTTAAAGTAGGCCTGTCCTCCATGCGCTGGCATGGCCTCAAAGGCCACAGACAGTCCTTCTCCAGACATGCCACAAATATCAGGACAGGCAGTCCTGAGCTCGAATACTGGACTGTCATACTGAAAACTTCTGTTCAAATCCGCAGCAGCTTGGGGTGACTGACATCTGCCATCAAACGCCGGGAAAGTGCTTGAAAACATCTGACTACAAAAGCAAAGCTGCTTAACCTAAGCGAAAGGCCTCCAGGAGTTCTTCTTTGCAGAAAAACTGAGCTTAACAAAAAAGCTGGAATACGGTGGCAACTCAAGTAACGACACCTGCCCACGGCAAAGACCTTTTTCAACTCTTTGATTAACTTAAAACTCATTTTCCGTACACCTAGGTCTTCTTAAATAAACAAAGGGACGACACCGTGCCCTGTCTAACAGCACGACGCAACGCAGTTTCCCAACGACGCGTGTTTGGGAAGGGAGAGCCGGGGGGGAGGGCGGCGCTGGCAGCCCAGGGGCCACCGGCCGGGCCGGGCCGAGGCCAGCGGTCCCGCACCGAGCGCGGGCGCGGCGCCAAGGCCCTTCACCTGAGGGAGGGAGGCAGGGAGGGAGGCAGGGCCGCCGGCCCCCCCGCGCCTACACATCGGCAACTTCGGGGAGCGGCGCCCGCGGCCTGTCCCCGCCAGCCGCCCGGCCCGGCCCGGCCGCCCCAGCCACCCGCAAGGCCCAGCCGGCAGCGGGGCAGCCCCGGCCGCCGCCGCCTCCCGCCGGGCCCGGCCAGGCCCCGCTCTCACCTTTAAGAGATTAGACGTCGCCATGATCCCCCCCGCGGGGCCTCCCCGGCCGGCGGCGGCGGCGGCAGCGGCTCCTCTCCCCGAGCTCGGCTCGGCTGCCCCCGGCCGCTGCCGCTTTACATGGCCTCGGGCCGCCCGCACGCCCGGCCGGACCCGCGGCGGCGGCAGTAGCAGCGGCCGCAGCGCTGGGCTCCCCTGCCCGGGGGCGAGGCCGGCGCCAGGCTCGGGGCGCTCCGCAGCGCGACCGGCTGGGTCCTCCGCACGCAGCCGCCCCTCAGAGCCTCATGGCGGCGTCCGCCCAGGAGGCGCTCGGCAGCAGCCCCGGCTCCATGGAAGGGGCCGGCCCACATGATGCGGCGCCCAGGAGCCGGCCCCGCCGCCAAGCGCGGCCGCTCGAGCTGCGGGCTCCGCCGGCAGCGCCCCCTGGCGGCCCGCCGCTGCGCCGCGTGGTGCAAGCACCGCCCCGCCCCGTCCCGCCCCGCCGCGCCCCGCCCCGCCGCGGGGAGCCCTTGGCCCCCACGGGCCCTGGGGACCGGTCGAGAGGGGCCAGCGGCCGGGCAGCGCGCGGCGAGGCAGCTGCTCTCCCTCGGGGCCCCGCGGCCACCCCCGCCTCAGCGACACTCCCCGGCCAAACCCCCTCCCGCACCTTTCCGCTCCCCCCACGCCTTCTCCTGGGCAAACCCCGCTGAAGCGGAGCCACATAAACGGACGACCAAATGCAACGTGGCTGAACAATGTGGTTTATAAGCAGAGAAATAAATTTATTTCTTACTCGGTGGAGGTTGGCGAGCGTGGGCCTCCACCCCAGCTTGCTGTCCCTGCGAGGCCACGGGTGATGCCACACCGGCCTCTCCAACCGGCCTCCCGCGTGCCTCATGGAGGAAAGCACCGCTTGGCTGATAGGGGGAATGTACACTACTGTAGTTAGAGGACATAAGAAAGAAGGACTTGGGCAAAGATAAGGGGGGCTCCACACTGAGAAGCACCAGGTGCTGATGATGTTGCTAGGTTACTATCTTTTGGGTCCGAGCAGAGACTTCCTCTAGTCCTTGAGGAGGCATTTGAGGGGGGATGTGTCAGTGATAAATCTCCCAAATTCCGGTACAAACTGACCTGGGAGTTTGGATAAGGAGCAGAGAACAACTGAGGCTGCGCAGGACGGCGAGGTAAAAAGTTCATTGGTGAGGAAGAGGAGATACTTCATCTATACGACCCCTGCCCAGGAATTTAAGACCACTGCCCAGGACCTGAGGAACCCAGGACGCATGCGCAGGAGGAGGAGACCTAATTATCATACGGAGCGGGGATAGATCATAGATATGTATAGGCGTTTTATGAATAAACATTACTTTGTACCATATAAGCAAAGACAAAAGCCACGGGAAGGCGCGCACGCCTGAGGTGGAGCGATCCCCCGTGCGCCCAGCGCTGAATAAACATACCTGCTTTACAACTACAAAGTTGTAGAGTTCTTTTCTCCGCAAGTCATTTTGGCACCCCAGATGGGACTCTCTCTACTCGGCTGCCGGGACCGCTGAAGAGTGGACTTCCTAGGTGCGCACCCCGAGCCCTTCTCGGAGGAGCTCCGCTCCCGGCTGTCCACGGCGGGAGTAGACAAGAACCATCTAATTCGCGGACCAAGGTATGTTTAAAGGGTAACGGGCTGCTGGTAAGACGCGCAGAGACGTCTGGCGCACAGCTTAGTCCCAAGAAGGGGGTACTCATTTTTTTGGGGTTTTGCAAACTGAGTGAGAGGGAATCCGGGGATCATTTGACCACCTCGACCAACTAAATAAGTGGGTATCGGGGTTTATGGGAGCGTCATTGACCGCCTCAGGGCTCGGACCTCGCAGTTTGCTTGTTAAAACTTGTGGAGTTTATTGAATATTCCAGATCCTGACTTTATGGCAAATGGTTAACGGTTTATGAGACATTCTGCAAACGGATTTGGTGGTTGTTTGAACTGTATTTTATAGTGTGAGTGAAAAGTGTGGTGGGCCCTTTAAGTGTCTGTGTAGTATCTGTGTATCGGTGGAGCTGTGCTCTGCGCTTTGTTTGTCTGCGTATCTGTGACTCAAGCAGGCAGGGTGTGAGTGAGACTAGCATCTGTGTGTCTGTGTGTCTGTGTGCCTGCATGCCTGCAGGGTGCGAGTGAGACGCAGCACCGCTGCGAAGCGTGTGACAAATTGTATCTAATGTAAATGCATCCACAGATCTGCAGATTTTGTAGAGGTTTAAGAGTGATTATTGGTGTAGGAGGTATTAACAAAGTGCGTTGATAGCTAACGTAAATAGTACTGTGTAAAGTGCTGAATTTGTGATTTTTGGACAGTAATAATGGGGAACCAGCAGGGAAAAGTTATAAAGAAAAGCCCGCTAGATTGCATACTTACACATTGGAAAGATATAGCGGGGAGGGGAGGCACGGAAAACAAGAAAATTATGATTAAATATTGCAACCAATGGTGGCCACTTTATAAACTAGAAGAGGAAGCTAAATGGCCACTGAATGGGACTTTAGACTATCATACATTGCTCCAATTAATGTTATTCCTAAGGAGGGAGGGAAAGTGGGACGAGGTGTCTTATGCAGACATGTTCTTTACCCTCCGGAACCACCCAGAGTGGCAGAGGGACTGTGGATTAATACCGCCACAAGACCCTTTGGTGCTCACCTTAGAAAAAGATTATAAAGGGGAAATGAAAGGGAAATTGAAGCGGTGCTGCTCATCATGCAGCATTGGGCAGAGGTGCACAAGAGGGGACAAAACCAGAAGGGCGAGAGAACAGAGCTTAGAAGACGACTTACTCAGAACCCCTCCCCAGCCGCAGGAGCAGGAGCAGCCCCGGGAGCTGGATATAGATTCAGAGGAACAGTCCATCTCTCCAGACAGCCCAATTGCGTCCCGGACACGGGGAAGAGCCCCTGAGGTGCTTCAAGCACCCCTCAGACAGGCGGTGGGACCTCAAGGTGGCACGGTACTAATAAAAGTACCATTTTCCACCCCTGATTTGGAAATATGGGAAAAGAAAGCTAAAGATTACCGGAAGGACCCTGAAAACGTAACTAGACATTTCCGATTTATCATAAAACAACACAATCCCGATTGGGAAGATATTCAGCTGCTATTAGATTATCTGACTGAGACAGAGAGGCAGCTGGTTTTGAAAACAGCACAAAATTTGGCTGAAGATCATTATAGAGCTATTGGGGGAGATTATAAAGAATTTCTCCCTCTGCACGATAACCCAAATTGGGATCCTAACCGATCTGCACATATAGAAAGGCTACAAGGTTATCGTGAGTGGATTGCAATAGGAATGGAGAGGGCAATCCCAAAGACCATAAACTGGTCAGCACTGTATGAGATCAAACAGGGTCCATCCGAGTCTCCATCAGAGTTCCTGGATCGGCTGAGAGATACAATGCGCCGCAATACCCCTCTAGATCCAAGCTCAGAAACGGGAATACAACATCTAGTTTCTCTGTTTCTCAGACAGGCCACAGGGGATATCAGGAGAAAACTTCAAAAGCTACCACTTCCTGGGGGAAGGAACCTAGAGACACTATTAGAGGAAGCTTGGGAAGTGTTTCGAAATAGGGAAGATGTTTACAAGAGAGGGCACAAGAAGATTCTAGCAGTAATTAAAGAGGGGGAACAAAAGAAATTGGGACGACCTACACTTAAAAGAAATCAATGTGCCATATGCAGGGAGTTTGGGCACTGGAAAATTGAATGTCCAGAGAGATGGAGAAACAAAGGGAGGGCAGGAAATGGAAACCACCGAAAGCGGCATACGTTAGCCAATCTAGAAGAACAATGACGGGGACCCGGGGAATCTACCCTAGCGGATCCGCTGGTTACAATTAAGCTAGGGACGGAACAAAAGGAAGTGGAATTTTTGGTAGACACTGGAGCAACATATTCAGTCTTAAACATGGATCTAATGCCCTTAGAGGAAGATTATATCACGGTGGTGGGAGCCACTGGCCAAAGTGAAAAGGTGTACTTCTGCAAGCCTTTAAAATACAAATTAGGAAAACAGTTAGGCATACACAAGTTTTTGTATATGCCTAACTCCCCAAAAGCGCTACTGGGGAGAGACTTATTAGAACAGTTGGGAGCATCCATCAGCTTCAATAAGGGAGAGATTACTCTGGAGGTAAACAACCAAGAACTTATACAAATCATGAGCTTATCTCTAACCAGTGTCCCCACGGAAGGAGAAATTAGCGAAGGAATTATCAGTCAAGTGTATCCTGGAGTGTGGGCCACTGACACGCCTGGGAGGGCGAAAAATGCTCCACCTGTGGAGGTAAACCTTAAAGAAGGACAACAACCGGTAAGAGTTAAACAATACCCCTTGAAAAAGGAAGATCAGGAGGGGATCCGGCCAGTTATTGAAAGGTTTTTACATATGGGATTATTAAAGGAATGCGAATCTAATTTTAATACTCCCATATTACCTGTCCGGAAACCTGATGGGTCGTATAGAATAGTTCAGGACCTAAGAGCAATAAACAAAATAACAGAAGATCTCCACCCAGTGGTGGCAAACCCATACACGTTGCTAACAAAGTTAACTCCTGAACTAACCTGGTTTACCGTTCTAGACCTCAAGGATGCTTCCTTTTGCCTCTCTCTCCACGAAGCCAGTCAGAAAATATTTGCATTTGAATAGGAAAATCCTAAGAGTGGACGTAAAACTCAATTAACTCGGACGGTGTTGCCGCAAGGATTTAAAAACAGCCCCACTATATTTGGCAACCAACTGGCAAAAGACCTTGAGCTGTGGGAAGCCCCGACTCCACCTGAAGAAGGGAAATTGCTCCAGTACGTAGACGACATCCTAATCGCCACCAAGACAGAAGAGACCTGCGTAGCTTGGACGGTAAGTCTTTTAAATTTCTTGGGACTTCAGGGCTACCGGGTATCTAAAAAGAAGGCCCAAGTGGTGAAAAGTGAAGTGATATATCTGGGCTATGAAATTAGTGCTGGAAAAAGAACCCTAGGGCAAGCTCGGAAGGAAGCAATTTGCCAAACTCCAAGACCACAAACAGTGAAGGAATTACGAACGTTCCTGGGAATGACTGGTTGGTGCAGACTGTGGATCTATAACTATGGACTACTTGTTAAACCATTATATGCACTAACTGTCACTGAACAGAAAAACCTCCAATGGGATAAAGAGGCCATACATGCCTTTGACTCGCTAAAGAAAGCCCTGATGTCAGCCCCAGCCTTAGGACTCCCAGATGTAAGTAAACCATTTTTTCTCTTTTCACATGAGAAGCAGGGAATTGCATTAGGAATACTGGCACAAGATCTAGGCCCATACCGTTGAGCAGTCGCCTATTTCTCCAAGCAATTAGATACAACCGCTAAAGGGTGGCCCGGATGCCTAAGGGCGGTTGCAGCAATAATTTTAAACATACAGGAAGCACGAAAGTTCACCTTGGGCCAGAAAATGACTGTATTAGTATCCCACACAGTATCGGTGGTATTGGAAATTAAAGGGGGACATTGGCTTTCACCCCAGAGATTTCTGAAATACCAAGCGGAGTTGGTGGAACAGGATGATGTAGAAATTGTAGTAACTAACATTGTGAACCCAGCCTCTTTCCTCAGTGGAAACACAGGAGAACCAGTACAACATGACTGCCTGGAAACTATTGAAGCAACGTATTCAAGCCGTGCAGACTTAAAGGATAACCCCATGGAGGATACAGAGAACTGGTTTACAGATGGAAGTAGTTATGTCCTGAGCGGCAAAAGGTGTGCTGGATATGCTGTTACCACCACACAAGAGGTACTGGAATCAGGACCACTACCCGTAAATACATCTGCACAGAAGGCAGAGATAATTGCTCTAACCCGTGCACTAGAATTAGCCCAAGGCAGAACTGTGAACATTTATACAGACTCAAAATATGCCTTTGGGGTAGTTCATGCTCATGGAGCTATCTGGAAGGAAAGAGGACTACTAAACTCGCAAGAAAAACACATCAAACATGGGAAGGAAATTCTAAGGCTACTAGAAGCTGTCCAACTTCCAAGAAAGGCGGCAATTATGCATATTAAGGCACACCAAAAGGTGAATTCTGATTTGGAAAAAGGAAATGAACTGGCGGATGGGGAGGCAAAACGAGCAGCCAGAAGAGAGGTAGAAGTAGAAGGAGCCCTAGTCCCTGACGGACATACTACCATGGAAGGTAAGCCTAATTACACCAAAGAGGATCAGAAACTCATTGCAGACCTAAAAGGATCATACAATGAAGAGGGATGGGCCATCACTCCCCAAGGGAAGGTAGTAATTCCTTCCTATCTAACTAGACATCTGGTACGAGAAGAACGTCGAAAAGGACATTGGGGAGCAGAGGCCCTATATAAATATTTAATCAGAAGCGTTAGAGCCAGGAATTTGTATACCATAGTAAGACAAGTAACTCAGCAGTGTGATATTTGCCTCCAGACTAATCCTAAGAATACCCCCAATCTGGAAGTAGGCCAAATTGGGAAGGGAAATGGACCTGGACAACAATGGCAGATTGACTTTTCAGAACTTCCAAGAAAAGGGGGGTATCGATACCTATTGGTACTAACAGATACCTTTTCAGGTTGGCCAGAGGCATTCCCCACTAGAATGGCCAAAGCCCGGGAAGCAACAAAAGTACTAATACAGGAAATAATTCCACGTTTTGGGGTCCCAGCAACCATGTCCTCAGATAGAGGACCTCATTTCATTTCAAACGTGGTCCAGCAAATTAGTCGCCACCTGGGCATAGATTGGCAACTTCATACCCCGTATTGTCCCCAATCCAGTGGGCAAGTAGAGAAAATGAATCATCTAATTAAACAACAAATAGTGAAACTCGGCCAGGAATCAAATCTGACCTGGCTCCAGGCTCTCCCTTTGGCCCTCTTGCGCATGTGGGCCAAACTGAGACCTAAGGAGGGATTGAGTCCTTTTGAGATACTGTATGGTAGACCTTACGCGGTACAGAAGGGAATGTCAATGCAAGTTGGGGAGGAAATTATGACCTCATACATGGTAGCCCTAAGTAAACAGCTCAACAAAATTGAGAAACATGTATTTGGAACTCGGGGTAGAGGATTGGACGGGCCTGTACATAATATACAACCTGGGGACTATGTGTATGTTAAGTCTCTTGCAGAAAAGACGCTGGAACCGCAGTGGGAAGGACCGTTCCAGGTACTACTCACAACCTTCACAGCCGTCAAGACTAAAGAATACTCAGCTTGGATACATCATACCAGGGTAGAGAAAGCACCTTATCATAAACCAGAATGGAAATCAACATCTACAGGACCATTAAAGCTCCGCATCCGAAGACAATAATATGGACAGGGATATATGTAAGTTGGATACTAAACCTCGCAAGCACCCTTAGAGAATCACAGGATCCAAGCGGTATACTGGTAGCAATAGTCACACAGAATGAGGTAACGACCCTCTATACATTACCCCAATATGATGATTACCCCGAATATGACAGTAATGAAACCATAGTATCTGAATACGACAATGACGAAACAATGATTTCTGTTAAGGTGTTACGAGGAAACAACATTACAGTGAGATGCCGAGTAATCCCTAGGTCGGATACAAACCTTTATAATGACAGTATAGAATGCCATGAAACTAACACACATGACAGCCGTATATCAAGGGGTAAGACCCAAGGTCAGGATTGTTGGTTAAACATGACTACTTTGCAGTACTCTCGTAAAATCACATGTAACACTTCCTCCCTACTATGGGGAATGCTTATGTTAGAAATTGAAGAACCTATTACCACCCCACCACCTGCTATGCCTATGCGAGCAGCGGAATCACGACCACAGATCTTTAAAATAGGCCCATATGTGATCCGGAAAGCTGGTCAACAAGTTGTACTGTTTAATCCCCAATGGTCACTAAAGCAGGTGGAGGTACATTTACAGGTGAACCTGGCAGATGTACAACCAAAGTGCCTTCCATATGTAGAAACAGCTCAAAAGGGATGGACAGCCTGGCTAAAATCTCCCACTGCTAAGAGACAAAAGAGAGACACAACGGGAGTTTTAGGAACAGGATTGGGAGTGTTGAACAGTATAGATTCAGAAGTGATAATGAATAAATTGGCAATGGCAACCCAAGACTTGAATCAGTTACAGCATCCTCTACATTCATTGTTACTAACCTTAGGGAATCATCAGCAGCTAACATCTAATCTTCTCCCCGAGTGGGAAGAAATCAGTATAAAAGACCATTCACTAATAATAGAAGGGATGGAAGCTTTACAGAACAGCTCATCCCTAGCTCTTAGCTGTATACAGGCACAAATGTGGGTACAATCAATTATCTCCAATATTCTGAGGGAAGGAGAGGAAGGAATCCTTCCTATGGAGATCCGAAAGATAATTTGGGATAAAGCACTTAGCCAAGAAAGGGAACTACAATCCTGGTGGAAAATGGTAAACTTCACGTATGATAATGTGAATGATAAGATAACTACCTATGTATTAACCTTAGCAAAAGCTGCTCAATATAAAATTTACCCTATTACCGCCATAGGACTATATCATAAAGGGACTATAATCAGTCCAGTAGGACACAAAGGATGGGCATGGCAACGCGAAGGTAAATGGCAGACAATTGACACGGAGCTGTGTACTAGCTTGGGACACCAGGGATATATCTGTGAAGGAAACACCATAGAAGCTCAAGATATGTTCCTAGATACACATCAGAAAGAGTGTAACTTTGAAGTACAACTCTCTCCCAGTAATCGCACAGTTCTAATTTACATAGGAGAAGGATGTATCTGTCTACGAACTTCTTGCAAAACCCTAATAATCGATAAGTATAGAAAAGAGCTAGGAAACTACTCCAATCATTGTGTGTGTAATTTCACTAAAATTAAAGGGTGTGACTTCAATTATGCCGTTCCTGTGTTAAGCTCTCAGGTAATAGGAATGGAGTACAATTTGTTTAAAAAATTAAATTCTACCCCCGTAGGCATGAACTTGGAGAGAACAAAGGAAATGCTACAGCATGAAGACCTACTCTCCGTTCTCAAAGAAGTAAGAGAAAAAGGGAAAAGGATGTTAGTTGTAGTAAAACATGATGTAGAACAGATTCATGAGATTCTAACAAAAGTACAGAAGGTGGGAGAACATCATTGGTGGGACACCCTCCTAGGATGGTCACCGACGACCACCGGAATCCTTAACACGGCACTTCAACCAGTAATAGTATTACTAATATCTGTAATACTATTGTTGATCCTCACCATAGCTATATACATATGGAACTGGAGACTTACTAAACGTTTACAAATCATGTATGATGCTTTATATCATAACCCGAGCTTTAAACATATCAAAAGTTAGGAAAATAGATTATGAGCTAACCAAATAGTAAAAGAATTTACTAAGTAGGAAGAAAAGGGGGGAATGATAGGGGGAATGTACACTATTGTAGTTAGAGGACATAAGAAAGAAGGACTTGGGCAAAGATAAGGGGGGCTCCACACTGAGAAGCACCAGGTGCTGATGATGTTGCTAGGTTACTATCTTTTGGGTCCGAGCAGAGACTTCCTCTAGTCCTTGAGGAGGCATTTGAGGGGGGATGTGTCAGTGATAAATCTCCCAAATTCCGGTACAAACTGACCTGGGAGTTTGGATAAGGAGCAGAGAACAACTGAGGCTGCGCAGGACGGCGAGGTAAAAAGTTCATTGGTGAGGAAGAGGAGATACTTCATCTATACGACCCCTGCCCAGGAATTTAAGACCACTGCCCAGGACCTGAGGAACCCAGGACGCATGCGCAGGAGGAGGAGACCTAATTATCATACGGAGCGGGGATAGATCATAGATATGTATAGGCGTTTTATGAATAAACATTACTTTGTACCATATAAGCAAAGACAAAAGCCACGGGAAGGCGCGCACGCCTGAGGTGGAGCGATCCCCCGTGCGCCCAGCGCTGAATAAACATACCTGCTTTACAACTACAAAGTTGTAGAGTTCTTTTCTCCGCAAGTCATGGCTACCAGCCAAACCCGTATTTTGCAAAGCCAAGTCACTTCCATGTGCCCAAACCTCTGGCTAAGCCATTGCTCTTCCTTCCAGGCTTCACAAGTTTTCTATTTAGTAAGAAGTGTTTGGGTTTATGTACCTTTTAGGAGGGATTTCGAAACTTTCAGGTTTTATTTCTAGAAAACAAAATTTTGCTTTTTAAAACTTTTAGCCTTCATCTGAAATGTGTCTTGAAGCAAATTTCAACGAGCTTTTCGTACAGGAAACCTGAGAGGTGATGCCACCTGTTCAGCCTGGACGGCTGCACCGCCTGCCAACAGCGTTCCCTTCATCTTCCCTGGGGTGTAGGGTGAGGGACGTGATTTGGAGATAAATTCATATTATAGGGACCTTGAAGTGTTAGAAAAGCTGTAATAACATATTCAACAAATCTGTACACTATAGAAGTTTTGATAATGTTGACTAAATATGGCCTGCAGCCTTATTAACTTAATAAATTAAGATAGCCATGTTAAGGCCTTCTCTTAATTGAGAAGTGGAAAGGAAGTACTGAATAATTTCCTGTTTTGACAAAGTTTCCAGCTCCTGAATGCCTCAATTAGTCTATAATTTTTCTTTGCTTTTACTCTATATGGTATATTCTATGCTATATTTAAGTGTACAGTATTCATTGAACATATAATGCATGCAGTTACACAGTTGTATGTATAGTATATAATTATGCAATAGAAATCTAACTGTATTATGTACTGTCCGTTGCATGTATATTCTACAACAGTGCTGAAGTTACAAAGCCTCCAGCAGGGTCAGTGTATTTGTGCATCAGCCGCTCCACATACTACGTTACAGGTATGTAAGTACCAGAGAAGCTGAGATACAGGCAAATGTTCTATAGACTGTGATATGAAGGCAGTTATTTCTGGGAGTCACTATACCATGAATTGATTTATCCTCTTTTCCCCAAACCCTTTTAAAGTGTGATCATTTCCAATTATTTGAGATTTTTTGTTCTTTTCAATTTCTATTGCATCTATTATTTTTTTGAATATATGCTTGCTATTAAAGCCACAATTCAGTGATGTTTTTAAACTGCTTTTGAGAAATAATTTAGACACCATTCAGCCAGAAAACAAAGTAACTATAGAGAACTTCATCGCAGTTCCGTTTGATGCAAAGCTTAGAATCACAATGCAGATCATTAGAATATTATAACTGCAAATTTTGCTTAACCAGCATTTAGGCTAAATGAAGTTGGGCTGTGTTTTAAAATGCTGTTTTGAAATGATGGATTTCTCTGTATTTGCGCTTTTCACGCAAACCTACCAAACATTGCCACAAAAATGTAAGAGTACACAGGATGCAGCAGTATCTGAGTACCTTTCACAGCCTTGTATGTTCTAAGTATCCTTAGGTACCTAGTAGCCATTGCTGTTACATTATGCAGTTGGCCTAGAAGGGTCAGCAATGAAAGTACTGAGTATAGGAGTGCTTGCATCCTGCCCAGATGTGCTCTTGTGCAGTAGTTGTGACTATGCTAACCAAGGAATAAAGAGAACTTGAACACCTGAGAAGCAGTGAGGTAAGGAAACAGTAGTACTTTTTACTGATATTAAAAATAATGAGCACCTTATTTTGCATGGCTTACATAATGACTAATTTTTTTCTGAAGATCTGTGCATTAATTTTCTGGAAAGTAAAGATATCCAGGACCCTCAAGGTTTTGTGGTATTTTAGTACCACTTCAGGGTGATTTGCAAGTACCCAGTGTTACATAATCTTGTTTTATTTGCTTTAATTCTATTGCAAATTCTGATGTTAATGAAGATATTAATTATTGATTAGTATATGGTACTACATTGGCCTACAGTTTTATATGCTTTGCATGGATTTTAAAAGACAGAATGAAAGACACTTAATCCCAGAGCTGCCCATGGGTTCAAAGTGATTTGCAAGCAACAGCTCATTAAGATTTGGATGATCAGTGAAATTAATACCATGCATAATATCTGAGCTGTCTCAGAGTGAATTGATTCCAGGCACAAATCTGTTTGCTTTGGATGAGTTGCATCAGAGAGAAATATGCGCTGCTGTGTTCTCTTCTAATGCCCTGAAACACACGATGCAAAGAAGATGTACATAGTTTCTTCTAATCGTTGCTCAGTCCATGATGCAAAAAAGTATTTGATGATTGATTAGTCAGTTTTAGACTCCTCTCCAATCAAACTAGATATATTCAGTAGGGATACTAAAACATGTCTTTTCCTTCGGTGGGAAAGTCTTGTTTATCACTGCCGTGGACAGTCACAATGACCCTATGCACTAACCGTGCCATGAGAGTCTCTGAAGAGAATCCTTTTAAAAGGGCAAGGACACACAGACACTTACCTGTAGCTGAAAAAGCACCATCACTTACCACACATTTCACATGAAACAACTTCTTCTGTGTTTGTTTCTATTTCAACAAGAAAGCAAACACTTTTATTTCAGGTGTTTTCTATCTGGGCTTCGCATCACCCTCTCAGTTAATAACCATAGCATTCTGGAGAAATTGCCTGCATGTGGGAGTAAAGGTTACTTGTTGCCTTCACTTTAAGTTGTTTAAGATTTTGGTATCTTAGCATCACCAGAACCACCTATCCTGTGCATCTCAGGATGACCTGTTTGTTCTTACGCCAACATTGTCCTTTAGCCTAAGTAACTTTTCTCTCTCTGATGTTTATTCTTCTCTGCTGTGTTTTTAGACAACAGTGCTATTCCATCACAGTTTCCGTGATGGAAAACTTTGCACTTTTTGCCCTGAGTTACACTGAGGATGACATGGTGTGGTGCAGAATGACTGTTTGCCGGCAGAACCTGCAGGAGGGTTTTTGCTGAGGCTGAATTCCTCCCGGGACATGGAGAAGCACGTGGCATGCGTTAGGCAAAATGTGGCCATTGTTCCATGCCCAAGCACAGAGTTGCAGAGAACCGCTGCAGGGAGTTACATCTGATCTGATTTTTCCTCTCCTAGCCTTTTTCAGACAGCTAGAAATTTACTGTTCCATTCACTCTGTGTAGTCCAGGGAATTATATAGTTGGTCTGGGAAGCATGGTAGAGTGAAAGAGGATATGACATGAAAAATTACAATTTAATGTTCTGCTTTTCTGACACTTGTTCACATATGCAGCTCTTTTTCAGTGCTCAGTAAGCTTTGTCTCTCTTTTGTTTTAAAAGTTTCTCTGAGAATCAGACTCCCTTTTCCACAGAGAACTGGGCAGAGAAAAATCCCAATAAAATGAACAGTGTTACTGTGAATTTCAATGGTCTGACTGACTGGAATTGAGACTTAACATCTTCTAAACTTATGTCCTGGCATAGCTTGCTCTTTTAATGAATATAACACCAGCTATATGGCAGGGAAATGAGAAAAATTATCTGCACAGAGGAGGCTTTTTGCCCTGAACAATAAGCAGTAATTATTTTAAAATATCAAATTAATATAAATTATGACTAAATAGCTGAACTATTTGCTTGGCATTGAAAACTTAACCAAAATGGACAGTTCTCAAAAGTGCTGCAGAGCAGTGCCAGCCCTGCAAGGTTTTTATTACTAAGATTATAACTGAAATATTTTCCGTAATTCCTCTCCTCAGTGTTAGTACCTTAATACTTAGCAACTACCACTAACATTTTAAACTATTGCCCTGTTCACTGTCAGACTTTAGTGCCAAATATGGCTTCTGGCAGTCCTTTCCTGCAAAGAAACCATGAAGGGGAGAAGGTGGAAGGAGAAGAAGCCTGCAATGTAGATGTAGTGCCCAACTAAGTAAATAAGTAGAGTTATACCCAACTATTCTGCTTGGGTGCGTGTACCACAGAATTAACTGATCCTTAGGGAGCCACTGGAGTTGGGGAATCAATAGCCTGTATCTCTGTGCTGACTCTGGGTCCTTGGTGCTTTCCTTCATCCTGCAAGTCCCATAACAGTGATGGAAATTTCTTTAGGGTCCTTAAGGGCTCTGGCAGTGGTTAGTCTCACTTCTCCTCCAGGTCTGTGCAGGGATGGAAGAAATGATCTGTGTCTTCCTTTCCATCCCTATCTTGTGCATTAATTTCCATGTTGACTGAGTTTATTGCTACAAGAGGCTCAGTTTGTCCCTCCACGATTTTCATGGAGCAGGAAAAATCAGTTTGCACATAAGCAGATTTGAAGCTGCAGCAATGAGGAATCACAGTAATTGAGCTATAGCTGAAACTTCAGCTCATTTAACTAAGCATTGATTTTATTTACAATGCATAGAATTTCTTCTTGTTGCTTCTACTCTTACATTTCTGTAGAAGCTCTTTAGCTGCAAGGTGGGCCTTTAGCAGCCCGCAAAGGTAATTAGGATTATTCTTAGTTCAAGCTGCCCTTGTAGCCTGTGAGGCTGCTGAAGGTTGCTGTCAGCTGGTTTACACCGCTCCCATGCAGTAGTAGTCTCTCATCAGATTACACACTTGAGTGTCCATCCCACGGTAGCTCAGGCCTAGCCTCAAATGTGACTTTCTCTGAGAAATGAGTGAATGAAATACTTTCAAAGATGGTGATCTATTCTATCAGCTTGGCATTGGGATTTTGGATTCCTCAGTTTAAGTGAAGATCCACCTTCCCCTACATAAAGAGCCTGCTACTCCCCATTCCTGTCTGGCCTCTGTGGGTGAGGGGCAGTCACGGGAGGAGATGCCATGCAAGTGCTGTGGTAGTGCTGGCTGCTGAACAACTGTTCCCTGTCTCCTCAGGGGTAAAAAGCCCAGTGTGTATATTATATTTTTGGGCTTTTCTGCCATCAAGTTCTTTTCCTGGATGCATTTTAGCCATGTATTTGCTGTTCCAGTGGTTGCTTGTGGGAGCAGCAACTCCATAAAGAAAAATGATTGCTCTGTGGAGTCCGGGGCCTCGGAGCAGACTCTTCCATGTCAAAAGTGCTGCTTAGCAAAGTATTTTTGGGTTTGCAGAACCAACTTAGTTTTCTTCACAGGTATGCTACACTCCCACTAATTAAGTATTATGCAAGGCAAATTGTCTTCAGGAACCTGTACAACTTCATAGTCTTTATATTATGCTCAACTGGCACGTCTTCAATCGCATTACTATCATCAGATTTGCACATTCATTGAAATGTGATAAACAGTTCTGCTGTGCTCAGAAGTAAAATTCCACTTTTCCACAACTGTATTCGCTTTGCAGAGGAAGAAATATTGCTGAGTAAAATGATAGCATATGTAGGTAGTGGGTTTTCAGAGCAGAGCCTCACAGAACGTAGCACTAAATCCAGACATTGAATTACTACTAGAAATGAACTGGGAAATAAGTATACATGCATTAATGAGATACAGTCATTTTTTTTCTCTGAGGATCAGGCAGATGAATTTTTGGTTGAATTCTTCTAGCTTTAAATACATTCAATAATACCTTTATTATCCTTAAGAAACCTAAGCATCGTAGGTGCTACCTCATACAATTAAGTACTAGAGCAAAGGATCATTACACAAATGCTTGGACTTTTTCTTTTTTTAGAAGCTGTTTATTTTGTTGTGTAGTCCTATCCATTAGGCTTTTTAGAGAGATTTATATTTTACAGATTCCTCTTTTAGAATTTTCATTTCACTCACTTATTTAAAAGATTTTCTTTGGGCTCAGAGAAATGAGCAATGCAAATGTTTGCTATTGACAATTGTGTTTGGATATTTAATGATTTCTTGAATAATCCACCATGTTTGTGGTATGGTTCCGTGCCCATGTAGTGGATAAACCCTCAGCCCTCCTTCTTTCTCTCCAAGGCTGAATAAAGGCTGCTGAGATTGCTGTACCATCTCTAGGCAAAAGGCAAGGGTGGAGACTTGGAGGAACTGATGTCATGTGGTGGGGTCTACAGCTGGGGGAAAAGTGCTCTCCCTGGATGTTAATTATGCAAAAAGAGGGCAATGAAGCATGTGCTCTATAAAGGAGCTGAAACACAGACTGACGTGTCTGAGCATGGTGCTTCCACTTATCTTTGCTTTAAATTAGGCAACTTGGGTACCTGTAACAGTTTGACTGTGGCAGAAGGGGTCTCAGCACAGAACAACTGCCGTGTACTCGGGTGCTCGGTCAAGCCTGTATTATTTTCTGTGAGCACACGACAGTCACCAGCTTAAAGTTAGATTCGTAAGTCTATTCCATACCAAAGGCATAAAGTAATAATATGAACATACGCTACCTCAAAATTTTTTCATTGGTTGATTCCTAGGGCGTGCGGCTAGGTTCTGCTTCTTACATGAGACAGATGCAAGCCAAAATATCTGAAGAATTAATGTGTAAAATATTTAAATGAGTAGAGGAAGATATTTATTCCTCTTTATCAAACTTAAAATAAAAGCAATGAAAGTTTAAACATTTTAGGAGTCCAAAACAATTCTTTATATCCATTCATTTGCCAGGCCTGTGAATCCAAATACTGTTAACTGTTTACTGTTTCAACAGTTTTTCCTTTTCCTAACTGGGATTTACCAAACTTTAATTTACAAAGTTGTTTTCTTAATAAATAATTTCTACTTATTAATTTGGCTGCTAAATAAGGTTTTTCAAATTTCTGTAATTTCTGGAAATTTAATTCTAGTATCAATATTTGCCCTTCCTTGGGGGAAAAATGAAGATACATGCACTGAACTATAATTCATTCTACAGCCTATTCAAGCTGTTACTTATATACTGTACTCCAAAGCATCTGA
The DNA here is from genome assembly GCF_031877795.1 of Strix aluco. Lineage (NCBI taxonomy): Eukaryota > Metazoa > Chordata > Aves > Strigiformes > Strigidae > Strix > Strix aluco. Next base: position 120,244,555 of record NC_133932.1, read on the forward strand.
AAACAAAACGATGTATTCAGCAAATCTATTTATCAGACATTTCTATTAACTGCAAGTGTATAGTGAGAAGGTACAGTAGTGGTTTAATATATCAAGATAGACAATGTTAATCTACATTTTTAGGAATTACAAATAAGACAACTATGAGCACAGGACTTCAAAATGCAGTGAACTTCTCTTCTAGTTGCATTGACAATACCAGTTCCTTACACAAGTGAATCTGGTTAAAAGCTCTACTCCCAGTGTAATAAATGTGACACTACAGGTACAACATTGACAGCAGAGATCATTAAGGCTCTGTTTTGATGATTGTTTATTTCTCTGTGCATACCGCCCCTCCACTCCCCTCTTCTCCCAGTCCCTTCCCCCCCAACACACCCGATTTTTTTCATACAGAATGAAAAGCTCACTGGAGGAAGAGTTTAAGATAAATGATTTTAACCTGCAAGTAATGAAATGTTTAATGAAATGTAGATTCATAGTAATAGCAATACCTGGTACTTATAAAGCTGTTTTAATATTTTTAAATTTTTTTTTTTGGTATGGCAGAAGAAACCAGTATCCACATCCCATGGTGCTAAACACTCTACAACAGGTAGCACACAGAGAAGAGAGTCCACACTGAAGATCATACAGCCAGACTGGGTCTCAGCAGTCTTTGTGAATTTGAGGAAGAACAATCATCTCTATTTTTGAAATACAGAAGGTGAGGCACAGAAAACGTAAATGTCTTGCTCATAAACACACAGTGAAGCAGTGGTAGACTTTGGGTCTGTTGACTCCCCAGCCACCGATGTATTTGTTGGCCCATTCTGTCCTCTTAGACAACTAAGAGAAGGTCTTCTGAGATACACAATGTGGGCCTATATCATGGGGGAATCAGTGTCAAACACACACAACCTGATTCTGCACTACCTTTTGGCATCTGTAGTCACATTTACTTTTCAAAGAGGACCTAAAATGCCCTCAAATCAAAATTGATTTGGTGTAAACAACCAGTATACATAGTTCAATAGAGAATCAGGCTCACAGCAATTACTTTGTTACATGCTGAGACTAGAATTAACTAACTGTTTTAATTGCTAATGAATTAAGGCTGATTCCTGTTTATATTAAGGCCTCTGTATCCTTCTATGACAGTATAACTGTGCCTCAGTGCAAGTGAGACTCAGGCTATTGAAAAAATTAACCTTTCAGTTCTGTTTGAAGTCAATAATTTTAGTGGCCCTGAATGAATAAAATAACTGGAACCAAACAACCTGTCTCTATACTACAAATTATTTACAAAAAGATCGTAAAAGGACCTAAAAGTAACCTGAGGGAAAAACAATTACATGTTTCTTGAAGAAAAAAGTTAGATTAGATAGACTTGTTGCCTGGTCTTGAAAATGGAGAATTCTAACACGATAACACACCTTTATATGAAGATAACTGGCTTGATGTTTGGTGGTTATGAGTATGCCCACATAAATTGTAGATGCTTATCAACTCTGGAGATCAAGTCATCTTGTTATACTACTACAATGAAATAGACTTATTTGGTATTTAAGTGCTAGACATATAGGGCATAGTTTGTGTAAAGCTAGTGTGTGTTATATTCAGAGGAGTAGGAAGATGACCTCAAGCTCAGTAAAATGCTACATGATCACAGATTTCTCCTATTATTATTGTTATTAAAAGCTATTATGTGTGGCTTTCTTAGAACAGGGGTTCTCCAACTTTGCTCTCTGTAGCCAAGCATTGTTTTAGAAATTCTCTCCTCTCCAAACATTCTATTCATAACAGTTTTGGTTTTAAAACCTTCATTTTTTAGGCAACAGTTTAACATTTGCTGGCTGAGAATAAAACAATCCTTGCTCTATTCAAATTTAAGGCCTGGGTCCCCATGGGTTGCAGCACTTTTTAACTTATTTTTACTTCTAGTTAGAAGTAGATTTATTTTTTAAAGCTAACATGGAATTTGTTTGTGTAAATTAACATAATTCCCTAGGCATCAGTGTGGCTATGATAATTAGCCAGCTGAGGATCCGACCACCGAAATGTAACTCCAGGGGTTGGGACAGCTGGATCATATGTGGTGTTACATTTAGTTTCATTGGCAATTCAGAAAATATTTAATAATAAATTTCATTGCTTCTATTCCCCATTTTCATATACAAATAAATCATCTTTTCTAAAACATTCTTTTTCTTTAGTAAGGCTAGTATTCATAGTCATATCAAAAGTGTTTGCTATCGGAGCAATCTTTCAGCTTTCTTTCTTTAGAGTTATTTTTATTATGAAATTCTATAGCATTCTAAACTTTAATGGTCATTAGCAACCCTGCACTTGAGTAAAGAATCACATTAAAAAAGTATAAGGTATAATATTTTCTTGTCCAAAACTAAGGCAGGATGAACAAAAGTAATGAGCTCATCTGATCCTCACCTAGCATGCCTTGATTTTAAACAGTATTCAAAATACAAAGCCCAAGAGAGGATGTTGTCACAACAATTATTGCACTTTCTCAGTGTCTTGCTATAGGATTAGTTTTTCCTTTAGCAGTATATAATTTCTTTTCCTGAAGACCACGCAAAGTTATTGTACTCTGAAAAGGAAAAAAGCACTTAAAGTTTTATGAAGTTATGACCTAGACAGAAGGATACAAAAACAAATTACCATTCTATGATTCAGCTATGTCATGATCTAATATTGTTTCAAAATTATTATTCTGTTATTTAGGTTGGCATCATCTTCTGAACACCCGATGTGCTCTTTGGCATGCTACAAATTCAGCAGACACACTGTCTTCTGGGCTTTACAGCTTCTTCTGACGAATGTACAACATTTGGAACAAAGCCACTCTTGACACCTTCCCATCCATCTTGTATTGAGATTTCTCCTTTTTTTACAAGTTCATAGATGTCTCGTGTAAGAATTGTAAAGGACTCTTCAACATTCGTGGCATCTTTTGCTGACGTTTCTATATATTTCATGCCACAGTCAGATGACAGTTTTTCAGCTTCTTCTCTTGTAACCTCACGCTGTGACACTAAGTCACACTTATGTCCTACTAACAGGAACACAATCTGAAAGGGCTGCACATGCATTTTTGCTTCTTCTAGCCAGTCTTTCACATGTTCAAAAGATCGTCGATTTGTGATGTCAAACACTAGTAAGCCACCCACAGAATTGCGATAGTAAGAGCGTGTTATTGATCTGTGAAGGAAAAAAAAAAAGGAAAATCAAAACACATTTTCATTTTATTCATAAATAGATTACTTTTCCATGTGGCAATGTGTTTTTATCTACTGCAAGTTTTATGAAATATCTTTGCTTTTTAAAAACTAGTTGGAATTTATTAATTTACCTTCTACACACAGAAATGTTCCTTTTTCATTTTTTTCTTACATTCAGAAGTCACTTTCTAGACATTCTTGAAGCCTACATCTCTAGTGCAAATTTTGAATGCTGAATTATGCTGCAAAGTACTCTTTATTAGCAAACTGTGGCACATGTTCACAGAATAAAATATATATTTGCTTGTCAAATACTTGTTGGTGTTAAAGTCTGAGGCCTTCAGTGTTATACAAACATGCACTTCATTTTGTTCTAATTAATTATTTCAAACTGAAATATGCAGGCAGATGTCAAAAAAACCTGGAGCCTAAGCTTGCCAGTGTACAAGCATATCCTTCTGTATTCCTTGCAGAAAAATTCTTTGATAGAAAACTTTGTACAGATAATCATAATTCTTTGTGCTTGCAGAAGTCAACAGGTAACAGACTAAGAAAGGAAACTCCCTAAACAAAACTGTGCAAAAGTAACTGAGCTGGGCAAACATGCACTTGTTACAGAATTGGCAAGGAACACTTCTACCTCCAGCATATCTCTCACACAGAGGTTCAAAAGACTTCTAGGACTGGCAACAGATATTTTATACTTTTGAGCGCTCTATGTTCCAGAGCATTCACTGGAAGGAGTTTTGGAAGAAGGAAACCCTTCCTCTGGTTGAAAATATTTTTAATATGCTCTAGCAGAAGAAAAGTGCTTGTTAGAATGTAGAGAGAGAGAAAGATACAGAGACAAAAAAAATATTCTAAGAAATCTCTAATCATAGGGAATAGGGGAGGATAGAGAAGGTGAGAAAAGACATTTTAAAGGAGTGGAGACAAGCACTCATTGCTAGCACAAATATATAGCTAGGGTATATATAAGTATTCTCCAACTGAAATGAGATGCACAATCTCTATTAAGTCATTATTTAAAATTACAATTTAGCCAAAAAATCCATTTTATCTTATGATTATGAAGAGGATGCAACCTCAAAACTTCTGGAATCGGGATGAACTGTACACAGTAACATATCCTTCTGTAACAGGAGCTCCCTCTGATTTTCAGTTCATCACATTTCATATAGTGTTTTATAACAATTTGAACATAGAGGTATAATTAGCAGCAGTAGTCATACTACAGATAGGTAAGTGCACAGCTAGATAAAGCATAGGTTTCTTGGCATATCTAAACTCATTTAGCCACAGCAAACAGCATTTGAAATGGTTTTATTTAGATAACAGGGAGGGATTCCTTGTCCTAGTATTTAGAAAGATCTTTTTTTCTACGTTCCCAGCAAAAGAGTCCATCGAGTGTCTCTCTGAACAGTTCAAATGTGAAGACAGCAGCATCTTACCCTCAGATTAAATCAAGTAGCCTGGATATGAAAAATGACACATGGTTTTGCAAAATTATTTAAGACCAGAAATGAAGGGTGTCACATTTTGTGAAGTATTAAATAAAGGTGCCATAAAGATCTATTTCAGCTTTTCTTAAGCATTTTTTTGCTATAGAGCAGTTGCAAACACAAGTGAGTACATTAAAGTCATTCAGGTGGTCCTACAAAGAGCAGAAGTGGGTGATCAAAATGGGATCTGATTTGGAGAAGTGGAAGCTAATACAACCTATTTTCATTTTAAAAAAAAAAAAACCTTGAAAACAGTTATGCCAAAGAAATGCATTAGCCAGGGAAGAAAGTAGGTTAGTATTGAAAATGCACTGCATCATTTACCAAGCACTTCTACGTAGAACAATGTTACATCATGTATCTATGATCTGCAGTACTGAAAACCAGCCCTCCATGCGTTACTGGGTGCTTACACACAGCAGTCAGAGCCCTCATCTGTTGTAACTCACTTCTGCAGAGATATGCTAATTTACACTAGCTGATGATCTAAGCAATTATACTTAATTATGTGTATGTATTGCCTGTAACGGAGATGATTAAAAAGCATCTGTAACTTTGGGCTGTACCTCACAAAACCTGGGTGAATATATAGGAGATATAGCAGTCGTTTCTCCTATATTTTTGGGATGTATAATTTGAAATTAGTTTTCTCGTTACCAAAAAAAAGTTTGATATACTAGAGAGGCTTTAGAAAACAGTAACAAAAGAAAAAAGTAACACAAAAAGTTTTAAAGATACCTATGATACATATGCTATTGTGTTATGTGATTGTCTAACATCTGAGAAAGGATGTTGTTTGTTAAAATATGGTCTACAAATATTTGAATAGTTTTACTATTAAGGTGAGTTATTATTTGCAGTTATATTTTAAAATAAAGTATTCCTGACAAATAAGACAAAATTTGGAAGAATATTTAGATCATCAACTGGGAAAAATGTCTGGGCACATGAATGTTGTAGGTCATTCAACAGTATCTGAAACATCTTACAGATGCAAAATATTTGAATTAATTATGACAATCAGAATAGATTAAGCGTAGACATATATTTTTAGTAGGCAGCTTAGAGTTATTTGGAAAATGAACTGTGTGAAGTGGATGTACTTCTGCTCACTTATGCCCTGTATCACACCTAGAAAAAATGAAAGAGCTTTGCCTTAGATGGTCTAGTAGGTCTTTCTGCTTTTGTTTTGTTTTATTTTTTTCTCTATAAAACTAAGTGCGAGGGCAATTTTTGCCTTTTATTAATATCATCGCTAAAGATTATAGGACTTTTAAGTGCCTTCAACAAGGCTTAGGCAGAACTATAAACACCAACATCTAAAATTGTGCTTCACTCAGCTGCACATCTAACTGTGGCGCCTGAACAAGTTCCCCGGGGACCCGAGTGCTCTGCCCCTGCCCAGGCTGCGAGGCGCTCAGTGGGGACAGCCCTGCCTTCCCTCTTAGCTCTGATCTGAGCTGAAAACAAACCATTGCTCCAGGTGAGTGCCCAGAAGTGTTCTGCTTGGGAGGGCTTCCAAGAGCACGCCAACACCCTCAGGTGGGTTCAAGCTCCTCCCAAAATGCAGAGGAAGTTTCTTTTAGCACAGTGGATGTACCAATCTTTCACACAGATTCCTCACACACTACTTCACAAGGCACAAGTCCGTGTTCACAGAGCCTGTGGTACAGAGGCTGCTCAAGGGGTTTTGCTCAGAAGATGTACAGCTTTATAGACTTCACAGGCCATGTCAATGTGCTGCATATGTCTTCACAGAAAAGCTTGATGACAAGAGTGCCAACAAAAGATCAGGAGAGCCAACAATAAAAGGCTCTTCATGCAACAGCTGGTAGACTTGTAGACCTCCTTGGGAAAGATGTTATGAAGGCAAAGAGTTTACCTGTATTCCATGGAAGACTGAACAAGTCCTGAACAACAGACTGAGTGAGCTTTAGTAAACAGAGAAACTGCATCAGTTTCCAGAGTTCCTCAGGTTGAAAGTAGAGGATAGCAGAGTACTCAGGAGAATTCAAAGACTCTATCAGAGACAAGATATCCGAGTATGGACCGCAGACAAAATCAGACTGGCCTTTCTTGTGTTCTCTCACAAGCAGAGAATACAATTACATGATTATACACTCTTTGGTAAGTGCTGCAGGATCAGACTCTAAAAGCAAAATGAAGTTTTTAACTCCCTTATTGTTGTCACTTTTTCAGCAGAAGGTAAAAACCTGAGGGTCCTGCAAGTTTTTCGAGTCAGGATGATGAACTGGTGACAGGTCAGGTTTGACATAGTCCAACTCTATTCATAAAGGATGTTCAAATTTCCATTTCTCAAATTATTCCCATGCAGATCCTAAATTCTTGTTGAAATGATGTCTTCTCGTGTAAACTTTGGTTCAGCTAATTAATGTCACTAAGCAAGCATCATAGAAGGGAATGTGTTACTTGCAGAACCATGATCAATCTTCTGTGGGGAAGGAGGAAGAGGGGAATACTTCCTTTAGTAGAGGAAAAGCCTTAAATTAGGAACAGGGTGGGATCAGGGTGAAAAAGTAATGGCCAAAGAGCAGCGTTTCTTCTGATATTGGGGAGACAGCAATGAAGCCTGCCATCTCCTTCCAGAAAACTGTTCAGAGGAGGTGCTTGTTGGAAGTGGGAAGCAGAACTTTGTTCAGATTTAGAATCTGGCAAATCTGCCCATGACTTTGAACAAAAGGAGGACTGCACTCTTAAATCCATCCCTGCATCTGTCTTTATTCACGTGGCTTATCTCTCTGCCTAAACCACTTTGTTTGACTTCTATCCCTTTGTGCCCAGTACTTCCTTGCTGCCTTCTCTCTCAGCTTCTCTTCCACAGAAGACTCTGAACCCTTCTCTAAGCAATAGCTAATGGAAGTGCCCAAACCAACATGTCTGCCTGGGCCTTTGTTCAAGGTGCAAGCTGGTATTTCAGGAGGCAGTTTGCCTGCTTCCCATGGCTACACTAAATGAAAGGAAACAACCCTCCTACTTAATAGAGGTGACTGTAACCCCTTGGTGACCGGAGGCCTAGGTGGCCGGGCAGTTCCTCCTCTTTCAGGCTGGAGATTCATGTTGCACCAGCCACTGATGATGAGTGCTACAGTGTCCAGTCAGTCCCCACTAAATATGTGAACTATTATACCATCTTTGCCTGAGAGTTACAAAAATTGACATAAGCACTACTGAAAAGGTAATTCTTATTTTCTCCCCCAATCCATATAAATAGAGATTACAAAGCTCCTTATTGAAGCTGTTGTTAAATATGGACTCTCCGAGCATCCTCAAGACCATCCTAAATTTTTATTGTCAGCAGGAATACTTGTAAGAATAATATTTTTGCTCATTTTGTATAATGCTTGGCATTTGTAATAAATGAAAGGTAAGTACAGATAAAGAGTTGGAGAGAATCAGCTTTTCCCTATTAGAACATACTAAAAAGGTAAGACTGCACTAAGTATTAAAGGGGAGCCGTGACACTTTGATATTAAATACTGTAAGGTTTCTCCAGATGGTTCTGTGTTTGAAATTACTGGAGGTGAGACTGCTCCTCAAGAAGTTATATGTTGTGATGTACAATAATGATACATTAGAATGTTTTTCCAAAGGATAACTTTGAAGTCTTTAGTCTTAATTGGGAATATTTGTTAAATGCAGATGCTAAATTCTTTTGTAAATTATGACTTCCCATGTAGAGTATGTGCTGGTTCCACTAATTAAATCTGCCTAAATTACCATTATGGAAGGGGAAAATACTGTCTAGAACAGAAGTCATTCTCTTAGCTTAATCTAAATATTAGGTTCAAGATGTAAGACCCTAATTAATACTCTCAAAAAAAGCCTCAGTAAGATGATGGCCACTGAACAGTTGTTTCTGAAAATGAATGAGAAGATGCATTAATCACATCAGACTATGGCTTTAGGGTGACTTTAATCAGTCACAGTGTTTCTTTCTCATGATCTTACTGATCTTTGCAAGATGAACCAAATTTTCACAAAAGGCTTTATCTAATTTTGAAGACTTATTTTTATGGTATGACTAAAGACTACATTGTAATGGTACTAATTTTGAAAATACATATTGCTTACTCAAAAAGAATAAGGATAGTGTTTTATTTTTCAAGCCCTGTGTTAGAAACGGAATGTATCTACTATCACAGTCTGCTAAAAAGTGGGTTCATATAATTGAGGCATCCCCACAGTATTTTGCCCCTATGTTCTTGAAATGAACCCTCAGTCTTAGCACCACTACCAAGCACTTTATAACCTTGGAAGTTTCATGATTTAAATATATTGTTGGATTTAAATACAGGAAAATTAAACAAACAAACAAACAAAGTCACAGCAAAGTCAATGACATGAAACAGCCAAAGCAGCAGATTGCTCTAAACGACAACTAATCTCAAGATAGAAAGAAACGTAAGGTGTACCCCTCCTATACCTTTGTCTGCATTACGGACCTGAGTCTATACTAAGCCAGTCTGTAGGTTCCTGTTCTAGTAAGCTGTTAGAAGTTATTCACTATGTTGTTGTCCGTATGGCACCTAGCACAATGGGAGATTCTGCTTAGTGATGCCTTACTGATGTCAAAGTAAATACAGTCAGTAACTGCCCTGTCTGAGCTCAAAATAAGTAAACTGGCACCAGTGTTTGCAGCTTGCTCACCCTTCTTGTGGAAGTGGTAAGAATTACTTTTATTTGAGAAGTAATGCAAACAGTGCATGTTAGAGATGATTTCTGAGACCATGCAAGAAATCCAGTTCAAATACTGCAGCATCAATGAACTAGACACATTTAAGAATTTTTCCAAAACAATTTCTCCAAGAAACGAAGTGCTCTCTTTCAAGAGAGTGTGATGGCAGGTGTTGCACGCCTTACTTTTCCCCTGGGAGTGTCCCTAATGCCTGGGACCAAAAGAAGGGAGTTATTATGCAGCCAGGAGTTTGCCCTGCACACGGGGAACTCCTAGGAGCTTTAAAGCCAGGCTTTACCTCCTCTGAAGTCCCAATGCAAGTGAACCAGAACAGAACTGGGAATCAGAACTGCAAAATGCTTTGTGTTCCACAAAATTAGATTACTCCTTGCAATAATTAGTTCTTCCCCAAGATGCTTGTGATCTGTAGTCTCCTCCATTAGCAGAGAACAGAATGTGCAAGATTTTAACCTGTGGTGTATAACTTAGTAAAATATTTGTAATTTACTTGAGTAAGTGTAAAACAGACTACACAATAAATGCTATGATATTTGGTACACAAACTGACAAGAAACTCTTAGCAGAAAAATAAACAGAAATGTTTAAAACTACTTCCTTCAGTTTGTACCTTCTGGGTATTAGAAAAAACACAGATGTATACTAATGGTAAATTTAAAAGCAACTGACTGCATGACTCATCACTGTATATCCCCTGAGCATTCCCAGGTTAAAGGATGGCTATCATTTGATTTAAAATGTATGCAAAACTCTCTGCATTTGCATTCCTTTCAGTCAAGTGCCTTGTCATTGGCCATCCTGGCTATTTGTCAGCAAATTCAAAATAAAGATATTATACATTCTTAGCCGCTTGTTTACAAGTATTTTACGTTCTTTGCTAGAAAGCACAAGAAGGGTAAAAAATGCAACGAGCTTGCTATTATCATTGTTAATTTCTTTGCTAACCTTTCAGACGGCTGCTTGCAAAAATACATATAAAGTTGGGACTCATGCAAGCCCAGGAAAGTTGTTTGTTGTTTCACTGTAATGCTTGTATTGAAAAAAAAGGGTTGGTATCCCCTGGTGACAGTGAAATCCCACCTCTTCAGCCGAGTGTGAGAATCTGCACAACTGTTGCAGCGGAACACAGGGAACATAAAAGAATCGATTCTGGCCAGTGAAGAGACCCATTTCAACCCTCCTGCTATCATTGCAGTAACAAGTGTGGGGGTCAAGTACCACATAGACAGGCTATGCGTTAGCCTCCCACCTGAGTTCGTACCTACTGAACCCCAAGTCCAAACTAAAATCCATACACAACTTGCCTGAAGTGGCAAGCACTACAGATACAACAGTGTCCCAGGAGTGAGTGAATGATAGTACCAGTTTGTATGTTGGTGAATGTTGACTCTCTTGGGGCAGGAAGAGAGGGTAGTTTTGCTACTTGTTTGTGACAGAGAGGAGAAAGGAAAGGATTTAATAATTGATGCAGCATTTGGGCTAGTTTAGCTACACTATAAATGATAGAGGTATTAGTGAAGGCTCCTGGCAACCATCAGTGCAGAGCAGGTGCAGAAGGCAGATAAAACACTAATAAGGGACTGTAGCTGGCTGCCCAGTGGCTTCCACACTGCCAAGGCTGCACTGGTGCTCGCAGTGCTGCTGTGCTGGAAGGAGGAAGAGCAGGGAGCTGGCCTGGTCTCTCCAGATTGCATGGGAGGGAGAGTTATGGCAGAGGGAAATACCGCAGGGGAGGATGAGAGTGGAGGTGATGACAAAGTAAGAAATGCGGAGTGAAGCAGGAGCCTCCTGCTGCAAAGAAGGAAAAAAATGCGGAGGAGGGATTGCTACTCTAGGTCCAAGACTTCAGGGCAAAGATGGGGGAGTGAAGGAGAAACAGGACAAGGCCACTTGTTACCCCCTAGTGTGAGCTGGGAGGGGATGGGGAGCTGTTCCCTGGTGGGTGTGAAGGGAAAGGGGGGGAAGGAGGAAGCTTTTTGGGGGGAACTGGTGGGCAGCGGGGCAAGAGGAACGGTGGGCCACGGGGCTGGGGGGCACCGGCAGGCAATGGGGTGGTGAGGCTGGATGGCAGTGGGGTGGAGGGCTGTTCGGGGCACAGCAGCCAGGTGGGTGCAGCGAGATGTGCTGGGGGGCAAGGCAAAGTCCTTGGGGCGGGAGATGTGTCGGGCGATGAGGCTGCGGTGCCGGGAGGGCGGCGGGGGCCGGGGCTGCGGGGCAGGGTGTGCCCGGGGGCTGGCAGGTTTGGGGGGCGGACTGGAGGGGGTGGGGGGGAAGATCCCGGGTCCTGTACCTGAACCGCTCCTGCCCCGCCGTGTCCCAGAGCTGCAGCTTGACCCTCTTGCCGGGCTCGATCTCCACCAGCCGGGAGAAGAAGTCCACCCCCACGGTGGGGTCGGAGTGCAGCGGTCCCGGGAAGCGGCCCTCGGTGAAGCGGTGCAGCAGGCACGACTTGCCCACGGTGGAGTCGCCCAGCACGATCAGCCGGAACTGGTAGATCCAAATCGCCGCGTCCATGGCGGCCCCGGCCTGGCCCGGCTCCGCCTTGGGGCTCTTCCTGGGGCTCCTGCGCGGCCGGTGCCTGCACCGCGCTCCGATCGCCCCAACGCCCGGCATCGGCGCAGCGGGCGGGCGGCGGCGGCGGGTGCGCGGGGCCCGGGGAGCCGCTCCCGCGGGTGCAGGACGGGGCCTCCGTGCCGGCCGCGCCGGGCAGGGCAGGGCAGGGCAGGGCGGCGGCGGCGAGCGGAGGCCGGGTCCCCCCGCCCCGCTCCCGGGGCGCCGCGCCGGGTTCCCGGTGGCTGCCCGGGCGGGGCGGGGCGGGGCGGGGCGGGCGGCGCCCGCGGGCGCTGTCCCTTCAGCACCGCGCGGCCCCGCTCCCGCTGTCGCTCCCGCTCCCGCGCCCGCCCGCTCCCGCTGTCGCTCCCGCGCCCGCCCGCTCCCGCTCCCGCCGGGCCCCGGGCCCCGGCGCCGAGCCCCCGCCCCGGCTGCCCCCGGCCCTCCCGCTGGGGCGCGCTGGGGCCCGCCTCTCCTCCGCTCCGCCGTGGCGCGGCCGGGCCGCCCACCGGGGCCGCCCACCGTGCCGTCATGGGCGCGGCCAGACGGGCCTTCCCCCGCGGCGCTGCTGGCGGGGCGGGCGGGCAGCGGAGGGGCCCGCGGGCTCCGCGGGGGGGCCCGCCCGCCGCCGGGCTGCGGCCAGAACGCTGCCCTGCGGCTCCGGGGCTCAGGGCCCAGCTCGCCCGGCAGAGCGGGCTCCTCCCGTGGGCAACAAGTGCAGCGGGGGGCCAGGAGAAGGGGGATGCTGGCCGCGGGGGTGGGGTGGGGGGACCAGGCCGGCCCGGAAAATCAGGTGAGAGAGAACCGGGCTGTTACAGCGTGAGATTTGCAAGGAAGAGTGGGAGCAGAAAGGAGGTCTGGGGGGAAGGAGTGGAGGAACCAGATCGGCAGGTGGAAAGGGGGCAGGGAGCTGAAAGGAAGGCGTCTGGGGGGGTGGGAGCTGGTCAGGGGCTGCCCGCAGGAGTGCGAGCTGGAAAAGAGCCAGACCAACGGGCGGACGAACAAGTGCCAAGTGGAAAAGATGGGCTGGGTAAAGAAAGGGAAAAGGAGAGCTAGGCATCTAGATATGCTCAGAGAGAACCGTGCAGACTGTCTTGAGAAAAGGCACAATAGTAGAAATGACAGGGACACACGCTCTTCATTTCCCAGTGGAACAAACGTCATGTACTGGGCCCTTGTGAAAGTACTGGTACCTACGGTAAGAGACCAATTCTGTCAGTAGACACGCCTGCTGGAGAAATTTCTTTGCCCCCCCGGCATCTTCACTTAAGTATCATGTTACAATAAATCTGCTGAGCAATAGATTCCTCAGATTTCTTTTAAAGTCTCAGAACCACATGGGATAACAAATACTAGCAGTCCTTGGATGGCTGGTAAGGGCATCGGAGCCAAATGAGCAGAAATCCTAGGACTTCTGGTAAACAGCACTGCAGCAGCTGCTTCTGCAGATTGGGCTGGGGTGAGGGAGCCAGGGACAGAGAGCCTGAGAACTGAGCAGAGTAGGCTGGGTGAGCTGGGAAGTAGGTTGTTGCTGGCAGAAGGTCAGCAGCAAGTGGATACTCACATGAATGGGCACTTTGATAGTGAAAAGGACAGGGAGAGGAGATGGGTGACATTTTTTTTCACACAGCTTGCTGTTTTGCTCTGTTAATGTCAGGCACAGATGCAGCTAAAACCATAACTGCCTGTGGCTGGTGAGGGGGGTATCTGGAACCACATTTCTTTTGTAACTCAGTTTGTTATGACAAGTATTCTCATTGCCTAAGTCTGGTTTTGTTATTCCAATGTGTTATGTGGTCACCAGTGTGAGACCAGTATGTTTGCCCCTGCAGGCATGGGTAGACCTTGCAGCTCCAGAGCGTGGGTGCGTGAGACCAAGGGCACCTTGGCCCTTCGCCTGACCAAGGGCAGGGTGAAGTCAGAAGAGGGGTTTGCATGCACCACTCAGAGGATCACATCCTCCAGCCCCAAAATGAGCCTGGCTGGGAGGTGCAAGCATGGCTGGCCCTGGGAGACTCAGCCAGGTGACCCCAGAAGCTTCCAGCAGAGACTTGGCCTGGCAGCCCAGAATCTATAAAAGGCACAGCCAGGAGCTGCCAGAGGGATTTATCTTGCTGTGCATGCTGAGCTGAAGCTGCAGGATGCTGCCTGCTACAAGAATCCGGACTCTCCAGGGGCCTTTTGGCCTGGCCAGTCAGTCCCCAGGACTTAGCGATTGTGTGGGTCTCTGAGTGTGTTTGCTCCTGAACCCTGCACATTTCTCCCCTTTACTATCCCCAGCTATTCTTGTGAAAAATAAATTGAACATAGCTTGTACTTGACTAGTTACTCCTTTGAGTAACAATTAACACAAAACGATATTAACTTGGATAAATGAACCTTTGGAAGGCTAAAATCAGTCCAGTTCTTGCAGTTCTGCATGGGACATGACTACAGGTGATTCCTAGGATCTTTTCTAAGTGTTCTGACAAAAGTGGCAATTAGATACAAGAAGTATTTGCGTGTGAAACAGAAATGTGGGGAATGTAGTATCAGTAGCTCTGATACTTGCCAAATGTGAATAGGGCAAAATTTTAAGTGGACTTTGCTCATTATATGATACCCAGATCCTGCATGGATCACCACCTTGGCTAACACCCATAGGTCTTCAAAGCCTCAAGAACATGCTCTCTAGCTTAGATGCAGAGCAGAATGGTGTCCTTTGCACATCTGGGCTGGAAGAACCTCACACTAATGAGTTACACAGCTCATTTCCTTCCTAACAGGTGAACAAAGTCAGTTTGCCTCTGGCATTGACAGTTGAGCTAAATGTGTTTGCAAATATTCTCAGGCTCCCAGAGTCTGGTCTGTCTAGCTAAGCTTGTCATTGTAGAAAGACAATTGTATATAGATTCACATATATCCAAAGCACAACCTTATACCTTCATTTGGGACCTTTTGAGTGTCGTATGTTAAATTCTACCTAGGGAACCTGCATTTGTCATGTCTGCTGTGGAGTGGACAAGGTGGGTGAATTTTATATTGAAGTCGTTCAGTTTTTGTTAGTTTGCTGGTGAGTACAGAGGTCCTAACAGCATGCAGTCCATCATAAACATCTCTGACCAGCAGTCGGGAGAAGTGATCAAAAATGGGTATGCTTTGAGGAGCTGGAATGGTTAAAGCGGAGAGCTTAAAGGAGCAACATGAACCTGACTTTGCTTCAGACACTTTCCACCACCTGGGCATTGGCAGCTTGAATCTGCTCTTCCCAGGAAGCGTGAATCAAACCTAAATTCTGGGACATAATAAAAAAGCCAAACAAATCCAAACTTCCAAATCTACTACATTATTAGCTAGATGACTGCATTAAGCCATAAATTCAAGACCTTTCAATCTAAAAATTCCTCATTTCTTTTCACATTTTTGACTTGGCAAGGATTTTTCTCAACCTTTGGTAAGTAGGTAGGTCACCAGGGATTCCATAGATCACAGTGCTCCTGAAGCATGTGCACACATGATTACATGGAAGTTTAGAGAAGCATGGACAAAAGTAAGTGATTCTCAACCCCAGACAACCTGAGACTGAGAATGTCCTTTCTGCTGCCACCCAAGAACCTAAGAGAACTGAGGGACCAGTCTGGAAGCAAGATGCCATCCATGCCTCTTTTAATTGCCTCAGCTGTTGGTCCGGAGGCTGATCTGTCTGCTCACTGTATCACAGAGACAGTTTCAATAGATGTAAGCTGTTGGAAGATGCTGCCAGCTATCCTTTTTTTTTTTTTTGATAGAGTACTACGGGAGATGGGATACACCCTACTAATGAGCAATGCCTTTCCTTCCTCTATGATGTCATCAAGCCAGGTAGGTTTCACCTGATGGCGGAAAGGACATTTCTTAAACCACAACATTCTGGTAATGTTTCTTCCACAGACTTCTTTGATGCACACATACAAATTTAGTATCTGAGTAGCAGAACAGCACTGTGTTGAAATGATCGGTCTGCCCTAAAATCTCATAAGTGTTATGAGAACAAATCTACTGCCCTTCTTACTGTTTGCTGTTCATAGTATTTGATGGGTTTCACACTTCCTCCCGTGGTGTTAATCAGTGAGTCATTCCAGCTCTTGTTGAAGGTAACGTTCCCACTGCCAGCTGGGAGGGCTGACGCAAGTTGGCAGGAGCAGCAGGTTGAAACTGAGATTTTAACGCCACTCTTGGTGTAAGCCTTCCCTTCCCAAAGTTTCCAAGAGTGCTTACATCTCCTCAGATACTGAAAGCAATTGGGTAGGACAGGAAACCCCATGGTCCACAGAAATCCTTGCCAATACTGACAGAAGTGCTGGGATGTTTCAGCTGCCCAGGTTCAGCCTCTTGATGTCGCACCCACGTGCCAGGGTTCACCTCTGAGCTTGCGGTGGGACTCTGGCTACAGCTCCACATTATGCTGGGGCTCATCTCACTATGCCAGTTTTACAGTGGTAAGAAGTGATGGGATAGCAAAGAAGTGCAGAGAGAATATTCACCTGACAAGATGGTGAAAAAAACCCTGAGTAAAGGGAAGTGTGTTGGAAAGTACTGTGTTTTTTGCTTAGCATTACCTTATTGCATTTGGTATTTGTTGCTGGAAGTTTATTTCTGATACTGTGTCTGGAATACCTGGAGCTCTTCACAGGTGAAGGAGAAAAGAATATTCTAGGAAAACATGGTAGGAGTTATAAGCTTCTTTCAGTTTATGGTATTATAATGATTTCCTGTATAGATTTCAACAAACAAATGGTTGGTGAGAATATTTTTATAGTGTCCTAAGTCTCTGTGTGGTAATGCAGTCGTTCATTGAAAGGTACACTCTTAGAAGATGTCCTTGTTTGGTGAGGGTGTTCCTTATGTTCTTGAGATAGGTATGTGCATGGTAGAACAATCAGTATAAACATTGGGGGGAAAAAAGCTGCACAACTGAGTCATCAGAATCTATGGATGGTTTTATAGATAAATAAATATATAAATAAATACGTACTTATATACATACAGATCCATTTTGTTCATGAGGCATTAAAATGGCTCTGTGGAGATCATCCAAGTGAAACTCTTCCACAGCAGAATGAACTCACAGAGGCAGTCAGTGAAGAACAGAAACACCCAGCTGGAACAGGGAAAACTTCTCCTAACTCCTCAGACCTGATATTCCAGAAGGACCTACAACATAACTTCAAAGATAAGCCTGGGAACTAAAAGTCATAACTTTTCAGAATATTAAAAACCAAGGACTGAGTATTTATTCAATAAATGTTTTATAACCATTAAATATTTTTATACTTTTCCTCAAATCTCACCAACTGTTAAGCCATCTCTATTCCACACATGTAAACAACCTCTATCTGATCTATAGGCCATCATTGTCTCACCCCTCTTTGACAACTATATCCTCCCTCAAAATGTTAGTAATGTTACGTTATACTGAGAGCAATCACTTCCAGCTTGATTTTTGCTGTGTCTAGATCAGATGTACAACAAGAATTGTATTTCCCTCCCAAACATCCATTTACTCCAAGTGTAATAGATGGTATCTATCTCTGCAAATCTTGCCATCTTAGACACCTAAGATGGCATCTTAGATAGCCACAGTTACAGAACCACATCTAATTCAGTAAAGTGTCAGGAAAATACAGGAACATACAACCTGCTCCACTAAAATACTGAACTGAATTAATGCACACTGACATTTCAGAGTTGATGCCTAAACTGCGTAAGAATCTGTCTTTAGGCATGTGCTGGGTTTGTGTGGCAGTGGAGGGGGCTACAGCGATGGCCAGCTTATATCAATGATCTACTATAAAGGGTAATAAATAGTTAAGATGATAGCCCTTTGGGAGTGACCACCACACAATCATCTGACACCATGTAGAAGCTGAAGCCCAAGAACCACAACACACAGAAGCTAAGGTGTCATCCACAGATCCAGCATGTCAGCCAGGCAGAATGAGTGACCTGTTCCTCTGGGGTTACTGGATTAGGACTCATCTAAACTAGACTGGTGGGGCTGAAGCTCCAATCTGTGTGTGACGTGTTTGCAGAACGGGAATCATTATCCACTTACCCATCCTCTCAGGCAAGTAAGTATTAGACTGTGTATCACTGAGCACATTATCACACCACGCAATCTCCCCGTGACCACGGGATGCACAGTGTAGATTAGAGACAACTTTCCTTCCAAAAAAGTGATGGTTGCCCTGCACCCCTACTTCTGGTGCAAAGGCTTGTCTTAGGCTTTGTAACTGCAAGCAGGTCCTATGGTCTTTCCCCCTGCATGCCATCCCCTATGTTTCCAGTCTCGGAGCCCCACCTTGTTTACAGTGGAGGTAGAGAGTGCTTTTAAGGCAGGAAGTCTTCGCTCTGCCCATGAGAATTTAAAGCCATTTAAAAGTGAATAAAGTTTTTTAAAGATGTAAGAGACTATGCCTCTTCTCAAAAAGCACATGTCACATGAGGATATTTAGAACAAATAAGGATATTAGCAGACAAATCATCAGAGAGGGTTAGGTACCCTTCCCTTGCACTGCTTAAACTACTGTCACAGAGCTATTCAGGGACCTTTTACCCCAAAGAACTTCAAGAAGTGAATCTAAATGAGGACAGAGTTTACAGACTGTTAGGTTATGTATGCGACTGAAGGCTCATCCTCACAAACCAAAGGAGCAGAGGCACCATAACAGGCAGGGGAACCCCAATAACCACACCAGAGCCAGCTGAGCCCCTGGCAGGGCTGCTCCAAGGGCTGGTCTGGGGGAGCCAACAGTGCCAGTGGTTGGGGGGACCCCTCCAGCTGAGTCAATGGAAGACACTCCCCATCAACTCCCCATCAGTCCCATTACAGACTCAGAGAGAACTACTGCCTACAGGAGGGCGGGACTCACTATGGGAAGTTGGAAAGAACATTTTGGGGTTGTGCAAGACTATGGTATGTTTAGGGGAAGGACCAAAGACAGGGGAAGGGAGAGATCAAACTGGACTGGGGAGGAACAAGTGTGGAAAAATACAGAAGAAAGGGGTTAAAAGAAGCTGGACATATACTAACAGGTCAGTATGCTTGTGTTGAAGTGCAGCAAGGGCTGGGGCCTTTGCCAGCCAGGACTCCATCTCTGGCTGGGGGTGGTTTTGCTGTGCTCAAGGACACAGATAGCCAAGCTGTGCCAATGACCTGTTGATCATCAAGAACTGAAAAAGCGTCCAGAAATAGCTGAAGCAAGAATCAGAAAACAGCAACAAATGAGAAAACAAATGGTGTAATCATCAGTGAGGTATTCTCTAACCAATCCTATAACTAAGGACATGGAAAGGTACTGGGGTAACTGGAGGTGGCTGAAAAAAGACCCTGGGGAGGGAGAACCTATGACCCTGCTCCAGGATGCAGGACCATCTCTCCAACCTCTGAGGAACTTAGAGAGTGGAAAAGAGCACCAGGAAACCCAAGACCCACCCATGACCCTGTGCTAGGATGACACAGCATGGCAGGAACCACCACACTGACCCACCCAGCCTCCCTCCAGGATTGCACCATCTCTCCTGAAGAACAAGGAGCTTGTGGAAGAAACCACAACGCCAGCCTGCCCAGCTTCTTTCCCTCACTGCACCATCTCTCCCATGGCACAGGGAAGTCATGTAATCTGTAAAATTTCATCTATCTGTCTATTAAGCACAATTGGTGGGTTGGGGAGGGGGCTGTAGGGGTAAGCTCTGAGGGAAGGTCACAGCCATGCTGGACACAGCCGGTTCCAGACAGCTCCACCTGACCCACTGCAGGCCACAGCTGAGCATATCAGCCAAGGTGGTGATGCCTCAAGCAGATGGGTCTGTAACACCTATGAAAAAGACACATTTAAGAAAGGGCAGAAAGCACCAGCACAAAAGAAAAAATGACCAGGTTGGAGGAGGAGGATAATCATACCTGAGCAGGGGCCAGAGCCACAGAGCCGCCTGAGCAGGGCCCATGAGGCATGTCTGTAAAGGAACTGCTACTAATGGAGGAACCACCATGCACTGGCCCCAATCTCCTGTGCTGCCCATTGCCTCACCAAAGGGATGGAGTGCAATGTGCAGTGACAGGACGAGAGAACAGAAAGAGAGCGGGCGGGTGTGCAGAGAGAAGAAGGGGTATTTTTTATGAGTCTTTGTTTGCACTCCATTAAAGAAGAAGCTCTCTGAACTCCCTCCCAAGAAAGTTTCACTTCCACTACCCCTTCTGAGTCACTCGGTATTACTGTCCCTCCAAACTAGACTGTTCTCATTTAGAAAGAAGTATGGACAAGCCTTCCACCAGTGAAGTTCTGCTCCTGATCCCAGCTAAAACATACTGTGAATTGAAACAGAACTCAGCAGATCTTCTGACCCCAGGAATTAAAATAAAAACTATTATCAACAGGTCAAACCCTCACCCTAACACCTGTCTGAGATTTCTCAAAGACCATTTGAGCATCTTTGCTCTCAGCTCTTCCAGTTCTTATGCCCCAGAATGTGTCTGGGTTCAAAAGGAAAGCCGCTGGTTTTGCAGGAATCAAAGATGTTTAGGAATTCTCAGTGTTCAAATCCTGGAATGCTGCTACTCACATGCATGTTGTTCTCTTTTTATGTGCTGAAGGACACGACATTGAAGGAAAGGAAACTCCTTAAAGCTGCCTTATGTGCCGTGACAGACAGAGTGGACAAGCAGCACTCTTCACTGGAGGGCAGTGAAAGGCTGGGGAAATCTGAGGTGAGACTGGAAATCTTTCTGCCTAAATATGGCCCCTAATAAGAAAGATCCCGCGTTGCCCAAGACAGAAAAGAAATGGTGCATTTGGCATAACTGGCAGAGTTCTGGTAGTAGGGAGGCTACAGGGGTGACCTGTGTAGGAGAAGGTCCTGAACTGCCTGCCCTTCAGTCACAGCTGGTTCCAGCTGACTTGGAAACAGACAACATCAACCCACCATATGCCAAAACTTGAACCAACCAGAGAAGCATATAGCACCTCTGTCACATATTTAAGAAGAGCAGCTGCCAGGAGGAGATGTGCGAGGATATGTGTGATGACACACAGAAGACACAGGAGCAGATACATCCTGAGGGGACTGCAGACCATGAAGAAATCCCTGCAGGAGCAGGCTCCACACTGAAGGGGACTGCAGTCTGGGGAGGAATCTACACTGGGGTAGTTGAAAAGCATAAGAAAGATGGAGTGCCAAGAAAGGAAACTACTATGCACTGGTGTAAATCTCCTGTGCTGTCTGGTGCCTTGCTGAAGGGACTGAGTGTAACATTTAGCAAAAGCAAGGGGAGTAGAAACTAGAAAGGGGGGAAGAGAGGTGTCTGGACTGAGGTTGAGGTGTTTTCCCTGGGCATTTAATTTTTATCTTGTTTTTCAGTACCCCTGAATCAGTAATTAAAAAATATGGAATTAGCAATAAATTAAAAATCAGTGAAATTTCCCAACACGAGACTGCTTTCCCATGACAAGTGGACAGACTAGAAAAGACAAGTGATCATCCTTCTTAAGATTCTGCTCTATTTAGGAGCCAGACTGGCTGCAAAGGTGTAATTTGGTGCAGACCGTGGATCCTTGAGCTAAAATCTGCTCTGGAATGGTTCTTAGCAAATTCAGCCCCTAGAAAAAACAATAGAGAACAAATGTTAAAGGCAGCAAGAGTGAGAAGCTCTTGTGTTTTGTTTTTGGGTGTAAGAAGGTGTACGAGATCCATTCTGGTGTGAGGTCCATCTACACCATTATCTTTTCTGAGATTGTAGGTGAAAATACATTAGCATTGGCAAATGTGGTGGA
This sequence comes from Strix aluco, assembly GCF_031877795.1. Lineage (NCBI taxonomy): Eukaryota > Metazoa > Chordata > Aves > Strigiformes > Strigidae > Strix > Strix aluco. The sequence continues at coordinate 120,266,327 of NC_133932.1, forward strand.
GGACGCTGGATCCACCTTCAGAGACATCACACTGTACACTGATATCTTACCAAATGCTGTAAGCAAGCGAAAGGCAACTCCTGTTCTAGTGGTCTTTGTAAAGTTCACCTGAGAGGTGTGATTTGAGCAAGCGCAGGTGAAATAATTTTGGATTGAGGGAGGATGCTCCTTTTTTGGAGAAGACTGTACTGTGCAGGGGGTGTATGTCAGTGTATGCACACCTGCAAACATCAAGTTGGATTAGTCAGTGAGAGGGATAAGAGGCTTGGGAGCCATGTGGTGGAGCTGCCATAGGTCTAGGCTGGGTACTAGGGAGACCAGAGTGGTCTGACAGTTGACTCCTGGAGGGACCAAGAGGTCCGAGCCAGCTCCTGGAGAGACTATGAGGTCAGGTGTCAACTGAGACATATCTGCACTTGTATGTCTCTAAGCATGAGTCAAGGGGAGATGTAGGAGTCTGGGCCATGCTGGGGGAAAGTTAGTGCAGGCAGAAGAATGCAAGGACGAAGACAAGGCCAGCAAAATAAGGCTGGCAAAAACACACAAGATAGCAGATAAGTGAGAAACACCTGTGGTCAGCAAAAGCACACAAGTCTGAGCAAAACAGGGTATGAGATAAGGGAGTTTTTGGCAAGTTTTGGGCTTTACGTGCTAATTGCAATTAACCAATGCAAATGCTTGTAGAGGCACATGAACAGCGCGTGTAGATAACCTGTAGCCTATTAAAAGATAGATGAGTGCGTGTACGGAACTTAGTAGAGTATAAATGTAACCAGGATTGGAAAAATAAAGATGGACGATCTGATCATCACATTGGTGTTGTGTCGTTCCTGTTCCCGCACAGAGAAATAAGGACCCCGGCTAATGGTGACCCCAACACGGAGACAAGGGGGTACAGGGACAATTACTGGGGAGATCCATAGCGCATATATGTAGACGTTGGTCTGTGTGGGGTCATGCAAAGTAAACCCAAAGACCAAGGGTCCAGGATCAGTTACTGCACAGAGTGAGTAGCTGAGCCCAGCTACTGGAGGGATCCGTATTGTATATGTGTACATTTCACATTAACAGACCTCTAACTGCCAAAGAGGAAGTAGGATTAGGCTGTTTGTGCCATCTGAGTTTCTGTGGTCAGCTATGAATATAGAAACATACACACATACAGCGTACAGGCAGCATCTGTGGGACTATTGGGAATACATGCAACAGTCCACCACAGGACTGACTGTGTCTGGCAACATGGAGCTGCAGCAGCCTCGCCTCTGCTGGGCAGTTCTCAAGCCAATGAGTTTCTCTCACAATATAGAAAGAAGCTCCAGCATTTGCAGATGAGTGACTCTGCACAAAGTCCACCATTCTCATGCTAGAAGTGGATGCACCCGAGCCTCTATTCAGATGAGTATTTGTCTGTATGGCATGTGCAATAGCCATTTAATCCACCAACAAAAGGTCACTAGGAATGCAGTGCAGCAGAATAGTGCTGAAACTTCAACTCACAAAATTTATTTATAGTGTGGAAGTGCAGGGACGGAATTTGTAATTTTAGCTAACTTGAGAAATTAAAGAAAGATGTCTGGAATATGTCCAACATCCTCACAGTTCTTAAAAAATACCTACTCCATAAAACAAAGGTGTAACATCTGTGTATCTGTAATGTTTCCATGTGTGCCCTCTCAGTTTGTGTATTATTGATTTGGCAGAATTCACATTTTAACATTTAGAGTATGACAATGAATATTAAAAGATCTTCCTGGATAACAATGAAAATACTTTTCTTCTCTCAAAGCATACGCTATGGTCTGACATGTTGAATAAGCGGGATATATACTGAGGAAATTGCTCTTTACTCTTTAAAAATAGAAATTAACAAAGAAATAGTTACTATTTATCATTATTTACTCAGAATATCAGAGACCCCTTTTTAACAGAACAGCATTTGCTTTTTTTTCCCCACAGTGATTGTTATAGGAACTTTTGAATAGAATAAAACAGACAATTTCAGTTGGAAGAGACCTACAAGGATCATCTAGTCCAACTGCCTGACCAACACAGGGCTGACCAAAAGTTAGAGCATGTCCAAAAAAAAGTTAGGGCATTGTCCAAATGCCTCTTAAACACTGACAGGCCTGGGGGCATTGATCACCTCTCTAGGAAGCCTGTTCCAATTTTTGATCACCCTCTTGCTAAAGAAATGCTTCCTAATGTCCAGTCTAAACCTCCCCTGGTGCAACTTTGCACCATTCCCATGAGTCCTGTCCCTGGATACCAGGGAGATCAGCACCTCCCTCTCCACTTCCCCTCCTCAGGAACCTGTAGAGAGCAATGAGGTCACCCCTCAGCCTCCTTTTCTCCAAACTAGACAAGCCCAGAGTCCTTAGTCACTCCTCACTTGCCTTCCAGCCCTTTCACCAGCTTTGTTGCCCTCCTCTGGACACATGCAAGGACCTTCACATCCTTCTTAAATTGTGGGGCCCAGAACTGCACACAGTATTCAAGGTGAGGCTGCACCAATGCTGAATACAGGGAGCTAATCACCTCTAAACTTGTTAAATTTCATCCCATTAATTGTAGCCTAATGCTCCAATTTATCTGGAGCCCCCTGCAAGGCCTCCTGTCCCTCATGAGAGTCAACAGCACCTCCCAGTTTGGTATCATCAGTGAACTTGCTAATGGTGTATTCAACTCCTGCATCCAGATCATTGCTAAATGTATTGAACAGACTGGCCTCTAGAATTGAGCCCTGAGGAACACCACTGCTGACTGGTCACCAGCCAGATGTAGCCCCATTCACTACAACCCTTTGAGCTCTGCCCTTCAGCCAGCTCTTCACCCAGCGCACCATAAACCCACTCATCCCACAGTTGGACAACTTGTCCAGAAGGGTGTCATGAGGGACAGTATCAAAAGCCTTACTAAAATCCAGAAAAACTACATCTACCACCTTGCCTTCATCCACTAGGCAGGTGACCCTAACAAAGAAGGATAACAAATTAGTTAAGCAGGACTGTCCTTTTGTGAACCCATGTTGACTGTGCCCGGTGATTGCATTATTCTTTAAAAGCCTTTCACAGAATCACAGAATCATCTAGGTTGGAAAGGACCTTGAAGATCATCTAGTCCAACCGTTAACCTAGCAGACAGTTCCCAACTACACCATATCCCTAAGCGCTATGTTGACCCGACTCTCAAACACCTTCAGGGATGGGGACTCCACCACCTCCCTGGGCAGCCCATTTCAACACCTAACAACCTGTTCTGTAAAGAAATGCTTCCTAATATCCAGTCTAAACCTTCCCTGGCGCAATTTGAGGCCATTACCTCTTGTCCTATCGCTCATTACTTGGTTAAAGAACCAAGTTCAACGCTACCAAGTATAATCTTCTCCATAATTTTTCCAGGAACTGAGGTCTGGCTAACAGGTCTGTAGTTCCCTGGTCTTCCCTCACACCCTTTTTGTAGATTGGAATAACAGCCAGCTTTCAGTCAGCAGGGACCTCCCCAGACTCCCAAGACCTTTGGTAGATGATCAAGAGAGGTCCTGCCGTAACACCCGCTAGCTCCTTCAGAACTCTGGGATGAGTCCCATCAGGACCCGTGGACTTGTGAACAGTCAGATGATACAGCTGATCCCTTACAATTTCAGTGTTCACAAATGGAAAGTCACTGTTCCCACACTCATCATCCTCTGACTCAGGGGACCAGACCTCCCGAGGTCTATCAGTAGTATTAAAGACTGAGGCAAAAAATGCATTGAATGCCTCTTCTTTTTTCTTCATCCCTATTAGTCAGATGACCATTTTCAACAAGTATCAGTCTAATGTTTTCTTTAAACTTCCTCTTGTTATTAACATACTTTGAAAAGCCTGAAACAACTGTTACCTGAAACAACACTGGCCAGTTTCAACTCTAGTTAAGCTTTGGCCTTTCGTGTCTTGTCCCTGCATAAACAAACCACAGCTCTGGGATTTTATCTTCTTAATTATCACTTAAGTTGCCATGCATATCATCTTTCTTGCTTGGAAGGAAAGGTGGTTTCTCTGAAACTGTTAAGGACCTTTTCAATTTCATAGCCTGGTCAGTGCTTATTTCACTGCTGCCTCAAAGTTGTCTTATTGCCAGACAAGAACTCAAAACACAAACAGTTAAAATATCCAACTAACAATGTTTTTCCTTTTTCTTTCTCCCTTTGAATCTGAGTGTCCCTTCTCTACACAGACCATAGTCCAGCAGAGCTGCTAGTGTAGTCAAAGCAGAGAAAAGTAGCACTGCTAGAAATTCAATCTTATAAGTACAAGATTCCAAATTTGCTGGGAGGTGAAAAGATGAAGCACACTTTGGCTTCAGCATTCCTCATCAGAGAGCTCTTGAACCTAATCTCTTCCACCTTTGTGACTAAGACCATCAATTACTGTGGTTATCAGTGCTTTCAATACAGTATTAGTTTCAGAATATCATATACTGGTACTTAATTTTGGATATACTGCTGAAGACTGTTTTGACAGTTTAGTGATAATAATCAATAGCAACAAATCATTAGTGTGGAATGTGTTAACAAATATTAACTAGATGAAGTTTAAAACTGACCTACCAATTTTCTACACTCTTAGTGAATCATGGCACACACAAATATGCATATAAATATATACACACACACATTCAGCTGCAAGCGATGATGGCTTTGTACTTTCAGTATTAGAATTTCAGTCACCACAGGCAGTACTGCCCCAAAAGCAGCCCGCCAACCCCTGCGCATGTATGCACGTGTAACGACAAATTGGTGAAGAAAGCATTCTGCATCATACCTAGGGGTGCACTGGCACAGCCAGCCACTTTGTTTGAACAGGCATCTCCTGCATGAGTCTGACTTCGCTCCTAAAACTACTTTAATCTCCTCCCTACACAGCACAGCCTCCTCCAAATCTGCAGGACACACTGCACGACTCCAGTGCAGGGCCAGGGCACAGGCACTGCACCTGCATCCCACCACACAAACATGGAGGCTGTGAAGAACAAGGCCGGCCACACAGGGCTACCCTCGCGCCCCAGAGCAGCGCCCCAGGCTGCCCACTGAACCAAGCCCTCCTCAGACACCAACACGGGAAGAGAGAGCCCAGCTCAGGTAGGGCCGGAGGTGCAGGGGGGCACCTCCTTCCCTCACAGCCAGCAGGGGTGGGCAGCCCACCCCTACCCGTCACCCCTACCCCTGTCACCCCTACCCCTCACCCCTAGCCATCACCCTTACCCCTCACCCCTACTCCTCACCCCTACCCCTCACCCCTGTCACCCGTACCCATCACCCCTATGTGTCACCCGTACCCCTCACCCCTAACCCTCACCCCTACCCATCACCTGTACGCGTCACTCCTACCCATCATCTGGTACCCCTCACCCCTACCCCTCACCCCTGTCACCCGTACCCGTCACCCCTACACGTCACTCGTACCCCTCACCCCTACCCCTCACCCCTCACTCCTACCCCTTACCCCTCACCCCTACAGGTCACCTGTACCCCTCACCCCTACCCCTACCCGTCACCCCTACCCCTCACCCCTCACTCCTACCCCTACCCGTCACCCCTACCCCTCACCCCTCACTCCTACCCCTTATCCCTCACCCCTCACTCCTACCCCTTACCCCTCACCCCTACCCCTCAGCCCACTGCCCGCCGCCCCAAGGCCGCGCACGCGCCCCTCCCGCCGGCCGCTGGTTTCGAGGCTTATCCCAGGCGGGGCAGCGCCGCCAGGCGGCGCCACGGGTCCAGCGGCGCGAGCGAGCGCGCATGCGCCCACCCCCTCCGGGCAGCCGCGCGCTCCCGCCCCGCCCCGCCCCAGCCGTTGCGCGGCGGGTGGAGGCGCCATTTTAGCGCGAGGGGGCGCCCGTTGCCGCGGTGAGGGAGCCCTCGGCTTCCGGGGCCGAGAGCGGAGAGCTTCGGAGGGCGATTACGAGCTGGAGTTCTGAAAACACGTAGTAAAGTTCAAGTAGGACTTTTTAAAATCAGACATTTTAACACAAAATTATAGAAAAATTCCGTATTTTACCTGCCAAAATCTATACCTTGCCTTAAAAGCATGTTATGTTTAGCCCACTGTGTCTTACCAAATACAGTAGGTTTATGTGGATGGACTAGCAGTAATTAAACTTGGTAAGAAGTTGTGCTGATGTGTTGTGCTAGTGGTGTGCTATGCCAGAGATGTGACCAATGGCATTTTAAGATGGAAAAAACACTTTGACAAAAGTATTTTTTGCTGAAGCCAAAGGGAAAACCCTTGGTGCTGAGGAGATTCTCAGTGGTTTTCTGGATCAGGCCCACAGACAGGTTTATAGATGGATCATTTTTATGAAAAACACTTCTTCTGGAAATAAATTCCAATTGCTGTGGTCAAGATGCATTTCCCCCACTGTCTTCTCTGACATCTCCAGAAATGACAGCACAACGTTCACAGAAACACCATGATGAATGTGACTTAGTACAAACATGTGTCCATACAAGACTATTGAACAGTTTGGAAGACAATTACCTAGCTGCTTTTAAGAGGGTTATTTTATGAACACAGGCCCCCTTTCTGGGAAGTGCTAAGCATGCACAGCTCTCCTCTCGGCATTACAGGTCAGTCACCAGCTCTCTTTGAGCTAGACCTGAAGATAAAAACTAGCTCACCTTGGTCAACACTTATTAAGCCTCATTAGTCTTATCAAACATTCTGGTTTTAATATTTCATTCAAGTAGATGCATTTATGTCAAACATTTGTAGAGACATTTTTTGTTGTATCTTTTTTTATCTACGTCCAGTAGTTACAGCTAGCTAAAGCCAGCTGGCAAGCTCAGCTACCTGGTCCTTTGATTTAGGTAATTTCTCTATGCAAGTCTTCATGATGATCCTGAAGTGTGACTAGATCAAAGTTCAAGTTCAGATGTATATGTACAATCATGGCAGTCACTCTGAATTTATTCCAGTCTAACTAAAATCGGAATCTGACTTGTGATTTCCAAATAGCAGAATGCCTTGTTCTTTCTTTTGGTAAAAAACTTACTTGTAAGGAAATGGGAAAAGGTCTGACAGTTTCAGGTGTACATACAAGTAAGTACATATTTGACTACAAATTTAGAAACTTCTTTTTCTTAAGTATGCATTGTCTAAGATACTGTACTGTTCACAACTGCAGGAAGCACAACGATCTTTTCATAATGCAAAAGTTATCAGAGCTATTTGAAAAAGTTTTAACTCCGTTAATGCAATGTAGATAACAGGAGAGCATACCTTAGCATGCTGAGAGAATTGAAAAAACATTGATTTGTACATACTGATTATAGAATCAGAAGGTGTCTTGGAAGTTACCAGTGTAATCGGAGGTGACACGATAATGGCTGCTGAAGTTATGGCTGATATCACTGTCTGGTTTCGTAGGCTGGGTAATGGTGGCAAGGGGTTTAGTGGTGTAAGTGGGCTGAGTGGTAGTGGTGGACTAAAGGATATTGGTGGATCAAGTGGTTGTTGGAGGGGTACCGGAAAAATTTGTATGGCCAGAGACATCACACAGAAAAAAAAAAGTAAACAGAAGAAACAGGACACACAACAAAAATTACAGTTTTCATAAAATAGTGACTTTGTAATAAAATCATGCAAGTGATTCCTGTAAATCAGTCTAGCCATTCTTTTTCTCCTTTCACAGACGTAACAGTAAGTAGTTTTCTTGCATGGTATATTACATTTATCATACTCAAACGGAATGACAAAGCAATAATCACAGTACTCTGTTACATGGTTATTCAGTCTTGGATACCAACTCTTCACCTGTGTATTTCCTGTGGAAAGACCTAACTTGTAATTTCTAGGACTGAAGGCTGGGTAAGGAAAAGTTGTAAGAAAAAACCCAAATAAAATTCTGGTCAGTTATGTTGCAAATCTTTGGATAAGACTAGCAAATTTCATAGACTTATTGCTACCCTACACTGTTATAAATGAGATAAAATTCTGAAACATAGAGAACACTTTACCATGAAACAGCTAAGCTTTCAGATAAGAACATATTTTATTTTTGTAAACCCTGCCCCAACAAAACCCCAAGAATAATTCCTCTATCATTAACATATTTTTCAACACAACATTGATTTTACTAAGACTGCATATATATTAAGACTGTCAAAGAGAATTCTGTGATCAATCTCAGTCCTAATGGAATCATAATAGGAATAGGCATGGCTAAAACTGTCTGGTTACATTTCTTAGTAAAAATGTTTAGGAAAGCACTTCAACACATGAAGTTAAGTGGGTAAACGTTTTCCTAACCTGGCAACTAAGCTCTGCAAGTGTCTGGAAGACTAATATTTTCTGACACTCATACAAAAAAAAAAAAAAAAAAAAAAGTGAATTAACATTGTTTATTTTGTGTTAATTTATGAGAACAACTAAACAATTTCCCTCTGAATGTATATTAAACTGTAGGTTCAAAATATCTCCCACATGGTGAAAGTTCAACTAAAGTAATGCTATGTTAAAGGTACAGCTTACATCATTTACTCATTAGGGGAATGAGTATTGCCAAGATTAAAACAGAGAGTGGAATGCTGTTCCACAGGTCTGGTTGACACCTAACCTCTTTAACTTTTGTTCTACTTTTACAAACCATTTCCCTCTCTCTCCTCACTTAAAGGAATTGTTTAGGAACTCTTCAGAATAAAAATACTGAGATTAAACTCCAACATGGATAAAACAACAGACATATTTTTAAAAAATATCTTTAAATACTTAATGCTGAAATAGAATGTTCTTGAGAAAAGGTAATTATTTTTCTAAGAAGGAATTGATATGAAACATGAATGTATTATTTAACTAAAATTTCTTCAAGCAGGAAATTTTAATAAAATGGCTTTTGTATATGTAGGAATTTTAGAAAAAGAATTTAAAGCTATTTACCTCTGCATTATTTGTGTAACCTTATAGTATCTGTTTTCTACAGCATCTTTTTATATGTAGAATAGTTTTATTTTACACCATTCAAATGTCTGGTATTACTCATGTTTTGTTGATATTGACAAAAGCTAAAATGAAGAAAAAACAATTTGATCTTAGTTCCTCACTGAAGTTGATACTCAATTTCTGCTTTTTCTTGTGTAATACCTAATATGGTTCTACAGAATACTTTTCCTCCAAATATGGTTTAAAATGTCAGAAGGCATGTTTTGATTTTAAGAATAATATCTTTCCTAAGAATAAGTAACACTTCTTTCAGTATAGATATGAACAGTAAAAAGAATGAAGAAACAATAGATAAGTAAGACAGTGTGTAAGCCTTCAGAAAGGAACTTGCAGGTACCATGTCTCTGAGACATTAAATGTTAAAACTACTGAAATGATCACTTTAATAAGCATTACTGTGGTCAGATTTGGGCTCTCCAGTACCAGAAAGAAAATGGCATATAGGAGGGTGTCCAGAGGAGGCCACCAAGATGGTCAGGGGTCTGCAGCACACGTTGTCCAAGGAGAAGCTGAGGGAACCTGGAGAAGAGAAGGCTAAGGGGGATCTTCTTGCAGTATTCACCTTCCTGACTGGAGGATGTAGAGAAGACAGAGCCTGACTTTACTTGGAGGCACACAGCTAAAGGACAATGGCTAGCAATCACAATTTGCAAGAAGGGAATTTCTGACTAGATATAAGGACTTTTTTTTTTTTTTTTTTTTCCCATGAGGGTACTTAAACACTGGAACAGGGACCCAGAGAGTTGTGGAATCTTCAACCTTGGAGATACTCAAGCTTAACAGGACATGGCCCTGAACAACCTGCTCTAGCTGACCCTGCTCCCTCCAGAGATCCCTTCCAACTGAAATTATTCTGCAGTTTTATGATTATTTTTTGATAAATCCTAAGAAACACTTTGAAAGGAACATTCAGTAGGGTGGAACAGTTGGAAAACTACATCCATGTGCTTACCTTATAACAATGAAGACATTCATGTGAAAAATAAATAAAATTCAGAGCATATTTTAATATTTGTAGTATTGATAGTGTTAATACTGGAGACTACAGAGACTCACAGTGTGATTACTGGAAATTTAATGATTTAGCTGGGTTCTTATGAACAATAGAAACCCCACAAATACTACACAGAGCATTTCAGGGTAGGCAGATTCTTTAAAGGGAACCTGTCATGCCTTAAATACATGAAACATAGAGATACTGTATTTGATACTTGAACACAAGAATATGGCAGAAAGGGACAGCTTATTTTCACTCCTTCTCTCAGATATGACCATTTATCTGTGCATCACAGACTGTACAGCTACATGATATACTACCTGACATCCAGTCTTTCACTGATGAGGTGAAATATGCTTGGTGCAAGCTCTTTCAGAAAACCACTTTCCAGTTCCTTATCTTAATATCACATTGACACAGCCCTAGTCTGCAACACTGCAAATCCAGTTGGATGAACTGCTTGTGTATCAGGCTAAACTGTCTTCAAATTATACTAGTTGATCTAACAAAACAATTTCTTCTGCCTGGAAACCACTTTTTGTTTGTGTGGACCATCACAATGCTGCCTTAGACATTCTTACCTACAACTCTTTCCAAGGTGTGAAGGAGAAGTGATAGCGCCAGTGAGGTGTAAAAGCAACCTTTGAAAGACTGTCCCAACTCTTCTGCTACACGGGGAGTGGAGACAGGGATCTCATCTGCCTGTAAAATACTGTCCTACTGTTTCTGGCAGAGCCTGATTAGTCTCTTCTCAGCCCTAGTCGGTATACAAGTGGTAAGGTTTAAAGATAAACCACACAGTGCAAAGTCTGGCATACACACACATGCAAGGCAGATCAGTTGTGGATTCTGGCCTTCACCACACCACGGTGAGTTCAGTCTCGATTGTTATAACAGTATCCCATCACAGATGAGTAATCTGAAATTAATACTACAGAAACAATGCAGTCTTAGTTAAGAAAGATCTCAGAATGGCAAGTTTTGCAATTAAATACACACTGATTGTATTTTTCCTGTGATATCAAGGCTGAGTGCAGTGTCACAGGGTATTTTGATAAAAAAAATGGGATCAATGTATTAAACAGACTACTTCATTAGTGATTTTCTTTTAAAGACTAAAATTCCTAATCTGTGGGAGCACAGCTAAAATACGTGTCCCCAAGAAGAACCCAATCCTGACAAAATGGTTCTACATCAGAGCTGCTCTTGTCACCCCAATTCCTTACCTGGTATGCCTCTGCCTTTGCACTGCAACTGGAGGTCCTCCCCTTGACAGGAATCTGATTCAGAGAGCTGAGTCAACAAGACACTGACCTTATTCAAGGAAAAAAAAAAAAAAACAAACCCAAACAAAATCCCAAGATCTATTCTGGTGGCTCAACACGCTACATGGCCGCCCTGCAGGATTAGATGAATACCAGTGAAGAGGCAGGACCACGCAGCCAGAGGTGGAAGGCTCAGCATAGTGGTTCATCCTAGAAAAGGAAAGGCAGCCAGTCCCCTGGAGGGTACGACTGTCAACACCCCATACCAGAGCGGGGCACGGATCCCATGCTGAAGGTGTGAACTGAGTGGGGGACACAACACACACTGGATTATCAGATCCCAGGCCTATAGTGCAGGCCAGAATAACCGTTCTGTGTCCTTTGACCAGTCTGACAGAAATGTACCCACATGATCCACACCAAATTCATATTGCCAGGAGTTTCTCCCTGGAAAACAAAATGTAAAGTCTTCCCAAACTTTGGGAATATTCATTGGGCTATAATTCCTAAATAATGTGGAAAGCTTTCAGATAGGGTTGTACCCCAGTCTGTATAGATGAAACTCTAGGCAATTTCCTGGGTCTTTTCAAATAGTATTTTCATAGTCATCAGAATGATCAACTACAAAAAAATCAGAACTATTCTGTTTAGTCCAAAGAGCAGAAGATGCCTGTTGAAGAGGTCTTACTGTAGGCTGCAGCTGCACAGTCAGTGGTGTTAAATGCTATTCCATGAAACCGCTGGGAGAATACGAGTCTCTTAAGAGAAAGAAATCCATCAGAGGGTTGAAGACTGGTTTCCTTCAATTCAGGGACAGAGAGTTTGGGAAAAAAAATCATGCTATCAACATGTGCTAAGTAGATTTAAACTTTGATGGTCCTTGCACGTTATTATGTCTGCCTTTCTGAGACACAGTTCATGGTTTGAAGCTGTAATCTCCAGTTTTCCCATTAACTCTTTCAAGATCACTTATGTTGGTGTCAGTACTGGGAAACTAAAGATTTGAGGGAGCTGTGTTTGGACTGGGTGCGAAGCCAGTGTCCTTTGAGATTTTATGAGTTATTACTGAAATTGGCACACACATCAGTTTAGGCCTCAGGAGCACTATGTTTGCAACAAAACCCCAATTTTTTTGCCTGGGTACCGTTCCAAGCAGGGGGACACATCTCAGATGAATGGAGAGCAAGGGTGGTGTGCAAGACCAGAATCACTGATGCATAAAGTCTTGTGTGACCTCATATTGATTGCCCCAAAATGCCACCCTCTCTCTTACCATTTCCACTGGCTCTGATGATTTTCAATGACAATGAAGTACCTAAATTCCATTCTTGGTCTTTTCTTATAAACAAAAATCCACATACTGAAATTCACACCCCTCCTCGTTCAGTTGCTTTTGATTAGTTAATACCTTTTTTGATGTTGTGATGTGGAAACACATTCTGCTCCATACTTCGTTCTTGGAAGAGACAGCAGCCCCACCCTTGCACTGCAGGATATGTTGGTGCACCCATAAAGCGTGGTTTTGCACTGAGTAGCTTACTATGATGTTTCTCAGATTCACTTTTTTTAGAGAATATTAGAATATTTTAATTTTAAAATTGTGATTTCCTTCATCTGCAAATAATTTTTTTCTATAAATACTGGATGGGAAGGAATCTTTTGGCTATCTGGGCTAATGCCCTGCTGTCAAGTAGTTATCTTCTGGTTTCTGCTACTCCTATGGAAAATCTGTTCCAGGCCCTGATGGTCCTAATCAACACCGCTGTATTGCAAATATTAGTAAGGAACTGTCTTCTCATTTTCAGCCTAAACCTAATAACATTTCATATATACCTGTTTGTTCTTGTGCTAACATTGTCTTTTATTTAAAGATGTTTCTTTCTATTGCTAGGGTTTTCTCGCAGTGCATTTTTGACAGCAGTCCTGACCCATCTCGCTGTCCTTTGCTAGACTAACGAGCCAAGCTCCCGTGATCTCCCATAGATCCTTTTGCATCTTTCTGCACATTTTTCTTGAATTCGACTAACAAGCACATACACCATATTTCAGAAGAAGTCTGCCTGGGACTTTGTATAGTCCAACACATCTGTCTTGATTTCAGTTGATGCATCCTAGGATTACATTTGCCCTTTGTGCAGCTATTAGGCCTTTTCAGCTCATGGCCATCCTGGGAACAGCAAGTATTTCTCTGGCTTAGTTCCTAATCATTTCCAAATGATAAGCTTATGCCACAAATATTTGTTACTAGTTTCCTGATAAATGACATTATGTCCTGTAGTGATAAATTTAATCTCAGTCCTATCATTCAAGTTCCCAAGGCTGCACAGTTCTTCCAAGTAGTTTTCAAACATTTTTAACCAGCTTCTAACTAGGAAAAATGGGAATAATGAAGCAGCAGAGAAAAACTACCTTACATATTGTTTTATTGTTCCAGTTGTTTATCCTTATTTCGCTCATTAGTTTTACCTTTGTTTCCTTCCTTTATTTATCTAAGAGAAAAGTGGTTTTGTTGGAAAGGTGGTGTAAGATGATGAAAGACTGGAATTGTGAAACGTGCAATTGTTGAATTAAAAAAATAAATAACATTCATAATAAAACAGGCACTTTTATTAAAGAAATTCTATTTGAAAAATCCTTATATTGATATTTTCCCAGAAAAAGCTTAATCAAGGAAAAATCACTCTATTATTCTGAGAATGTATTACATTAAACAAAACAAGTTTCTTTAGAGAGTAATTCTTGCATGTAGTATGGATAAAGAAATAGAAAAAAATAACCCACGGTGGAGGAAATCATAATCTGACCATGAAGGACCTCTAGTGGCATAAATACCTCAAATTAAAAAAACCCTGAAGTGCTTGCTCATCATTTTACAAGGAATCACTTCTACAGTTTTGGATTTTAATTTGTGTGATATTTTTTGCCTTTCCTTTTGTCGATAAGGTAAATGCAGAAAATATAGTAATATTGTTATAGATATATACAGTATTGTTATAGTAATATACAGTAAAGTGGCTAGGTGTACAATGGCATTACACTTTAAATTCCCTGAAACTGAAAGCAGATGCTGTCAACTTAAAAATTATGTTCTGTGTTTTTACTTGTTATCATTGGTATCTACTTTTACCACCTACTCAAACACAATTTTCTTAGCAGGACTGATAGGACACACTGAAATAAAACTGTTTAACAAAAAAGAGTTGAAAGCAGCTGAGGATGTGAGAGCTATGTCTGTGTCTCATTTGTTATGGCTGTGCTGATTCTTTTATTCTCAGCTCAAAAGTATTTTTTTTTGGAAAAGCAGTAAAAAAAGCTATGCTGTTACTTTTGGGTTATCCTTCAACCATTCTTGAAGATAACCAACTATAAGAAATATTTAGATTCTTAGTTCCCTTCAATCACACTTCAAAATAGTTTGATACTTTAGATACAAATTTTGAATAGAAAGAAATAATTTTTAGAGAATTCTACAAATGTATTGCTAATAGCTCTTTGTCAACCATTTTTCTAAGTCAAAAAAGAGGTATATGCCTACTAGTCTAGAGGCCCATTAAGCATCCAAATACATCCTGAATGCAGGTAAACTCTAGCCGCTCCCAGGGATTTCACGCATCCTAGAAAAGACAGTGAACCACGTTACAGTGGAACTAGTTACTTTTGTAGAGCACCAGGAACAGAGTTTCTGTATCTGAGAGAGGACGCACAGTCTCAGATGCACACACTCCCAGGATTCGGCCGGTGAGACAGCACAGGGGAGCGATAATACCAGTAATGGGCTGAACGGCGGCGGGGGGCATCTCCGGAGCCAGGCAGCTGTGTCGCTTCACTGCGGCAGGAGGCAAACTCAGGGGCTGGCAAAAATCCAGAAACACACAACCACAGTCACGCTTGAGGTGAACCCTGAATCGTAGTAAAAGCAGGAGCCTGGAGCAGGAGTAGCTGAACACAAAGTCATGTTTAGACGTCTCAGATATCACTGCATTCATGGTCATGTCCACAAGCCACAAAAATTTCCTGAGATATGAAGTTTATCATACTCTGAACTGAACTTAGTCCCCAAAGTCTAAAAAGGGCACTTTAAAAAATTTTTGTTGATGTTGTTTTTTTTTTTTAAATCATCATTTTTGTTTGTTTTTCTTAAAGAAATTAAATTAAAAAGAGGTCCCTGCCTGTTTAAACTCTTACTACTTTGTTTCATATTTTCGCAGTAGACAGATCCCCACTGGGACTGCAATTCTGGAGCTGAGCAGCTCTGGTGTAAAGCCCCAGCCGGGCAGTGGCTTTCTGGTGTGAGGCTGCTGCAGCCTACCTGTAGCAAGAAATTCCAAGAGCTGAGCTTAAATGGAGACAAAAAGAACCAAGGACATGATTTTTCATCTTTGGAGAATCAGCTGGAGATTGCAGCTATAGGATGCATTAAAGGCAAAGATATTAGTACCACAGTCGTGGAGCTCAGACGTGATGAAATATGCAGGGTCTGATAGTTCTGCTTGTTTTAAACTTACTGTTATTTTAGGTTATAAAGAATTGTGACCAGCGTGACCTGACTTATAACTATCACAACACTGAAACTAATCCAACAAACAGATTCCTTGTGGGAGTCACAGCACATGGTTTTTTTTATTAGGTGTTCAAAATTTAAAAAATCTATAAACTATTCTGTTATACAAGTGAAGGAAAAATACATAAAATCTCAATATAATATAGAAATGAGTATGTATATTATAAATGTAGAAGTATATTTATGAATGCTCTTTTAAGACATTATACAGCTTTTCTCTCATATTGACCTACAGCTTTAGTATTACATGACCACAGAGTGAAAGAGGGAATTTAGGGACACATCTTCTCCCAGGTAGCCAATACCTTAGTGGTTAGGGCCTGGCCCTTGGCAAGTGGGAGATTAAAATTCACCTTTCTGCTGAAGAGGGACAGGCAGGCACGTGAAGTTATAAAGATGACCTGAAAATGGCAGAGTAATGCCTCTTTTACACTCCTAAATCAAGTCCTATGAGCAAAAGGAAATAAACACAGCTTGAATGAGGGAACTGTGGTAGAGCAAAACGTCTGAAAAAAACGTGTGTGTGTGTGTGTGGGGGGGAAGATTAAACCATGGTGCTCTGCAGGGAACAAGTGTACAGAGCAGCAGTGTCTTGTGGCAGAAAGGATGCTGGCATAGCCAGGACAAATATTTGCCCCAACGAAGGCAGAGGATTTCTCTTCCTGGAGCACCTCTGGGGTTTAATTCCATCAGTAGTGATACGTATATAGTGCGAGTCATTAAAACCCACCAGGGTATGCAAAATGCCACCATGTTCTCCGAGTGAGCTTGGCTGAGGTGTGGGTGAGGACAAACAGGACGAGGTAAATCCTTAGGCATGGGATTTGTCAGCAAAAAAGTGGGAGATGACACCCTAGAAGTAGAAAAGCTCAAGGCTGCACACAAAGCTAGGAGAAGTTAAAATTCAAGGGTTTAGAGTAACTGTGACTCGGGTAACTGTAAGAAAGGTGAGCCTGAACTGCCTGCACCCGAAGGCCGCTGCAGCCAGTCCTCCACACGTCCTGAGGGTTGAATCGCGGCGGGGCTGGGTCCTTGCAGAGGCCCAGCCGTGGAAGGAAACCTGCGGGACAGCGCCTCGCGCAGGGGAAAGAACACGACGCGCACCCCGGGGCAGGCAGCAGAACTCAACCCCCCGCCCCAGGACGAGCCATGCCCCTCCTGGGGGCGGCCCCTCGGTGGGTACAAAGCTCGGCTCGGCCGCTGCCCGCCGAGCTCTGTTCTGCCGGCTCACTGCCGTCGCTCCTCCCTCGCTTCTTCCCTGCCGCGGGGCGCCGCCCGCCGCCTCCGTCGCGCCCGCCCTCCGTGCCTCTTCCCTCCTTCCCTCCTCCCTCCTTCCCTCCCGCCGGGCGCAGCGCCGCGGCATGGAGGCGGCCGCTGTGCCCGGGGCCGCGGCGGCCGCTGTGCCCGCGGCCGAGGCGCCGCCCGGGGCCGCTCTCGCCGCCCCTCCGCGCCGGCTGCTGTGGCTGCTCGGGGCCAAGCTCTGCACGTGGTGAGTCCCCGGGCGCGGCCCCGCCAGCCTCCACGTGGGGCCGGCAGCGCCGGGTCCCTGCCCGCCTCCGCCGCGGCGGCGGCCGTGTCCCGGGCAGGGGCCGCTCCCCGCGGGCCGTGGGAAGGAGGGAGGGAAGGGGGAAGCGATCTTTTCCGCCCTCGGCGTGTCGGGCGGTAACGCGGTCAGGATGCGGTGGCTCATCTGTGCCCGGTCCGGAGCCAGCGCGGCCGCGGGGCACCCGGGACGGACCGGGGGTTCCTGCTGGGAGGGGGGCGCGGGGCTGAGCGAAGCCCTGAGCCTGCGGGCCCGCCGGTAAGGCCGTCGCCCTGGCAGTGGTGAGACCGGCGGGGTGCGGGTGGCAGCCGGGGGAGCGTTGGCCTCTGGAGGTGGGGGGCTGCGTGCTCGGGACCGGGCTGCTGGGGAAAGCCAGCTGCAGCCTGTGACCGCTGTTGGGTGCGAGGCTGGAGCCCCTTCGGCTGCGGTAAGTGTGGAATTAGTGATGTTGTTAAAGTAAGAGTGTATTCTCACATACGCACACATGCACTTGATTTTTTTAGTAATTCTGGCTCAATATTTTTCTGTTTTGCCATTTTTTTCTGTACTTTTACCTGTTCTGTACTCTTTTATCAACACTTGTGAAGAACAGGTCATCGGGGATAGAGAAGAGAAGACAACAGAACAAAATAGCTGAAATGAGATGTAGAGCCTGGAAGGACCAGCACCCCTTTTGCCTCCTTGAATCAGTTTAGGACAGAGACCCGTTCATGTATATCACTTAATGTGATCTGGTTAAGCGTGCAAAACTTGAGGGAAAAAAAGTTTGCCAAGTTGCGTAGGCATCGCATGGGTCTCAAAGCTGGTACTTGTGAAACTCTGCCTTTCGTGAGAGCAGAGCTACCTCCTCCTCCTTCCAGCCTGCAAGAGCTAGGGTTCACTTACAGCTTTAGCTTCCATCTGGGAAAAAAGTAAGTCCCTGTTTAAAGGCTTTTTTTGGGCTCTAGATTTGGTCTCTAATAACTGTTGCATCAGATCTTCTTGGCTGACAAGCAGGAGGTGCTGGCTCTCCTGCCAGCCTCCCACTCATCAACTGGAAGCTGGTGACTGGGCTGTGTGGAGGTGTGTGCTGGCCAAGCAGTCTTATTCCAGAGGAAAAAGCCTGCCTTCTTCTTTTGGTTGTAAGTTTTTCTCTTTTCATTCTTCCTGCCTGACAGGAATGCCCCAAAAGACAGGATAGGAACTTGTTGAACTGTTCTGTAGCCTCACCCATGCTAGTTTTGCCAAAATGTTTTGCCAGAGGGCTACACTAAGTGGGTCTATTGATGGTACTTGAAAGCGCTCTCACTGACTTTTGCGAAGTGTTGTTTGAGATACTGAATTGATTTTTTTTTTCCCATGTGGCTGGAGGCTCAGCCACTTCAGTTTTGTTAGAGGCCTTTCTGAGTCATAAGAAGGTTTAATACTTGTATGTAATAAGCTAGATTTTGTTTTTTAGTAAAACCAGTAGAAAGTATGCTTTCTGGCTCTTGAAACAGAGCAAGTCTTTCTTTTCTGTTTCTTATCTTTTACAAATTAAATTGACCTCAGTTTCAAGGCAGAACACTGAAACACTCACTTCTGAAAATGTTAGCTCTTAAAAATATTTTTTTCCTGTCTTGAGCTATCTGCTAATCATGTTGAAATATGGCTTCAGTCTGAACTGAACTAAAACTGAAGTGCAAGTAAACTGTGTGAAGACTTGCCAGGCTTTGCCTGTTAGTGTTTAACTGGTGGCATAAATAAATTTACTTTTTGAAAAGCTGTATTTATTTTCACAAAAAAAAAAATCACATTAAAATGATAGAATTTATTAAACTAATAGCCAATATAATTGTTAACTGTGGGCTTGCTAGATTTTCTTTAACTTCCTCAGGTATAGAGTCTAATCGTATTTTAGTATTTTGGGGTCTCTTTCTTCTGCATTTCATATGGAGCCAAAGAAAGACAGCCTGACTTTGTCATTATGTCAGGAGCTGCACATTGTTCAGCATTAGCTTTAGACTAATTTGTGGCAAAATTTCGTGTTCTGAAATGTCCCCAAATAACTGCTAGTTTTGCTCATAGCCATAGATATAGTTAGCTAAGATATGGTGGCTGAAGGAAGAGGAGGAATAATTACCAAGCAGTAAAAAACACCAACAAAACCCCTCCAAACTATAAAAGGCCATTTCAGACCAGTTACCTTGCATCATCTGAGAGTCCAAAGTGATTTAGTCCTTACTGATGCATTAAAAAAAAAAGAGCAGAGAGGATCAAGTTCTGGCATGGAAGAGTTAATAATTACTATATTTTTAGAAATTATGATAAATTATTAATAAAGAAAATCACGGTCATCGATACTCATGTCAATGCCAGAATTAATGGAAATTTTTGTCTTTGAAGCGTTTTTCTTATAAGAAATTGTCTTGCAAAATGAAACCCATAGGATTTAGTTTGCTCTCAAGTTTTACAGAGGGTCAAACACTTTTTTAATTTGCAATGGGAATTTAGTGGGCACTGAAATAATAAGGCTCCTGAGTGCACATTTAATGAGGGTCATCTTACTCTGTTCAAACCCCTGTCTTGCTGACTTGAGCCCAGTGCATCCTGCTGGGAACACATTGTCACCTTCACAGTTTGAAGAAATTCATTTTGACACCTTGGTAAATTGCTGCTTCTGCTGAGGCTTGTGCCTGGTGTTGGTGGTTGGGGGTCAGGGCAAGAGGCTGTTGTTTTACATGCAGCTGAGAAAGTTGCCATAAATGTAGTGTTTTGGGATTCACAGAGGACATTTTTTGAGGGCAACTCAACAGTCAGTGAACAATGTCTTTATGTGGCTCTTTTGATGTTAACATTTTTAATCCCTTCAGGGAAGAAAAAAATCCCTGAATTAAAATAAAGAAAAATAAAGAAGGGAATGAGGCAGGATGAAGCCTGCTTGCCTTGTCATGTGCCTTTGGTACTATGTAAACGCTGTAGGACTGCTGAGACATACATTAACTCAACATCAGTGATTGCTGGTGCAGTAACCACTAAAACAGTTCTGTAGATTTTGGACCTCCGTCTCTTCCTATACGCAAAGACGCAAGGAGATAATTCCCTAGGTACTTTAACTAGAGAAACTTAGTTATTAGAAAAGCTGAGGATGGGCTCAGTGGAGTTGTTCCACTGCAAGAGGGCAAGTAGATATTTCTTGGTTTTAATGATGGTTGAAGCTGATCAGTCATTAGCAACTTTGAATGGCAGCAGATTTTCCCCCTTTTACTCTCTTGCTGGAACATGGTCACTATCCAGTTTGCCAAAATACTGCGCACGTAGAGTCCAGGCCTCTGCCATAGGGAGGGTGCCATAATTCACGAGAAGCAAAGCTACTCCTTGCATATCAGATCCCGGAGGAAAATGTTTAAAACCTTACCCCACAGAAGTTCATGTTAAACAAGCAGGATGCTTGTGGAGTAGTCATACCTGTGCTTCTGCCTGTCTCTGTGGCACCACGTAGGAGAGGGGTGAAGGGGAGTTTGCATCCAGGAGAGTGGGGCTTCTGGCAGCCAAGGCAGCTTTAACCTCTCCTGGTAATGTATTGATGAGCGCAATTCATTTTGTGGACTATGCAGGCTTCACAGCTTTGCTCCAGTAAAATTGCAGCAGTTTTGCCCAGTCACACTTCTACTCAGGTTTGATCCCTACCTCCACACCCTTGTCCCAGCTAGTCCAAGCGCAGGGTCAGTCTAGTCTAATAATTTGCTAAAGGCTTGCTCTGTGCCTCCTGCACTGAGGGTAAAGAAGAAATATTTCCTGCTAGTTTGGAGCAAGAAACTCTTTATTTGAATAATTAAAAGTGCATATATATTTTTTAAATATCTGAAACCATGTTTTTCACGTGTTGTTCACCACGTTATTTCTGCCTTGAAATTTCAATGGGTCTTCTGTTGTCTTACCTCCTGGAAAGGAGCCAGAGTTCACCAGGCTGGCAAAGGGTGAGCTGGAACCACTGTCCATGCCTGCTTGAAAGAAGAGGTAGTCTCATCCCTGAAATTTTAGCTAACCTATGTTACATTCTTAATGGCACCTGATTAAATTAATTCCTTAGATGAACGTAAAAAGACATTTCTGCATCAGTCAGAATAGTTAGCCAGAATGTATCATGATCGTTGCTGATTTGTTCACCAAATAATGCAATCAGATCTTTGACCAGAAGAAAAAGAGATTCAATATAACACAAGTGAGGTAGCATCAAAGGGTTTTTTTGCATACAAATATATATGTAAAATATATCTATGTATTTTATAGCACTGTTTACAGTTAATGCTGTGCTACAAAATAGCCATAATAAATTTGTAGCTGAAACATGGTCTCTGTTGCTTACTTCAGCATTCAAAATGCTAGAAATGAGAATGTTTGTTCTTTCGTGCACCAGAAAGAGTTGCTCACATGAGGCTGGATAGGACCTTACAAGATTGTCGCGTGGTATGTGAATACTTGAAATGTGGATGCGCGCTGTTGCTGGGATTGGCAAGGCAAGCTGTAGCAAAATGCAGGGCTTGAATCTCTTGGAAGTGCAGCACGGCTGGACTTTGCAGAGATTTGCTGTCTCATCAAAATGGACTTGGAGAGAAAAATGTGCCTAGCATAATTTTTAAAGTCAGAAGAGCTTTGGTGTCAGGCTGAATTGAAAACGAGATTCACGCAGCTGAATTGGAATCTCTGCAAAGAAGTCTCCCTTCTAAAAGGAGGGATTGACTATATGTTTGTAGTTGACTTCAGCACCCTTCTCATTGCCTTACAGTTGGGTTGCACAGCATAGCTGGGTGAGCTGGTAAAGTCACCCATCTTGGGAAAACAACTGGTGTTACTGTCAGGTGGTGTGCCTGGCATGTGGGTGCCCTGCCAGCCGGGAGAGACGTGGGCACAGACTAGGTGCAGAATCCTGATGGGATGCTTTTTTTCCCTTGCTCGTTTACTTTGAGTAGGAACAAATGAATCAGTTGTGCAGACAGTTAAATTCTCATCGGTAGTCTTCAGAGTAAACAAATTAGATATGAACTTTGCAGACCTGTACAGACTACAGAGCACTGAGCCACTCTCACTGTGTATTGTGAGTATGCGGGCAGAGACTGGGGTGATACAAATCTGCATAGCTCCCCTGGCAGGAAAAACAGCAAGCTGAAAGATAGACAGCGATTTGTGCATACTCCTGTTTGTCTAGGAGCATCTGGATTAGTTCACTATATTAAGTGAAGAATTGCTACTAAAAGAGCATGAGCTTTTATTTCCCCCCCCCCAGCTGTGGGTTGGACCTCTAAGTTGAGTAGTAAATGCTGATATGGCCAAAATGTGTTCTTAATTCCATCCTCAATTACAGCAGGACATCATGGAATATAGCAGGAAAAAAAATGCACTATAAGGATTCATTATAACAATTCTTATTATAGGAAAGAATTTTTTTACAGTGAGAACAGTCACTGAAGCCAGGGATGTGGTGGAGTCCCCATCGCTGGGTGTTTTCAAGACATGGCTGGACAGAGTGCTAGATAATGTCATCTAGGCTCTTTTCCCATGACAGGTTGGACCAGGTGATCTTTCAAGGCCCTTCTGACCTGGGCTGTTCTATGATTCTATGGTTAATGCTTTTTATTTCCTTAGCACTACTCAGCTTAGGGTCTCGGCTCACTTTCAGACACTCAGGTTTCGGAAGAGCCTGAAGGCAGTTGTGCCTTATCTCCATGTTGCAGACTTCCATTGACCAAAGTCAGAACGGGATTCAGTGGAGGACAAAGGATTTAACTCGGGCTGTGTGTATCAAAACATCTCTTCATGAGATTAGATCCTGCTTTGAGCCTGCCCAGATGAACTGCTTGAAGGTCCTTGCAAACTATTGCAGCCTCCATCACTGGTGGTTTGAACTGGCCTCACATCTTACCATGGCTATCATGAAGTCAGACTAGATCTTCTGTGTAGACAAAGCCCTGCTTACTGGTAAATCAGAACAACATTGATAGGGAGTAGAAAAAGAATAAAGTGTTAATCTAAAAAATGACATTTTCCCTGTACAACTAGAAAATACTTTTTAAAAAAAACTTGAATGTTTAAGTCTAAGCTTACTGTGTTGTCTTTTATATTCACAGGCATATTTTGAAAACGATAATTCTGGGCCAGATGCTCTCCTTGTTTATCTGTGGGACTGCTGTTACAAGCCAGTACCTAGCAGAACAGTACCAAGTGAATACTCCAATGTTTCAAAGTTTTATCAACTATTCTTTACTGCTTCTAGTTTATACAACAATGCTGGCATTTAGGACTGGTATGTGAAATATGGAATGGGAGATTCTGGTTTGTCATATTTTTTTTTCTCTTCTACATTTTCCTTTCAGATTTTGAAACTAAATAACTCAATACTCATCCTAGTTTTTTTAAGTTCCTGCTGAAATTCCTGCTTTGTAATAACACATGGAAATAAATTTCACAGGTTAAATGTGCATTTAATTTGATTGCATTTTGTGTCTCTTTAAAATTATGTGCTCTTTGTTTTCAAGTCCTATGTTATATTAGGGAAAATAGGCTTTGTTGGCTGCTTTGCCAGAGGCTATTTAATATTTATCCTATTCCTATTAATTTACTCTTTAAACAACTCTTGTGGTTTTTCTTCCTCATGTGGAAGAATTTCTGTGCTTTTCATCATTTGCATTGTCTCCTCCCAGGCTGCGTTTTACTGTCACCGTATCTTTCTTAAAGCAGGGGCAACCAAAATCGAACATCTCAGTATTATTTATGCTTCTAAAAGCAAGATTCCTATGCAACATTTGGTTCAAAAGAACCACATATTGATTTCTGCTTTCTTCTAAACAGGTAGTGACAGTCTTTGGCAAATTTTGAAACAGAGGTGGTGGAAGTATTTATTTTTGGGACTGGCTGATGTTGAAGCCAATTACATGATTGTAAAAGCCTACCAATACACAACGCTCACAAGTGTGCAGGTAAGGACCCATCTCTCTTTTTGAACTGTTGCTTTTATTACAGTTTTGGACCAGTTTCTGAAATGAGATTCATAGGACAGACTTGGAAGCTATTTAAGCCTGAAAAAACTTTCCAATATCTATTTTCTCTCTGCAGTACAGGGAAGAGCATCCTGCATCATGAATAATGTTTCCAGGAAGCAGAGAAAATTGGCTGGTATTACCCAGTGCCAGCTCTTGAGTTGAACTCTAATTATTTTGATAGAAAGCACTTCTGAGAGTTTGCTGACAGCCACTCAGTTTTTTCTCCTGACACAAAATAAAGATTTATGACTGGATAATACTTGCTCAGCACAGGTTCTTGCTGATGAGAGTGAGGTAGGTCTTTTGCTTAGTCCTAGAAACTGTGGAAGACATTGTGAGATGTAACCCCGGATGTGAGGACATACTGATAGTTAGCTGGTGTTGCTGACCATGCAGTGAGGGACCAGCCCTGTGGCTTTTGGATGTGGCACTTCAGGCCCCTCTGTAGAAGAGGTGGAAGGGAGGTCAGCGTGCCAGGTTCCTGAAGTGACAGTTGACATCCTATGCAATGCCAGCACTAGGAAAAATCTTGTGTTCTGAAATAACTCTACAAGCAGGAGGGCCAAGGCTGGGGTTTCTTTGTCACTCTACACAGACATAGCTGCTGGAAGAGTTAGTGCCTTCCCTCTGCCTCCAGCTGCATGCTCTTGAGCTTGCATGGCCAAATCCCTTGAGCAGACAGGCCCAGGGTGCTGAGCAAAGTCAGAATAAACTCTGTCTTTTGCAGGACTATTGTTGAGCCATGTCAGGCCCAAGTTAGCTCACTGTGTGGCTCTACAGCTGCTGCTGGAGCAAGGGAGGGGATGGTGCAGAAGCAAGGAAGGAGTGTGTCCAGGGCCGTGCCAGCCTACGCCTGCTCTTACCGATGGTAGATCTGTGACTGGGGTCATGGCCCCACTTACCTGAACAAAAAAAAAAAAGTACCATACAGAATTGGCTGTTAGTTGGAAAAGAGTGTTTAGGTGTCAGTGTTTTACAGCATCAAAGTAACAAGGGTTAATATTTAAGAGAGTTACCTGTAAAGCAATCAACTCCTGTGGTCTGGGCTCCTTTTTAGAGAACTGCAGTAACTTTTATTTGCGCTACTGAAGACCAGTAACATGTGCCTGTTAGATTATTATTGTCGCATTTCCACTTTATACTTACATGTTATGACTCATTAGGCCTTTAATTTCCTTACAAATAATGCCTGAGAAACCAGAGGTTTGAGTGACAGGTTCCAGTCTCAAGGTCAAGCTGATGATTGAGACGCTGTTTAATCGTATACTTTACAGCTGAAGAAGCCAGGACTTTGATCCAAGTTCTCAGAAGTAGTAAAGCTATTCCCATGATTTCTTTCGTAGAAGTTGAGGAAGAATAGATAGAGTAGGTTGTCCTGTCCGGTTGCCAGACTCAAGCATTTTCTGAACCTTTTTTCCATTGTGATAACCTTCAGACCAATGCTGCTTTGTGTCAGTTCAGTAATTGTGAATTTCTTGTCATTGCCATAAGGTTTCTTGCACATTCTCTGAAGTCACTAGTTTTTCACCACTGTCAGAAATGAGATACAGGACGAAAAGCAAGCCTGTGATTTGCTCTAGCACGAGGCATTTGCTAACTGTCAGTAGCAAGCAGTTCTGCAGCTACATCAGAATCTGAGGTTCAGAGCACCCAGCCTGATGGCCTGTCTGCAGTACTGGCTGTGAGTGGATGCCCAGGGAGCAAAAATGCCACGCAGGAGTATGTGGCATCTTCCTGAGTACATGGTAATCACTGTTAACATGCTGCCTGGCTGGAGTTTCAGCTCAGCCCTATGAAACTTATCTTCAAAGTTAAGTTTTGTCAGCTCAGCAAGGAACTTCCATGAATTTTCTCACACATGCACACAAAAGCGGAACTGATTTTCCTTTACTTGTCAAATACCAGCATTGCACGGAAGGGGTTGGGAGATTTTGGAGGAGATAACATTAGGATGGCAGTTCTCATTTCTTTGTAAATAAAGAAAAAGACTTTGGTCTAGAACTGAACTCTTTTCTGTTTGGCTGTGGCTGACGCAACGCCAGGGAGACTTCTTGCTGCCAGTGTCCTGTCTTGTGGCAGGATTTGACTGTGCTGCTGTTTCACTACATATTTAGCAGCAAAACTGAAGCAGCTTAGCTGTGGTTTCATGTTCTTAGCATGTTATTTGGTGCAATTAGCATTTGCTCTGTAGATAATTTGAGTGGAAGCATTTTATAGGCAGCTATTGACAGAATATCAGCTGATAGAAGAGTGTTAACTCCAACAAATACAGGAAAATACAGGATGAGCCCCTGGGGCTCAGCTGGAGGCTGCCCTAAGGGAGCCTTGTGGGGGAATGAGCAGGATGAGCTGTTGAGCTTTCTTGCTCACAGAGCTGTCTGGAGCTGGCAATTATAAGCAAACCAATGACCTCCAACAGTCTATGATAATTTATTTGCCATGTGTTAAAACATCTATTAATAATTTACTCGCCCTACATTTAAACCTCCTATAAACAGTGTGGCCAAATCTTGGCTTGAGTCAAAACATTTGTAAATCAAATCACCAGGTTATCTGTTTTTTCCCTTGTAAAAATACAGACTAGAATTGAATAAGATGAGAGTTTGCTGAGGCTCTACTGGCAATAGTAATCAGTACTACAGTACTGCTGTAAATGTCATCAAACCTGAATAAATAAACTGTATTCTTTTAAATGGTTCCATCGACACAATTCATTGTGATATTACATCTGCTTTGCACCTCTTTGATCTTGAGCATTTTCCACCGAAGAGCTCTAATGTAGTAGATGAAGGGAAGGCAAGGTCCAGTACTTGGAAATCAGATTTCTTCTATCTGTAATTGAGGGTAATTGTCCCCTGGAACAGATTACCGGGGTGTGTTCTTCATCATTTGGTGCCTGTGTGCCCTGGCTGCACGTCCTCTAACCAGGATGCTGTAGCTCTACAGTATGTTCTTGGTCTGGTTGCAGCAATTCCCCATCCAACGTTACTGAAAGAGCTTCTGGCTCATTAGGTACTACTCCCTTACATCCTAACTAAGAATTTTTTTTAAGGGTTTTTCTTCCCCTCTTTCTGGTTGGGTTGAAAAACTGCTTGGAGGTTGGATGTGGAAAAATCTCAATTAATGGGGAAGTGAAAACTTACTTATTAGTAGAAGAGATGTCTACTACCAACCATGGGGGTAAAAAGTTTGCTTTCTAATGTTTGTAATACTTCTTTTTGATACTAGTCAAAACAGTCAAATTTGGAGGAAATATTAGGAGGTTTTTCTTGAGCCTAGACCAAATGTAAGATTGAGAAAATGGCTTGTGACTAAATAGAGACTTACAGCATGATACTTTTCAGTAGAGCAAAGCTGTATTGGAATACGTGGTGTCACATATTAGGATGTGTGTGGTTGTAATATCTCATAATACAACCCATGCAAGCGCTTTTGCACTTTACAAACAGACTTTACAAACTGGACAAGCTGGAGGCAATCCAAGGAGTGAGGACAAATAGATGGAAAGATTAGAGGCATTGTTAGGATTTAATCTGTACTAACTCCCCTTAATGCTATGCTTGTAAGACTTTAATATGTGTAGTCATGAACAAGTGAAACCAGACGTATTGTGAAAGTCTTGAAAGTTTGGTTAAAACCCTTGGGGATGATGACTGAACTAATGGAAGCCAGCACAGAAGAAGACTGCAGTGGTGCACTTAGGCAGGCAGAGGTTGGCAATGAACATTAAGGACTAAGGGCTCTTGTTTTGATTGTAATGATTATGCCCCAGTCCTATTGACCTGGACCTAATACTTTGTAGGGACTTCAAGACGTCAAGTTTTAAGAGCTGGCATTTGAGAGTAATTTGTGAGCAATTTTTGGAAAGCTGACTGTGTGTTCTGCTGTAGACTGTTCCCTTATATAGTTTCATGGCACTCTACTGAGGCAGGTCAGAAAAGACACCTTTTTTTTCCTCCAGACAAATTCAGAAACAAAGTCTATTTTGTTGGATTAAATATTAAACCAATTATGATTAGCTCTTGGTACTATTTGGTTATTGTAGAACATTATGCCCATCTTATGCTGCAGTGTATTTTTCTGTATTAAGTACACAGCGAACTCTTAATATTTTCTGTAATAAAGGAGAACGGGTAGAAAATGGGTGGGTCTAACAGCAAGGCAAAGATACGTAGGATTTTATGAACAGAGAGGGGATAATAAAGAAAACAAAGAGAAGTCAGTGTCACAGCTTGTCATGGAGTGCAGACATCCTTGAACCATAGCTGTTCAGTCTGCTCAGAACAGTATCTGCAAACACATCTGAAGTGCTTTGAAACTCCAGCTGCCTTGTGTGTCTCTGCTGCTGGGGCATGGGTGAGTTAGAGTGGGTTACTTGCTTCTGACTAACTGAGAGACAGCTCTGACAGAGTAATGAAAACATGTTGGTGACTTGTATGTGCTTTTGTGGGAAGCTGGAAGATCAGGAAGGTGACTTTAGGAAAGCTCTTCTTCCCTTCTCATCTTCCACCAGTTTTGCACATGGCTTCCAGCACATGTACCAACTGAGTTTTTTTTTTTTTAGTAGGATCCAGTTGCAGGAAATAAAAATCTAAATGAAAACTGTAGGGTCAGATTCTTGGCCTAGTCACTTCAGTGAAAAATCAAATCACTTGTATCCTTTGATACTTCCAGATTTTTGTGTACATGGAGCCCTAAATTCTAATTACAGATTGAGAAGGAGTGAAAAGACGAGCTAGACAAAACCTGCTGTGGAGGAAAGGAAATGATGGTGAACCACCTCCTTATATTGGTGTCATGGAGAACAACATGGTTTCAGAGCAACATCCTGGTATTAATTTGTGAAGCTGCAAAGATTGCTTAGATCCATCATTAGAAGAGTTTCTAGATCAGTGCCTTTCTACCAGGAGAGAATGGACCCCTGCCCCAGCTCCTCCTTTGCTTGCAAAATGCTTTTAATAGTAAAATGTAGGTCTGACCCCTCTTTTAAATGAATCCACTGGGGTTGCTTTGCAGCTTTCATTAACATCTGATAGTGACAGAAAGTAAGGTCCTGTACATTTGCTTTCAGGATAGTGCAATCCAGATTTGGGGTGGGTTTCTAATTCAAACCATTTCTCTGTATACACAGCTGCTGGACTGTTTCGGGATTCCTGTACTGATGGCTTTGTCGTGGTTCATTCTCCGTGCAAGATACAGGCTGATCCATTTTCTTGCTGTTGCCGTCTGCTTGCTGGGTGTAGGAACGATGGTGGGTGCAGACATTTTGGCAGGGAGGCAGGAGAGTGAAGGTAAGGAGTCCTTTATTGCGGGGGGGAAAGAGCAGAGAGATGGTTCCCATGGCGGGCTAACTTGTAAAGGAGAAAGAGGAGCAAATGCAGGGGGAGTGGATATAGTTTTATTTTAAAAAAGAAGAGGAGAAGGCATGCTGCTATTTGTATTTATTGTCCAAGAAGATAGGGGCTGAGGAGATGCTGATTTTGTAGGGAGCCATGGAATTTCTTTGCTTGTAGGTTTGGATTATTTATTCCACCTTAGAAGAGAAACACTTGTGTTAAGCTTAAATTTTGCTGCTGTTCATCAGATCTGATGAAAGGCCTCATTCTCGAAAGCTTGTTCACTTTTACTAGTGTGAGATGGTCTAATAAAAGACACTGTCTCTCCCTGCAAACCTTGTCTTGCTTACACGGTATCAGCCTGCTGGCAGTCAGACTTCTCTGATTTGGAGTTTTGTATGAGCACAAATAGCAAATAAAAAGTTACTCAACAGCAGCTGACTTCTCTGAGTTATCTTTGGCAGACCCGACAGAAATGGTCCATGTATCCCCATGGCCCACAGGTCACAGCCTGGAAAGCAGGGGTTTACTATGGGAGAGCAAGAGGAGATGTGGGCAGGATGCCAGGATTCCTGGGACCTCCAGGAGGGAGGCTGGGCTCTGGGGACCAGGATCCAGCTGGGTGCAGATAAGGGTATGTCTTGTCTTCTCTATGACAGATCCTTAAATCAACCCTATCATAGCGATCTTATTTTGAATAATTTTCGGAGCCAGAGGACATGAGGCTAGGTAAATTGCAGGGCATTGCCTTTATCTGGCAGTACAGACATAAGCCTGTTTGGTATTATTTTGGGGCCTTACTGTAGGTAAGACATCAAGACAAACTGAGATTTAGCGTTAATGCTATGTGGTACAAGTATCTCAGTCCTGAGGGAGAAAAATCTTCTTTCCCTGAGACTTTAAGACAGTTGTGCTTTATTTGCTGACATGGGTATCCTTACTAACTGCTTAACCTCTTACTTCAGACATATTTTTGTAGTGATTGCCAACTGGCTCAGGGAAGAAAATTTTAAATCAATTCAAGAATTTAAACTACAGCGATCCTTTTGCTATTTAGCTGATGCATAATGGCTTTTACTTGATGAGTGGTTGTATCATGGGGAGTCCCATTTACCCAGTATAAATAAATTGCAGCAGGACACATGATATCACCCATCTTCAGTGCCCACTTAAGACCTGTCATAAACCTGAAGCTGAGTCCAGGTCCCGCTGAAATCAATAGACTGATTTTTAGCAAGACTTGAATCGGGCCTTACTGCAAAAGCAACGGCAATATTCAGAAAGGCGGAGAGCATTGGTAACCGGGAATTTTCTCAACTCCCTACAGTGCCAAAGGTCAGCAGAGGTAGAGTTGGACCAGACTATACGGCAGTGGCTTGGGCAGGATGAGATTTAAATGCTGGGTTTAGCTCATTCCAGACTCTGCAGGGTGAGGTGAGCGGGTAGCAGAGTCAGTGGTCAGACACCAAGCCCCTCATCTGCACACACAGGTGATGTTTCCTTTCCCCTTACCCTGGAAGGCACTAGGAAGATAGAGGTGTTAGAGATAACTTTGCTTGTCTTTTTAAGGAAAGCTTAAAAGTGTTTGCAGCATTACCCTTATTGTGGATTAATATTTCTGTACAGGTAGTGACGTGGTGATTGGAGATGTCTTAGTGCTTCTTGGTGCTTCTTTGTATGCCATTTCTAATGTGAGTGAGGAATACATTGTGAAAAATCTGAGCAGAGTGGAGTTTCTAGGAATGGTGGGCTTGTTTGGGACTATTATCAGCGGTCTACAGCTGTAAGGATCTAATATTTATTTTAAAACTAATTAAGAATATTCTACAGATGATTGCTTGTCTACTATGAAATGATGTTGTTATTAAATTAATTCTTTGTTATGCCTGCATTTGGCCTGTATGGGAGTCCTTCCACTTGTATTTTATTTCCATTGCTGATCACATCTGGTTTATATCCTTTTTATTTGCACTACTCTTATTACAGCAATTCTAAAGCTGAAATCCTTCAATTGAGCATGTGCAATACTTGACTATTTTTGATTTTGTTGATCTTCATGAAGACACTCAGTATGCTAGGATTGTTCACAGGAATTTATTTCTCAATGGATTTTCTCTGTGGAAAAGTTTAGGAGATAATCATTAGCAGGAGGTCTTCCATATTAAACTTCAGTTTAAAATGAAGCCATGTATACTCTTATAAGTAACCATGTTAGAGTAACAGACCACATGCACTTAAGTCTATCTAATGAATTTTATGTTCCTCATTTCTCATCGTTATAGATAATAATTTCCTCAAATGGTATATCAAATAAAACTGAATCTCTGAAGGATGGAAAAGCCTGGGAAGAAGGCACAAGAACTAAATAAAAATGCTCTTGACTTTAATTTTCAAGTCTTCTTTCATGCTTGTTAGATGTTGGAGTTAGTGTCATTCAATATGATTTCAAACAAAAAATAAAGGGATTATAAATCAAAATGTTTCTTATATATTCTGGTAATTAAATTCTGTATTTGAATATGACTTTTTTTCTTTTTTACTGTGTTATATCTTTTCTCTGTCTCTAGAGCCATTGTGGAACATAGGGAGTTAATGAGAATTCAATGGAACTGGAAAATTGGTATGTGTATGACAAAAGGATGTGCATTTTTACAGAAGACTGGAATTTTAATTTTCTTTTTTTTGTATATTAAGCAGCATTCATATTATATTGTCACAAATTTATTTTCTGTAAACTTTGCAGCT
This sequence comes from Strix aluco, assembly GCF_031877795.1. Taxonomy (NCBI): domain Eukaryota; kingdom Metazoa; phylum Chordata; class Aves; order Strigiformes; family Strigidae; genus Strix; species Strix aluco. The sequence continues at coordinate 120,298,750 of NC_133932.1, forward strand.
CAGCAAAGAGGTAAGGTTTGTGGGATTGAACATTAAAACTTTGAGCTCAGGTTTTTCATTTCACATATAACATGCAATAATTCTTCAAAACAAATTGAAATAAGTAAAAATTAAGCCTGTTTAGTTGCAGATGTGTCTGTTGTTGGAACATCACAAGAGTGTTTTTCTGTTGTCCTTCCTAAATGAAATAATGGAAAAAATGGATTTTATGACACATTTTGACCTCAATAGAACTGTATGTTATTAAGAAACATGGCTGTGAATTTCTTCAGTCAGCTCTTACGAGAACTTTCTTGTGTAGATACAGTAATTTTTGCAATACAGGGTAGTCTTGGAAAAGAAGTATTTCTTCCATGTTTTTCTTAAATTTACTTATCCTAAAAGATAAAATGTACAGTTTTAAAGCATCTGAAGAGTATTGGTGTTCTTTAAAATAATTATTCTGTGCCTTAGGAGTAAATTGTTGTCTGTTTTACAGCATTACTGTTCACAGTCTTTGCCCTGTGTATGTTTGGGCTGTATAGCTTCATGCCAGTAGTGATTAAAGTTACCAGCGCAACCTCGGTCAACCTGGGTATTCTGACTGCAGATCTCTACAGTCTGTTCTTTGGACTTTTCCTCTTTTTCTATAAGGTAAGTACCTTTATTCTTTCACTATAATTTCAGTTACATTTTTACTCCAAAATTATAAATAAAGCATTGTGTTCTTAAAAGACCCTGAACAGTCGTTTGTACTTGTACATTTCTACAGCTTGTATAGTTCATTGTTGGCAGATACCAATCAGGAGAGGTCATACTTGGTTAATTATATAGCATTGCACTATTAGGCAGATAGTGGTTTTCTAACAATTTCACACTTGATGGAATACATTAGAGTTAAGAGATAGTAAATAATATCCTGAGGTGCTCAAATGGTAGAGTTCTTGCCATAAGCCCTATGTGGAACTGTGTGTTAGATTTGGTTCATCTCTCCCAAGAGTCCAAAGAGAGAGGGTTTGAATCTCCCTGTCCTGAAAGGCATTTGGTGTCTGAGGGGAGGGGTTCAGCTTGATTTCCAGAAATAAATATTTTCTTTCAGAAATTTAATCTGTTCATTACCAGCATCCTGGGATAACAACTAAGCACTCTCAGTGCTACTGCTAGAGAGAGACTAAAGGAACTGAAAAAAATGCAGAGAAATATATTATTCTGTATGCTCTCCAAAAGGCAGTTACTTTTATTGTGCTCTAAAATATTTTTGGTAGTGTCTATTCAAGCTGAATGACAGTGCTAAAAAGATTTCATTCCACCCTACACTTTTCATCCAGAATCATTTGTGGGAACTGAGCTCGTTACAGCAATTGAAGCACTTGAGTCAGTCGCTCAGTGACTGGAAGGGCTTAGTGAGAAGCTTGTGAACTTTGCTGAACAGCTTAATTTGTATTATTCCATGTGGTTGCTTTCTCTTCAGCATTATGGAGAGCCAGCAGCTTTTTAGTCAGATTTGTTTCTGAAAATGAAGGCCAATTTATTTTACAGTATGGAGGTAATAATTATAGCTGGTAATGGTAGGGTCTGACAGCAGCTAGATTTTCCTTTTCAAGAGTCTCTTAGCTCAGCTTTCCTCCCTGTTTTGCGTTCCAAAATTTGCTCCAAGCTACAAAGCATCCATTAGAAATGAATGTAGGAAGTGAACCATGCTTCCATTCTAACAATTAAAAAAATCCTAAGTCACTTTCAAACATGTCTTTTGGCACCCAGATAGCTTAACTCAAGAGGTGATTATAAATTTATATCTGTAACAGTAAAGATGAAAAAGTAAGAGCTTTGGAAGAGGTATAATAAACTTATATCTTTCAGGATTTTTAGCTTATTTTGGGGAGAGGTTTTTCTGGGAGCAGGTCATCTCATAATTACTAACTGCGGGGTATACTGGTAGCAAAAATGAAAAATGAATTTGAGAAGACTTCGGGGTTGTATTATGAGAGAATTTCAGATATTTATTAAAATAAGAACTTGCATGTGGGGTTAGAACAGTGAAGTAGCAAAAAGGGGAGCAATAGTAATGCCACATCTTTGGTAATCAGAGGATTTGAGATATTGTAGGAACTGGGAGCCTGATTTTGACACTGCTTTTAACGTAATACTTATCAGTAGAAAATCTTATTGCCAAGCTAACCATATAGTTTCTTTACCTATCGGGCAAAGAAACCAGACAGGACATTTCCTAGATTAAAAAGCACTGTGGACACAGGAATCTACAAACAGAACTGCAAGGAATTGCTCTGTATTCCCCATTATCAGATGATATTTCACAAGCCGCTGAAGGGTTGGCTGGGCTGCAGCGTGCACCGAGCCACAGAGAGCTCTGAATTGGCAGTGGTCTGAGACTGGAACAGAAGCAGCACAAACATAGGGTGGCTGTAGCAGAGACTGGGCCCAGGAATTATAAGGTTTTGACTTGTGTATGGTGTTTTGCTAATGCACTCAACTTTTCAGCCCCAACCATGTCTGTTTAAAGTGAAATGTGAATTTTGCATACCTGTTTAGATGAGCTCTTTTTTTTTTTCGTTTACTCCATAATGAATCTTTGCTGTGCTTGTTCCTAATGAGCTCATGTAGATACCTGTAATCCCTCAAGAGATATTAAAAAGGGTCTCCAAATGCTTTTGTTGTATAAACTCCTATAGAAGGGAGTATACTGCAAATACAGACACTAGATGGAGTTACAGTCCTCCAGTAACTTTTAAAGTAGTCTTTAGGCTTGATAGTGAGGATGGGGTTATAAGCTGGACAGGTACGACTGAAATCAGTTACTGAAGCAATGAAGTTGCTGCAATATTTGAAATGAACAAAAAAAAAAAAAAAAGAGAGAAGAAAGCTCAGGAAAAGACCACTGAGCCCTCCCCAGAAATGAAAGGAGGTGGGAAAAAAGAGTGTAGGCTTGTTGGAGCAGCATGGTTAAGGTTCAGCTCAGTCACTAGCTGCAAACACATAGGCAGGCCTTGAATCACAGCTACATTGCAACAGCTTTAGCACCCCAGCATGGCAACTGTGTATCTACTCACAGAGGAATTGATTCTGAGTGGGATCCGAGATATTTATGCCTTGGGGATGGGTCAGTCAGGGGTGCGACATGGGTGCTGCTGCTGCCTCCATTGGGACATCTTCAGAGCTTGGTGCTTCTTCCCGTGCTGCATGAACACTTGAGTCAAAGCTGCTCCAGGCAAAGAGCCAGCAAGGTGAGGAGAGAGGGCGTGTATCACAAGGCCCCTGTGTTTCAGTCTGCTTTTCCCTTTGTGTAGTGCCATCCAAGGGTTTCTGAGCCAAGTGACTGCCAGCTAGGAATTGCAGTGTCCTAATTGTAGATCCTCAGACCTTTTTGGATTGGAGTCCACTGTCCAGGTCCTAACATTCATTTCTGCTGTTTGATAAACTGGAACATATTTTTCAAGCACATCTAAGGAAGCTAAGGATGTTAGGGAATATTGACAGTGGTATGTAGAATGTGCTATGTCCTTCATCCTGCTGTTTAATCAGTGTGGTTTGGCAAAGGCAATATGGAGGATTTTAACAAATCTGTTGAAAAAGTGTTCCTAGCTGTGGATAACTTGAACACATTGTATCGAATCTGGTCTTATGAAGTAAGCATTAATTTTTCTGTTAAGGTGGATGAATCTTGGCAATTGTTGGTCTTTTAACAGGCAAGTGAACGATAGTGATTCAAATGCGGGATGTACCTCAGCAGTTCATACTCTCACCTCACACCACTCTTAACAGAGCACAAATGCTGATCTTGTAAAAGGAGCCCCAGTTTCCCTCTCTTCAAGGACTTGCTGGGTGTAAAGAGCAAACCAGTTTTGGTCCAGTAATAGTATTTATCTAGCCCTGCAGATGCTTCAGAGAGATGTGCAAAGAACCAGCTGTTCTGGTGACTTGCAGTAGGACAGAGATTCATCTCTTGCCAAGACCTAAAATACTAGGCTGTGCTGAAACAAAATTCTTTTAGGGGTACTGTGTTTCAGCACTCATGTGTGCAAACAGCTGTCCTTTAGTATCCCCAAGTTTACAGCCATCTGTTCTCTCTGTTAAGATTCTTGTATGTAGACCTAAGGAAGCTCCTGGTCCAACAGTGTTGAAGATGAGATGCAGTGAAAACCAGCCAGCAGCTTGAGTCTGTCAGTGAATGGAGCTGTTGAATTCTGATTTTCAGACCTGAATACAGGTCGTGGTGATAATCCTCATTAAAATAATTTTTAAAAGGAAGGGTAGCTTTCACATTCTTAAAACAAGGCAGCATTGACATGTTTTTACATCAGACACTTAATGCGTCTCTTTCTTTTGTCTGCCAGTTTTCAGGTCTTTATATCCTGTCCTTCGTTATCATCATGGTGGGCTTCATCTTGTATTGCTCCACTCCAACTCGGACAGCGGAACCCACCGCCTTGCCACAGCCTGGCAGCACTGGCTTGGACAACGCTGCACTAAAGCTCGAGGAGAATGACAGTGAAACTCCAGCCATAACTGTACAGTTCACAAGAGGAGAAACTGTGGTGGTCAGCACTGATTAAAGAAATGGCAGCATTTCAAAATAGAGCTGCCTTTTTTTTTTTTTTTTACTGCCAAATTTCCCTCAAATACTAATCTGGAGAATTGTTCTACTGCCAAGGCATATGTCATGCTGTGCTGGTTTTTATGCACTGGATAGACTTCTAAGGCCAGATCCTCAATCAGTGAAACTGTATTGATTTACCCTTGCAGAAAATCTGTCTGTTAGAAGAAGACAGAGTTGTATTTATGTGGAGTCTCTGCAAAGTGAGAGACTGTTATTTTTAAATGCTTAATTAACTTAACAGCAAACGCTTGGGGGAAAAACTAAGCCAAAGCAAGCTCCCAGGTCACTAATATGTTTTATATTGCATTAGGGACCTAAATCTGCAAGCTGCTATCTGAGGGCTTTGTGGTTCCCACGCCTCAGTGCCAGGTACCCTCAGGTAGCATCTTATAAGAGCCACTCAGCTTCTCGCAGGATCTAGTTCTGCAAGCTGTATTACATACATACACCTTCCATGTGCTGATGGACTTCTTTCCTCCACTGGAGGATTTGCTTCTTACATTCCACCTGGATGTTCATCTCTTCATATTGCTGCACTCCCTGTTGCAGCTGGGGATGCTACAGGTATTTTATTTTGAACTTTGCTAGTAAGGGAAGTTTGAATATATGTTTTTATAATCCCTTCTTTATCTCTGAGACCTGTTGTTTGGTGCATTCCCACTAGGTGGAGGAGACAAAGTCAGGTCCTTGCTCTGTTCAGTAAGAACTGAATGTGGTTTTTTTTTCTGGATGAGACAGCAAAAGGGTTTGAACTGAAATTCACTTCTCACTGAATTTCTCCCTGAAATGGGACACATTTCTGCAGAAAGATTTGAGTAAAATTGGCATTTCTTAAAAAAATTGAAGTGTCTTAGCCAATCCTCATTGCAACAATGACATAATCTCTAAAAGGCTAGGTACTTTCAGTAGATTCATTGACAGTTTTCCGCCCCCTCTTCATATTTACAGTAAATGATTAAAAAATACTAGGCTGCAGTTTTAACACCAGTAAAACCATACCAGGATTTTATTTTATTTTTTGTACAAACCTTCAGAGCTCAGGTGTATGAAGTAACAAAAGAATAAAGTTTTCAGCAGCTGAAGAGTTGGCACTTGGTTTATTTTCTTAAGCCAGAATTTCTTTATTTCTCAAAATTAAATTAATTTTACTGACCAAATGATTGTTTTAATGGCTGAGTTTTGCCATAAGAAGTAAATATGATATTTTCTGAAGATACTGGTGATCAAATGACACAGACTGGTTTTGTGTACTTCTGGTGTAGTTTATTCAAACAAAATTATTCAGCAAAAATCTTACCTGATTTTATATAGCAATAACAAAACAAACATTCAGCAGATACTACAGCAACAAACATTGCCTTTTAACTGAGTAGTTCATGCACGGAAGGGTAGAGAGGTGCTGATGTTTAATGAAAAGCATTTGGGCCCAGTTATCTCTTGCTTTACCAGTGGAGTAAGATTCAGGTCATGGATTAAGACACCTAAACTGGTGTGTCTGTAAACATCTATACATCTAAATCTGAACAAGCAGCTGGAGACCAGGTGGGGTAAGGAAGTCTGATGGCAATGGATACCTAAGAGAGGCCATCTGGATGAAGTTGCAGTTCTCCATACCAAATTTTAGTTGCCTATGACCTGGATGGAGCTAAGTCCCACCCATTGTTACTTGCATGATTTAGTTAACTACATGCAGTAACAAAGCAAACAGCAAGCAAACCTATAGGTCTATATGTGAATGTTCCAGAACTCTGCACCTGTTGGTACAGGATGCAATTCAGCTCCTAAATGTAGCTAGTTATGTATTTTGTGCAAAAAAAGTTGCTGAGGTCCTGTATACAGTGCCCCTCTGTGGGGCATGTTTCAGTTGCCTTGGTGTCAGCTGAGACAGCCTCTGGAGTCTGTGGCGTCTCTAGGGGCTGGCAGATAGGACCCAGGATCTAGAGGAGACCTGTAACCTGGAGCAGATTGTGGAGGCCAGATGAAATGCCCTAGGGTCTCTGAAATGGCACTGCAGGCTATGGTTGAGACTCTCAGTACTTCCTTGATGACCATGTGGGGCCATATGTTATTACTTTAGATGCTTAACCTTTACACAGCTAAAATAGATGAATCCCAGATGAAGCAGCATGTTCTTTCTGTGGTCACTGGGTGGCATTTCAGCATCTCTGTGGTGTTTGATAAAACAGCTATGTGTGTCCAGTGCTTGAGAGAGTGCTTTGGTGTGCCTGAAAGCCATATGCAGTGTGGCATGAAAATTGGTCTCATTTTATGCACCCCAGGAAAAATACCTGGGCCCTTTGCACAGATAATGACTGTGAATTGCTGTGCAATGAAAAGAAAGCACAAGGCAGCAGCTGGAGTTACAATAGAAGCACAATGAAAAATGTGGTCAATCCAAGGCTGGTGTCAGTGGGTGAAAGCATTACCTTGTCAAATCGAAAAAATAAAGAGAAGTTAGCTCCTAGGTTCACAGCATCCCTTCTGATAGTTCCCATTGCGAGAAAAGGGGAGGTTTTTCCTTTGTGCCAAAGCAAGGAATAAAAAGGGACACTTGGCCTACCAGCTTGCTAACATTGTAGCAGTTCCACCAGAGGATGATGCTTCGCTCGTGTCCCTTAGTACTACCACGAACAGGAGGGGACATGGCAGCTTCCCCAGGGACAATGCTGGAGGTTTGCCATTAGCACCAAGTTAACACAAGCTCTTACAGTGCATTTGAGGTGGACCAAGTGGGGTGAGGTGTCTGCAGTGGTGTGGGTCTAGAGTGACCTGTGCCTGGACAAGAGAAGAGATGACAGCTTGAAAGGCATTTGGAAGGGTCAGAACAAATGCTGAAGGCAGGGACCCGAGTCAGCAAGCAACTGAAAGAAACAGCTAAAAAGAGAAGCCAACCCATGGCTTCCAGCCACGAGTTGAGGCTATTTTGAGGAGAAACTGCTGATGTGAGTAGGAAGCTTTGGGGAAATCCTGCTTATTGATGAAGAAGGCACTGAGTCCTGTTGTCCTGAAAACGGTGGATCTTTTGCTTCCTGCCAGGGTCCCTCTAGCTGCCATGCTCACCTGGCAGGTCCCACTGTGGGGCCGTGCCTCCCCTGCCTATACCTGCTCTCCCATGGACCTGAGCATCACTCCCCAGCATCTGGAGTGGAGCACACAAACCCAGCATGCTGCCCCTGCCCCTGTATGTTAGGGGTGTTTTTGCAGTTCTCTTCAGAGAGATTACCTAACTCAAGAACACTTTTTAGTGAGATTTCCATGTGAGAGTTAGAAATCATGTTTGCCTGTTTGGGATGTTTTTGACCCAACTTACTGGTCTTTTTTTCATTGCTGAGTTGTGGTGGGGTTGCTTCACACATTTCAAATGAGTCATGAATTAAATGGTAGAGCATGTATTGGAAAACATGAGGAGAACTTACGAGCTTTACTGTGCTAAAAAATAAAAGCACATGTGGTTGAAATGTTAATCTACAATATTGCTTTGATTGGGCAATAATCTTGCTAAATTAGATAACCACTAGCTGTTGCCTGTTTGGGGCAGAAAATGCTGTGGCTGTCCAGACTTGAGGAATGGCAGTTATCCCACCTTACAAATCTGAATTAAAGTAAGAATTAGATCTTGATTACGTGTTAAGAAATAGTGTATCCTTGGCAATGTTTTCTGAGAATTTGTAGATATATTATTTAGGGGTTACATTTTTGAGGGACTGTGAAAAGAAATGTATTGCCCCTTGGATCTTGTAGGTGATTATTGCATGAACAGTTTGCTGAAGGTTTTGTGCTGCTTAAACCCATCAGCATCAACAGGCTGTGTTTGAAGTATAGTAACTCTTCATTGCAGCAGAATCAAGGGGGAAACACCTACATTTTGTTATTGAAGTCTGTATGCCATTAAATTTGTAGTGCAAACACAAAAATGTTTTAATTGGGTGGTTATCCCATACTGTCACTATGATAGGATAAAGAACATACTTGTGGAAGTGTACTGTGTTATATTTCTAAATATGGTATTATATCCAGGCTTGTATTCATTTTAATTTTAATTTGGATACTCAGTCCCCTCCCATGTAAAATGCTCCCTTTGAGGTGGGATGGTATTATATTTTATTTTCTATAATTAGTGGCATCATCAGTGGTAACATAATGTAGGTTTTATCTGAAAGTACACAGAAGCATGTATTGACTCAGACTTTGGCTGGTCTTCAAGACACAGGACCATCTCGTGGTGTGGTGTGAGTGCGCAGACAGTAGCTAATCTTCTCAGTATATAGACCACTGAAATCAAAATTGTGTAAAATGTATGAGATCACAAGCACAGCCCATTAACTATGAATTTGTTCTTCTAAGGCTTTTAAAATATGACTATAATAGTAGATTGTAACCTGATTTGAGCAAATTGGGCTGGACAAGACTCTGCTGAGCTGCAAGGAGAGGGGAGCAGTGAAGGGCAGGATGCCATCTCAGATGGCCCATCACTTATACTTATCACACATAAGTAATTTGGCAAACTTACATTCTGAACTGAAAACTTTAAAACTGTTTCACAGATACAGGCTGTGATATAACTTCATGCGCTGTGATTTAACTTCATACAAAAGATTTTCATGCCACACTGTTGGTAGCTAATGTTAAGATGTGTATTAATGCCACCAAGAAGGTCTGGAAGGTTCTTCAAGCTTTCTGCAAGGACATGGTTGACATTTTTTGTCAGTTTCTGTTAATGACCCCATGCCCTTGCCATCTCTGTGATGCAAAGCTCTTGTTTCTCTCCTTGTGACCCTGCTGGATGTGGGGGGGCTCCTCTGGCAGCTTGGGAGAGTGGCCAGCCACGCGCTGGTGGTTGTGCGCACCTGGTGTCCTACCCTTCCTCACCCTAAATTCCTACTCCTGTTCCTGTGGAGCGGCTACCTGCGTGAAGAGGAGGCAAAGCTGACTTGCAGAAGAGCTCTGCATCACAAACAGGCACCGTGGTGTGGTCTAGGCTCTGGACAGAAGAGGTACTTGAAGCCTGGCCTCAAAGTCTGAAGCACAGGGTGCTGGTCCTCTGAACCTGCTGGTGGGATGGGGGCCAGATATGCCACCCTACTCACTGTCTGTCCTCCGAACCGGAAGGAAGTAGGTGCAGATTCTTCAAGAAAAATGCGTCACTTCAGAGCACAAGTGACACATGTGTGGCTCTCAGGGAAACAAATGTTCAGTTAATGAATCACATATGCCAGATCATCTGGTACCTCTGAGACAAGGTGCATGGATAAGTCTTTAACATACATCTTTTTAACATTGGAATAAGCTGGAGAAAAAATCCAGCTGTCACTGGCATTAAACCCAAGTATCCAAATAAAAATGTGTGACATCCAGCCTCCCTCCAAGGTTTGGTTGCAAGACATCAAAAATTATCTTGTATCAGAATGTCATGGTGTGTTGGAAAAAGAAAAAAAACAGTGCAGCAATAACTGAGTGGTGACATTATCTGTGGTAGAGTTGGAGGGAGAGGATGAACTTTTGGACATCAGCTATTTTAAGATTTTTGACCTTTCTGAAGTCGCACATACTCAGTTCTATATGATGTGATGTCTGGGACAAGCGTATCAGTTCTTGTCAGCACCATTCATTCACATTTTATGTATTGTGGAATATTTCATTGCGTTATACGTATCTGTCTTGTAAATATCTCTTTCAATCAATTTAGGAAGTTTGGCAGAGAGGCGCTGCACAAGCTATATAATCAATCATGAACAATATTGAGCAAGCAGACAGAGATTCCTGAAGATGTGAAGTGAAGGATCCTGGGACTCTCAAGTCTTTCACCAAAATACAGCCTATTGGCCATTTAAGTGTTAGACTTGATGAGAATCTGGTGAGCTGTCATGTTACAGCATTTAGTTTTTAAGTTGAGGCTACACCTAAATCTACACTCATTAGACAAACAGCATCTGAGGTGTTAGAGTCTCGCCCTCCTGAGCTCTCTCTTTGCAGTCCTTGCAGGGACCAATTCAACTCTCCCTTGGAGATGCCAATATTTGTTTACTGAGATTTCTGGTTTTGGATGTCTAGTTTTAGGTGGAACCAAGCCAAGTCTAGAGACCCCAACCAAGTGAAATGCCCCATTTTTATGGGCATGGGTGTCTGTAGTAGGGAGCTATCCAAGCTGGAAATTTTACAATTTATGTGAGAGATGAAAGAGGCACAGAGATTTGCTTAGCAGCTATGGGAAGCCCATGGCTGATTCAACAAGATGTGTGTGCAGTGGTATCCAAAGTGTGCATCCGTCACTCCTCTCCAGATACAATTTAATTTTTCTCTTGTATAAGAGCATTCAAGACAAAAAGTTACAGATTTTATAGAAGACAGCCAGAAGGAAAAATCTGATTTTTTGTACGACACAGGTCAACACGTTGCATCTGGTTGCTCAGAATCAAATGTGTTGGTTTTAGTTGTAGCATCTCTTTAAAATCTTGATATTAATATGGAATTCATCTCTTCTGGAAGTAGGAGAATTGATTTTTTTTCATGAGCTGGGTCTTTGATATAAAAACAGCAAAGAGAGAAGGTTACAGTTCTCAGAGCTCTGTGAGAGTACACAGCCTCCAAGAGCAGTTTCCCATGCCCTTCAAGACTGATGTATTTTTGTTAAGCTACCAGCTGGGAACAGTTGGGATATTTTCATCTTAAATGTATGGCCTGGGTCACCAAATTCAAGTCCATGACATCACCCTATTCAAAATAAACCCATTTCACCAGTTCATCTCTAGCCAGTCTCCCTAGCTGTCAATACCATGAGCAGAACTTGCACAGAAAGGCAGACAGATTGCTGGGACTACAGGTGAAAGGTGTGTTTTGCCCTCATAAATCACCATGTCAGAGCATCCAGAGTACTCCAAAAGAACAGGCAATGTATAGTGAAACTATGTTACAGACAACTTCCAAAGAAGGCATTAAAGAAGAGGGGTGAAAAAATTACAGAGACATATTATTAATGTACAAAATTAAATTTTCTTGTTTATTTAAGAATGTTAAGATGTTTTTACAGAAATACCAAAGTTTATTATGTACTGACGGCTGGAAACAGTGCAGTATTTCCAGAAGTACAGGTCACTGAAAGTTTATGTAAATGGCAGCTAGTGACAGCAGTTGCAATTCTTTAGGAATATTCTTGATGCTACAGCAGTCCAGGGTGATGCTGGTGCACTTCAGCACCATCTATTGATACTAGAGCTAATTATTTTAATTGGGAAGAGTACTCTGATAGGCAAAAGCGCACCTTCCACAACACAACAATGTAACTCAGTAAATGCATGACCAAGAGGGTGATTGAAAATAAGGTAAACATGTCAGGAAGAGGACAGCACAAGAATATGGCTGCTTGCCAGTAGTCCAGAAAAGATTAGTTTTGCTTTAACTCATTATTATTCTTTAATAAACCAGATAGCTCATCCATATACCGATCTTTGTAACAAAGTGGGGAATGTTTTAGGTTTTAGCTTCAAACTGTTGATCCAATAAAACACCCCCTCCTTGAAAAATTAACCAAAACCATGACAAAAATTCAAACTGACTGAAAAAGCTTGCTCAGGTTGAAAAGATGTGACCAACCTCAAAGAAGCCCCTGCTTCATGTTCTGATGATAATATGTGTGTGTGTGCACAATATTTGTGTCCTTGAAAAATCAGTAAGTGCTTAAAAACCCATGCAGGTACAGGATACTACTGGTGTTCTTGCTTTGCTTTATTGTTTGCAGCAGAGCTCCTTCAAATCAGTTGCAAGGAGACTGCGATGCTCCTTGAAGCTCAAAAATCTTTGTAATTTGCCTCCCTCTGCCATTAGTGTAAGTGCCTGTTGGACTTCCCTGAAGAAATTACTTTCATTTAATAAAGTTTATACATTGCATGTGTTAAAAAAAAAAAATCCTGCTGGGTAATCCTATCTCTTGTAACATCAGTAAATTAATTTGTTTCCTGAGAGCAAGAATGATTTACAACTCACAGCAAAGCTAAAGTAGCATGACTAAATTAGGAGGAGCATTCAGGCAGCTGGAATGCAATTACAGCATAAATGCACATGCCGTGTTAATGTGATATTAAGGTTATGAATTTAGTGAAATAGGAATCAGTGTGCACAAAGATACGGTTTCTTCCTTCCTACAGTGTTTGTCTAGTCGTGCTAACATGAGAAATGTCTGCATTAGCCAGATACAATCTGAGGACTACCTATGGATTTCATGCATGCAGACAGGAGATGCCATCTTATCTCTGCATTGCACCAGCTCGTGGACGGCAACACACGCTGTGCTCTGTCAGGGAATTTTGCTCTTACTCTGGTTGTTTTCCTTAGTCTAAGGGAGAGGTTTGGCAGGAAGCTCGTGGATGTGCTGTTTGCACAGAAGCACGGAGAGACAGGGCAGGGAGCTGGGTACCTCTTGCCCACCCCTAACCCTTGCAGGAGCTGGTGTGGGGCTTCCCCTGGGGCAGTGGGGAGGACCTGTGGGAGCCTGGCCCTCTGCTGGGATGTGTTGCAGCTGGGGTGGTTTTCTCAGGATCTTAGTTTTCAGTGGAGCATCATTTGCCAAAGGTGGGTGTCCCTTGGTGTCTGCAAAGAGTGTCCACTGTGGCAGTAGAGCTGTCATGGGCCCTCCAGCAGCATCGGTATGTGCTTGCGAGGACAGGGTGAAGTTATGGGGCCCCAAATCATCTTAATTGCAGTGAAACCTGGGTTCAGCCTCACTTTCTGGGGTCTGCTTTGAAATACACAAGTGATGAGTTTTCCTGGAAGGGATTTGCAGTATGGGGTGAGGAACATGTGCAGGAGTTGGAGCCACCTCAGCCCTCCATCCTGGTGAGGACCTCATACAGATGCAAGGTGCAAGGTTGCTACGTAAATCTGGGAGGCATCAACTCAGGATGCAAAACACTGTATGAGACATGTTCTTGCAGAGCCAGGTCACTGGCACAACCTTATTACTGCATTCGTACTGGTAAATAAAAGAGGCTGTTTTCTGGCCCCTAAGCCAAGGCGGCAGGTTCAACCACAGCTGATGTCTTGCTTTTGCAAAGAGGAAGGCATTCCCAGCTTCACTGCAACTAATATGTAAAGGGCTCTGAGAAACACCAGAATGACACCAAATTTAACCTATGTAATATATTTTTTCTTTTGTTTTTCTTGCTATTAATATATTTCTCCGCTTTTCTTGCCCAAATAATGTAAAAATCAGCTGCTTTGGCAGATTGGTGTAGCAGAAAGGAGAAGGGAGCAGGAACAAAAGGAACCCTCCACTGAGGTGGCCTTCCTCACACACAGACTTGCAGTAACTTTTTTTGAGAAACTGTGAAACATCATGTAATTTGGCCAGCATTCACTCTCTGGTCTCCTGGATTGGTGTGGAGGGGAGCCTACCCAAGGGAGGGTACTGGGGGGGGGGGGGGGGGTGGCAGTAGTCCCTGGGTATTCACCAAAGCCTGAGAAAAACAGCTCCCTGAATGGGAATGGCAGCAGTTGGAGGAGACACTGCATTGGGTGAGACCTTCAGCCATTTCAGCATAGCACGTGGCACCCATGGCCACACTGCTGTGCCTATAGCTTATGTCCCTACAGATACGCTCCCTTCCTTAAAGCTGGGGCTTCATGGATGTGCCTTCCAGGGTGAGCTGCTGATCTGTGCTGGTCTTCCCTGAACTTGTCTAGGGAAGTCCAGCCAACACAGACTACAGTTTGCCAACCTTTATTTTATTTTCTATGTTTCATCTAGTGGAAGGTGTGGCAGGAGTTAGCTGCACCGTCGGATAGCTCAGATGATGTCTGTGGGGGAGGACCCAGCAATTCTTCCATGTCCTCAGGTCTGGATGTGCAACATGATCCTGTTGTGACACTGTTTTGGGAGACTGAGCAAGGGTAAATGTACCAGGCCCACCTACTCATTCATGCTCCACGTTCCTTTTATAATGTCCTTTGCCCCCCTCTGCTGTGTGCTTTCTGCAACAGATTGTTTGGATGCCAGGAATCTGCACATACTTCATCCAGGAACAACCAGTGACAAGCATTAATGCAAACTTCATTAATGCGAGTGTGATGACAGTCTCTTAAATGTCAAGCCCATGTGCATGCCTGGGCCCTGCTTTCTTTCAGTGAGGTCTATTTTTGTTAGAGGGCAGCCTGTGAATTTGCAGAGCGCACACTCTTCATCCCTTAATGCTGCTCTGCAAAGTCAGTATTGTCCACTGCAATGGTCTGCAGTGTTTGGGATGAGGGAGAAACATGTCACCCAGAGGAGTGGGTGAGGCATTTCAGAGGCTCCAGTGAGCTACTAGGACTTGCTAATAAAACATAAAATGTTGCATCAAACAGCCATCTCAGTTTTCTGTAGGTGTTTTCAAAACTCCTTGTAATTTTGAGGTGTCTGTTGTCTCTCATCTACAGTTCCTTCACAGATGTTTTGATTGCTTTTGAATGACTGCTGGGAAAAAAGATACTGCATTGAGGGAAGGGAATGATTTATCTAAGCACAAAAGACATTTCAAAAGACAAATGTCCCAACCCAGGCTGTTAACCTTAGGACTCCAACATGAGGATTATGGTCTACTGAGAGGTAGCAACTTTTTTGTAAAGAAAAAGACCTTTAATCTCAGTATTCAACAAGGAGAATTAAAGAACTGCTACCCTTTTTTTCTGTGAAAGAGTACAACTGTCTTTTAGTAGCATTACCAGGCTGCTGGCAGAACTAGTCAGGTTTGTAATAAACTGAGTCAAGATTGTTTTAAAGAAGACCTGTGTTTTGCTTTTTAATTTGCTGGTAGTGTTACGAAGTTTTCCATAGGGACTTTCTCAATTTGCCCCAGGACATTTAACTGCCATTCAGTTAGTGGAAGTGATGGATCTGAGAAATTTCATTAAAATGATCCAATATTCAGTTTTGATTATAATTTGAGGATACTGTGTGTTGAGTTACTTGTTATTGGATCAACCTTTAGCCTCAAGGAAGAGCTCCTCTGAGGATTGTCCCCACATTCTCCAGACAAAGCTGATGGATTTATGTCCACAAGGTACCAACCACGAACTGAAACCAAGACTGGTCGTGGCCTTAAAGGTCAGTGCAGGATAGGTGCTGACTTGTGACCAAATCCTTCACAGTCTTCCCTTAAAAAAGGGAAGAGAGACCAGATGACAGCTGCCAATCTAATTTCTCCCAGTAATGGATTGTCCCATGAATGTGTTTGCTGGATGAATTTTGGTCACATTCCGCATTTGATTGACTAAAGCTGGCTAAAATGAACATGTATGCATTGGTCTTCCCTTTCTGTGATCAACCGTAGTAAGGTTAGTCCTGCCCAACTATGGACGTGCCTCTGCAGTGGCTCCTGGCAGCATGGTCTGGCAGGAGGGATGCAGTCCTGAGTGGCCCTGTGGGCCCCAGGAATAAGGGTCATGGGCACTGCGCCCACCCCCACCACCTTCCCCCTCTGCTGCTGAAGGCCACACAGACAAGGGTTGTTTGCAAGGACACCATGGTGTGATGAGGCAATTAGGAGTCGCCCAAGCAAGAGCTACAGCAGCCAGCCCTGGGAATGTGCCCTGCATAGGCAGACCTGAGGCTCGCTGACATCCCGGCATGGACACAGTGCTGTTGAGCCCCTGACCATCCTGTCGTTGAGATGTAATCCTGCCAGCTTTGAGGATGCAAAGCTGATTAAAAATCCTCTTCGTTATGAAGGATACGCACTCCTGTGCATGCTCCGATGCTTGCAATGAGAGCTGCACTGCCAGCAAAGCCTTGCAACTCTGTTTGCACAAACTCACATGGTTCCAGCTCTGCCCGTGGCAGCCTTCGATCCAGCATAGCATCAAGATGCAGCGAAGTTGTGTCCTTTTGGGACTTCTTCCCATCCAATTAAGCTTCTGTGTGGCATGATCTCTATCTCAGTAGTAAGCTGATCCTCTGGCAGGGTATTCAGTCAGAAATTAATTAGTGGGAGTAAAATGTGAATACATACAGTGTTAAGTTTTTAGTCTAATAACCTAGTTAATAATTTTGCTTCTTCAAGCAAAGAGGGAAAGTAGTGTGAATTCTAGGGCTTTGATCAGGTGGTGACATTTTGATGCTAAATTGCTAAGATAAGAATCTAGACCAATAGTGTTATACAAAAGAAATTTGAAAGTACTTTTGTAGTTTTGAAAGTGCTCTTTTTGGAAGATGAACCCGGCACTCAGAAAAAGGTCTGTGCTCCAACATGATACCACCAAAGGCTGATGCTGTATGAGGTGGGGAGGATGCTGTGCACATCCTTCTTTACAGAGGTAAATAGATAGAGCTGTGAAGCACTTGAGACTTTGGTTATTCTGCTTAGGCTCTGTCATGAGTGGAGGCTCTTGGGAATCTCAGTGATGCAGGTAGGACCATGATTCAGGGCAGGCTGCAGGAGAACACCCCCTCTGATGCCACTGCTCCTTGCTCTGCTATTCCTGCCCAGCCGAGGCAGAACATGACCCAGAAAACTGCATTTCTGTCACAAGGTCTAGCAACATTTCAGTTTTATCTGCTTATTCTTTTAATTCATGTTCCCCCCAAATGTATGTAGATTTTATCTGCTTAGTACCGATCTTCACCATCTACCAGTGACATTCAATATTCTCTTCTTATTTTGAAATGGCCTAATTGACTCGAGGTTGCATTGCAATTACAGGTCTGCAGGCAAACCTTGCTCTGGGTGTCTGATGAAGTCACAGGAGTCAACAGAAGCATGTCCTTCTCGTTTTGAAATGGAGAGAGCACATTCTTAGGAAGGAATAATGAGTTTGACCATTTACACTGGTACTTATGTGAACTCGTTTAACATAAACACCAGAGCAGGTGAGCTCCAGCATACCAATGCCCTGCAGTTGTGTGCAGCGCTGGAATCTGTGCTCAGCAGAAAATAACACAACAATAGTTTCCTGCTTTCAGTACAACAGATTAGCAATGCTCATCTGCAGGTTTACCGCAGCAACAGGAGGTGATTTAATGTTGGCATTTTGAAAGTGGTTATTTTACTGTGGTGGCACAAAGTCAAGGACGTGGGGGGTCCTTTTCCACATCTGGGACTCTACTTAAAAGCTAGCAGAAGATTTTTTGATTCTGTACTTAATTTTCTCTGTTTCCTTTAATATAAATCTTTTCTTGACATGAAATCCCTAGTGTTCAGTGCAAGTCACTGGAACGTTTGCCCTTACCAGGCTGCCATCATCAACAAACAGCACAGAAATATTAGCAATTGGAGTTGTTGGGAGCAGAGTGCATGTAGCTCACAACAAAAGTTGCTCGTGGCCAAGTGGGATCATTCTTAGAAGAGTGAGCTTAGTTAGGTATTTAGCTCATAAAGCTGGCACTAGAGCTGTGGCATTTGTGCCCTCTGCTTGGCGGATGGTCGAGACTGGAATACTCCAGGTTCCTCTCTGCACCCCCTCATCAGCTGATTGGAAACCTTGAATCTTTCTGATCAGAAAAATAATTGGAAAATCTTTGTCACATTTCTCCAAGTTTAAAAATGCAGTACTAATTACCTGAAACATCATGACTGGCTCCAGAAACTGGGATAGGACTCATTTGTTAGATACCATCTGCCTTGATACCGCTAAGCTCTTCCTAAATGGAGGGGAGCTATAATAAGGAAAGTGATGTACTACAGTCTGTTATCTGATTCCTCAGCACTGACGTGCCTGGAATAACCACTTTTGGTATTAGTTTGGAAATAATGTCAATTATTGCTTCAGACCATCTCTATCTAGACTAGCATATTTCTGGAAGTGGCCTTATGGAGTCAAACTTCTGTCGTTTGTAAGTGGCTGATATTAGTTGGTCAAACACCAAATAGATTTGTTTGCAGTGACTTTACTGCGCTCTGTTTTGATCTTTAGATCTTTCTCCTTAGGAGTGCTGCCTTGCAGGAAGCACACTTCAGTTAAAAGTCCCTGTCTGGAGAAAGACTTTCAACTGCAAAGGTATTAGACTATTTTCAAAGCCTTTTTTCATCAGAGATAAGATCTATACTTGCCTACAGTCAACACCTTTGAAACACCATAAGCAAAACAGAAGCCGTCAGCAAACGGCATTAATAGTTTAGAAAGATATTTAATTATTTATGGTGAAGCTTCAACATATTCTTGATATAAAACTTCAGTGTAAAGGAGTTGGCTTGAAATATACTTCTCCCTGATCAGTACTGTACCACTGGGAACAGTTTATAGAGCTTTTATTTATCAGAGAACATCAGCAACATTTAGTTAACTTAGAAGAAGTGTGTTAAAGGCATTTTGCATACTGGGGTTATGGTATTGTTTGGTTGCTATTTGGGTATGCAGGAGTCAGCTCAGGCTTATTGGGTTTCTGCCTGCAATACCAGCACAATGGGTGTGTATGAAGTACAGGTTACTTAGAAAGCATGGAAATAAGCTATTTTATTACAGCTTCTCAGATAACACAATGAAACTGCCATTGTCTGAGCAGCTGTACCGATAGCTGGGACCCCAGGAGCTGTGCCAGGGAGACTCAGTCTGCCACAGGACTGTTAGGTGGCTGGGGAAAGTAATTTGATCTTCCAAACTCAAGTTTCCCAGGTATGAGAGGGGGACAGGAAGACACCAGCTTCCTTTGTAAATGCTTCTGGAGTTAGAGATGAGAAGTAGCTTATGAGTTGTCCAGTCCTCAACAATCTTAAAGGACTGTGAGTTAGAGACGTGCTAAGAATGTAGTTAATTTCTAGAAGTTAATTTATCTGGCCAGACAAGAATGACATTTCCTTTCTGATGTCCATTAAAGGACCCTTTAATGTGCAACATTGATTTTATGTAGTAGCACCAGTGAATCTGGCATTATAATTTGCCCTACCAGAGCAGGTGGTGGTGTGTTGCTCTCCTCTGCATACCTGGCTTTCCTGGGGAAGCTCGAGGTGGCATCAGAGAGTCAGGGACACAGACCTGAGGTAGAGCTTTTCTCCTTGGCTTGCCCCAGGTTTAAATTAGAGTGAGAACCAACATGGTCAGCATGAGGGCAAAGGAGGAATATGGGCTGAAGTGGTAATACAGATTTGCAGGAGATAAAAGCAGGTTTCTCAGAAACATTCATCTCACCACCAGCATCTCTCCTGGTACCTGGTCTGGATGCTTACCCTGCCTTTCCAGGTTAATTTTCCCCCTTCCACAAAAGGATCTTAGCATTTCCTGCATTCACAGAATTGCATCCAAATGTATAATTCCACAGAATATCAATGACGTTTCCCAAAATCTCAGGTTTACCAAGGCAGAAGATATTAAATGCTCAGTGATATATCAGAAGGCCATTGCTGAATCTGGAAGCTGAAGATCGCCTTCCTGGGGTCCAAGCTGGTGCCTGCTCCCACAGCCCTGGGGTGTGCTCCACCGGCTGTAGAGGCATCCAGATGTGTCACCTCTTGATGGAGCTTGGGTCACTGCATGAAATGTTTGGTGGTCTAAGTCCTGTTCTCAGGGAAAGCATCATAAACAGTAGGATAATTAGGCCAGAAAGGCAGATTCACAGGTAGATTTATTGCACTTTTATTGGTACAGCCAGTGAATAGGGAAAAAAAATTAGGAATAGAGAATGGTGTAGGCTAATACAGTAGCAGAACTAGAGGGAGTGAATTTCACAGCTTCTGCTGGGAGTTCATCTTTTCTTTGACTACTGCTAGTCTATACCTGCTGGGCATCACTTTTATCTTTCACTCAAAGGACACTTCTGAAGAAATTTCCTTCCCTGGCAATTTTTAAACTTGAAAATATGTCATAATCTAAGGCATTTCAAAGGGGAAAAAGAGGCTCTGGACCTACTTGCAAGGATGTTATCATACTACCCTCTGAAAAAGCACTGTTTTTCCCCTTGTATGTGCAACAAAAGAGCACTGAAGAAAAGAGAAGAAAAGAAGCCCAATGCTTACCCAGGTGCCAAGTCAATGTACTTGGAAACCAAAGCAGCACCAGGAGACAGGCTTATTTAGCACTATGCCTGTGATTTTTTTGGTCATGTTGGGATCTTTCAGACCTGTGGGTCCTGGAGATCTGAGATGAGGTGAAGGTCTTGCCTTTTACAAAAAGTAAGTTTCTTGCTCTTGGGCTTGCAGAGAAAATGTGATCCAAAGGAATAATAATGGCTTAAGTCAAGAGAGCTCCTTAGTTGCTGCTATTTAAAGAAAATTGTTTGTTTGGGTTTAGGGTAATCTGACTCATGATATTTAAATATTTGAAGCTGGCATTAGTAACCCAACTCTTTGTTTCTCCACTTAAAACTTCCACAGGCTCTTCACAAAGTAATCATGGTACTGACAACACACAGGTAACTGAGGCTTCACTATTTGTGCAAGAATTCACAGTAATGGCACACCTTTGACCTTTGGTGTTTTGAAAACGGATCAAGAGGAAAAATAAAGCCAAGCTCCAAATCCAATTGCACATTGATTTAACTGGCTTGGACCCCTTCTCTGAGTAAAATCCTGCAAGAGCAGAGAACTGGACTTGATGATCTGAAGGTTTTATTCACGTTTCAAATTGAGATCCAGCTCTTCTAGCAACAAATCTACATTTTAGGTAGGAAATGGGAAGTTTCTCCCATTGTTTTCAGCCCAAGAGAGTACAAGGAAGGACAATTGTCATTTTGCAGATATCTTATTTTGGTGCTACCAGAAATGTGTGCCTTTGAAATTATTATTGCATAAAAAGTCACTAAAGTATCATATTGAGGCATGGCAAGATCCAAGCTTGTTAAGCAGGCTTTTGTTTCTGATATGGAAAGCCCATATGGAGAATGGGGTTGTTATGGAAGTCTTTCCTTTAGGTAGAGCGTGTGAGCTCTTGGACGTTTTTGTCTTACCTGATAAATCAACTAACACTGTTCTAGGCAAATAAGCTATTCGAGAACAACACTCTGTGTCATCGCTGTATTCCCAAACAAAAATCACCTTTCCCATATGAACAAGTACAGGAAAGGTCAACTGCCTTTCTGTTCACTATGCACCTTGTGCACATGCACAACAACTCTTCTACATGTGTGAATTTGCTCCAAAGGCCCTTATCATCTGGGGGACAAGTTTTTAGACCAGTACTGCTACTGTGAACACAGTAGATGTCCATGCATAGCCACTTGAATTCCTAGGGGTTCCCTCAATTCCTTACTTGTCATCTTGTGGTGAGAGATAACCTAGTTAAAAAGGAAGCAAGAGCATTAGCAGAACCATACTTCAGCTCTCCTGCAAGAATCTGTTGCCTCTCTCAATGTTGTTAAACTCGGGCAGAGGAGGGGGGCGGTGTCTGTGGCTCAGCTGACCTGCGGCAGAACATGGTGCAGATTTTGAGGTTGTAAATGAGCTTTAATCTACATTGACAATTGCGTGCATCCCTACCTTTCCTCTAAACTGCAGAAGCAAGAACAATTAGTCTGATTAAGAATATGACTGTAGAGCAGGCAATATGGGTTCTAATAAAGCAAGCATGCTTTTCCATTAAAACAATTTGCATAATGTAATTCTATGAGGCATTTTCTTCATTTTTCAATGTTGTTTTCATTCACTGAGCTTCATATTAATTGCTAATAAAAAGCAGAGCAAGAGTTTTCATTTTAATGGCTTCCTCTGCGTTTTTGAAGTTAGAAGCTCAAAGCAAAGCACAATTTGGTAGCTTAGATTCAGATATACCTCAGTGCAGACCTCATTCCTATCAGAGATGTTTGATAGCTCACAGGACACTATCCCTGTGGAGTGGACATAGGGGGTATGCAGTCTGTGGGATAGTCCTCTGATTACCATGCTATTAAGTCTTTATCTAAAGCTTGATGACCAGGTTCCCTCACCCTGACTTGGCTCTGTTTTGTTCTGGGACCAAAGTAGCTTCCACCAGGTCAAAACTGATGTGGCAGAAGTAGTAAAGATAATGTTTAATTTTTTTGGTCTCCCACACATTCTGCACTGAGGGGCCAATGCCCTACCCAAGGCCTGGACATGTGCCTCTTCTGTATGTTTTGACTTTGTGCATTCCATCACCACCAAACAGAAGGAGAATGAATGAATCCTTGGTGTGCTGAGGGTTGAGCATCATATCAACATGCAGAAGTTTTTGGCTGTGGCACCTGCCTTCACTTTTGGGGAACAAGGTAAGACTGAATGCCCCCCTTGTTTAGACATAATAGAAAACTACTGCATGTGTGCAAGGTGATGAGGGTGGTGGGACACTGGAACGGTTGCCGAAAGAAGTTGTGAATGCCCCATCATTGGAAGTGTTCAAAGGCAGGTTGGACAAGGCTTTGAGCAATCTGATCTAGTAAAAAATATTCCTACCCATGGTCGGGGGCTCGGACTAGATCTTTGAAGGTTCTTTCTAACCCAAACCATTCTATGTTTCTATGATTCTATGGCTCTATGATTCTATGATAAAGTGAGTTTGGACCCTGGGGTCCAAGGTGTTTCCTAATGCTCTGATGGAAAAACCTCAGGAGGAAGGAAAAGTGTAGTAGCTGCTGCGTATTTGTGAGAGAAAGAGGGAAGCCACTAAGGTTCAGCTCTCTAGATAAGCAGAGACATGTTTTCTGTGAAACCATGAGAAAAAAACCCACAAAGCATGAACCTTTGGGTGGAAGGAGTCATGGCCAGAGACAATGTGTGTTCCTGATCGTCTCTTACTACGCTCAGGGAAAAAAAATGCTTTACATACTTGGAAAATAACATACCCCTCAATTTTCTTCCTTGTAGAAACAGTTTGCAACTTTGTTCAATTCCCTGGGTCAAACAAAGCAACTGTCTAGCCAATTTAGACCAGGCTATAGTCCACAGCCCTGTTTTTCTTGTGCATCACTGCAGCACGGTGATGAGTGTTCTGGTGCTGGGATGAAGCATGTTGTCCTAAAGATGAGAACTGGGTAAATAGAGCAAAACAAAAACAACATGGAGAAGATTATTACCAATACATGTCAAGTGAGTCACAATTTTCCAGGCATTTGAATGTGAAAGTTTTCTCTGCTGGATAATTTGAATGAAGCACATTATATTTGATTGTGTCAGTGGAAATGTTTTCTCCCCCAGTAGCATTTTTAGTTTCTTTATGTTTCCTCATGCATTTATTCACATTAAATGCAAATAAAATCTATATGTTTAGCTACCTCTTTTTATACTGTTTTCACAGATATAAGTTCTGTAAGGTAGGGATATTATTGTTATTTAACTGCTCGGTGCTTTCTGGTCATGTTTTGATCTTTATACGGTGCCATTGTAGTAATAAAATATAATGATGATAATAATGTCTTTGGGAGGGCACTTGCTGAAATTGCTTTTTGGGTGTTGTGAAGAACTTTTATTTACAAAATGGTTAAGAGACTATAAATTATAGGTAGTCATTAAAAATTTGAACTTATCTGCATGTACTTCTTGAGGAGGTAAGGGGTCTCCTGTTCATAAAATCTGCAGAGCTCAGTCAGGAAGATGACAATCATGTGTGATTCAAGTGATCTATGATATCCAAAAGCAGCAAATCATGAAGCCGTGACAGTTAGTAACAGCAATCAGGTGACAAAGAATGATGAATCAAAATGTGTTTCTGCAAAACATGTCCATTATGAGTGACAAGTATTAATAAATATCACTGGTTTCATCCAGATAAATATTACGTTAATAAACATCATATCCCACTGAGGAGGAGTTCATATTTTAAATACAGTCTGTATTTCTTGCCATTGTCTCAAAGGCTGAGAGCATATAGATCTTAAATCATTTCAGTTTCATTCTCTTGGTCAGGATCAGTTTTTGGCCATGGCCTACCAGACCAATTCCTTGGCCACCCATAGTCTCCACAAACAGCAGCAGAAACAAGAAAAAAAAGGTGGTGGAGCCCCGTGCTCCAGCTCCTGCCTTCAGGAGATGTCTGCATGGAGTCAGAAATATCCTATTCTCAGTCTCCAAAGGTTTGGAGAATGAAGAGGTTGGTGTAAACCCTTGCATGGTGGGGTAGTGGTTTGGGTGACCAGGAGGGAAAGAGCTTGGTGTGCATCTCAGGGGCTGCAGGGGAGAAGATGCCTCAGAGCCATGTTCCATGGTGAAAAGCTGGCCAACGGTGATCAAAACAAGATTTGACTACCTGGGGGCCCAGGCTTGCCCCAGTGAAAGTCCTGCTTGGTCCTGTGCTTGAAAAGGGAAATCTAATATTTCACAGCAAACTGAAAGGCAAACCTGTGGGAAGCAGTGATCCCATAGCTGGGGAGGGAGACATCCCTGGCGCAGAGCTGACAGGGGAAGAGGCTCTCTCTGGGCTGGGCAGGGAGGAGAGCTCTCCTCTCCCACACAGGGCTGCCCATGGGATGACAGTCACTTTTCCCTTCGCTCAGCTTGGCCTTCACCACTCACCACCGCACTGGGATCTGCGGGCTCTGGTATAATGCACCATGAAGCATTTTTCTTGGGATGGGAGCACAGGTGTCCATGCAGTGAAGACCCCATTGGAGACACCTCTACGACTTCTCTTAGTCGTAAAAGGAAAGAGAACATTCAGGTCTTCAATAGCAGCACTGAAGCACACATTTTCTCCCCAAGACCTGTCAGCTGCTCTCAGTGGGGAGGAATGTGCAACATAATTAGCACTCAGCATCCATGAAGCACCAAAGGGCAACCCTTGGTGGCTTCAGCACTAGGTGGGATGCTGTGACCCACTGAGAGAGTCTTGCATACAACCAGGGAGCTGCTGCCCACTTACTGCTGCATCCCTCATGTCCGGTCTTGCCCTCGCTGAGGCTTGTAGCCCTGCTGCAAATGGCTGCAGCTTAGCACTCTCGTGCGGGCTGTCTGCACCTTGCAAACCTCGGTGATAAATCCTCTGGGGGATTAGTCTCCATCAGCCCCGGCTGCTGTGGCTCCTGCTCAGCTCCCTGTACAGAGCTGGCCTGGTCTTGTGTGGGGAGAGCCTAGGTGCCCGTGGGGTCCGTGGTGCCATGGGGAGGGCACGCTGGAGCCAGGCGACTCAGCGAGAGCCCAACCAGCCATGCAGCCTGGAGGCTGCAGCCATGGCACAAGCCAGGGCAGTGCCGCAGCCTGCCCAGCACGGCAGGGCGCAGAGCCAGGGGCACGCCAGCTGCCACTTTTTGGCCTCCCTTGCACCCCCTGGGAAATACACCCAGGGAGCTGCACAGACTTCACTGCCCTTCAGCTGAGAAGGAGCTGAGGTTCCTCCTTTGTTTTCTTTAAAATAAGAATTCAAGCCTTATTCTGCACTGCCTCTGCCTCCCCTGAAACTCCCAATACTTGCAATCAGTTATATTTCATTCTTATTTTTTGTAAAACACAGGTATTTCTCAAGCAGAGAAATCTGAGAGCTCTTACCTAGAAGGTGCTGTATAATCCCAAAAGTACGAAAAAATTAAATTTAGAAATAAAAGAAAAAAATATCAAAGATATTTAGTTGTCACCAGAACCCCCTGAATGTACTTGATATCTGGAAAAACTATGTTAGATTGAAGTGGAAAACCCAGAAAAAGATAATGGAAAGACAGGCGTAAAATTAGGGCCTGATGCAGCCTGTGGTGAAGCAGCAAAAGCTGAATCCCACAAAATGGTGGGCTGAGAGCGGCTGAGTGGTGCTGCAGGGAGAGGGCAGGCAGCTTTTTGCAAGACTCTTTTTAGGTCACAATTACTTTGAAATTAATATTTTCTTTTCTCATCAATAAGTGAAACCTAAAAAAGGCAAAAGGCATCTTGTAGATCTCCTTAAGTGGAAAACACCCTTTAAAGTATGTCTGATAGTGATCTCAGAAACAGCTGCCAGTCCTGGCAGGCAGCGGCAGACCGAACAGGCTATTCTTAGACCAAGAAAGCCTAAGTAGGTCGAGTTACAATTGGTTCTTGTAAACACCTTCCCCACTAAAATCAGAAATCAATACAAGGTTAGAAATTTGTAGTATGCTGAATCAGAGAGATTAAAACAGATGGGGTTGATTTATCCTCCAAATACCTGTTCTTTTGGTTCATCTCCATTTTTACCAAATGTGTTTCGCTCCATTTGCTGTCAGTGGTCAGAGACTTCTCTCTGGTGGGGGAGGTACCATGAGACCTCCTGAAGGCCTGGCAGAAATAAGACAGCAGTACAGTTTAGGGATGCCTTTTTATTTACACATCCTGAGGTAAAGCTAAATAGTTAATGAGACTAAAAAGGAAGTTGAAACTTGATAAGTGCTTAGCGCTTGCTAATAAAACACACTATGTGTGAGTGAAGTGACTCCAGTCACAGTGCCACTGTCTTGTTTGCCAGAGCTGAGATGGATGCGTGGGTTGTGCCAGTCCACCCCAGTGCCTGACTCCTGGAAACATAGTTCTTCAGCTCATGCCTGTCCCCAGCCAGCACCAGCCACCGCAGGCCCTGGAAGCAGGTTGGAGTGATCACCTCCAGGCCACACTGGCTGAACATGAATTTCAGGTCACATCCTTCACTGGCTGCACCAAGGGCTTCCCAGGGATTGGGGCATCAACGGCAACAGGAGGTTCAGTGAGAGGCAGAGGTCCCTGGAGCGGGGCTTCCCCAAGGTGCTGTAGAGGAATCACCGTTCCTGCTCTCCTCTGAACTCCTGTGTGCGTTTTGGAGCTACTCACATCTGGTTGACACTACACCAAGCAGCAGTGGGCCGCTTTTGTAGTGCTGCTGGCTGTGAAGGACGGATGAGGAGCAGCAGAGGTGAATGGGGCTGGGCAGCTGAGGTGGCCCGTGGGGCCTCTCCGAGAGGGCTGTGCCACGCTCCTGCCTCCTCCCAAGGGTGGCTCTGCCTCCACCAGTGTCTGCAGTGCTGCAGGATGTCTCAGCAGGATCTCAGCTTTCCCAAAGCCACTGGTCTCTCCTGCCTGTGCTCTCGCCTCTCTCCCTTTCTGGTCTGGAAACGTTTAGACATGGAGGGAGTTCATCTGTAAGTTAAAAAGAAGGTTTAGGATAAAACGTGGGTAGTAAATCCAGCGCAGATTTTAATCCTAAATTTATTCTTTTTAACTGCCCAATTTTATTCCATATTTTGTCTGCTTTTTTTGGGCTGGCATATTTTTTCTGCTCTATTCCACACATGTATTACATTACAGCTCAGGGACCTCCTCCACATCCAGTTGAGCGCTGCCTAATTATAGCTTGAGTTGGCCTTTTAAATAGGCATAACATCTTTACTAAATAACGTTCCTCTCTGTCTTTTTCATTATGAAGGCAGACGTGCTGCAGCCACCTTGATGGAGGAACCAAGACCAAAACGTCTTTAGCAGCATTGAGCTCATTCTGACCATGAGAAAAACTTCCGTGCTTGATTGCAGAGGATGAGAAGGAAAGAGTACACCAAAAGGAGGTTTCCAAATAAGCCAAGCTAAATAAGGCAGGGCAACATGAGGCGACTGATCTGTGAGATCTCAACATAAAAGACTGAGGCTTAGCTGAACCTGAAATGAAAGAGGGTTGTCTTAATTGTGAGTCTGAGCCCTTTCCTTGAAACTGCAACTAAGTCAGTGAACTGATTTAATTCCTTTCCCTTGTTAAAACAGATAAAAAAATTCTGACATGGTTGGGATCCTATTATCAGTCAAAAGCCAGGTTAAGTCTTAAGAACTTTAAGAACCTGGGTTTTTAATTGGGATAGATTTGCCAAGTCTTGTGATTTATATTGATTTCCACAGTATCTTTGAATTCTTCATTGCAGCTTCAGTACCTGGAAGCATCTTAGCAAACAAGAATACTCCACTTTAACTGAAAAGCGAATGTGCATCTACTGTCGTTAGAAGAGCTTGAAAATAGGACTCCTGAGGTGCAAAACCATCAGGCAAATGACCTCTTGCCCCAGCAGTTTCTGTTTTACCTTTCAGGTGAATGTTCTGCTTTCCAGGCTCTGAATCAAAGGGCGGCAATAATATCACTGTTAAGTTTGTAAGTAGCCATTGGCTATACTGCAGCTTTTAATGTGGGAATAAAATTGTATTTATATATACCTGACACAAGGTGCAGTTGCAGCTTGGGTAGGTCCTGCCTATGTAACTGAATATATCTTTTCTTAGATCAGCTAGACTATTAGAGACCACTGATGGGAGTGTTTAGAAGACTGGCAAACCATACCAACTTTAAACCCTAAAACTGTGCTAAATTCATTCATTAGCAACACACTTGCTAATGGGTAATTCTTATAAAATATTAAGCATTGTCACTACATAGAGAAACCTCTTAGTCCCTAAAAGTCATACTCTAAATTAGCTGTGAGTACGTGATACCATTGAGCTAATAGTTTGCACTTCTGGCTGCTGTCTTGGTTGTTCATAATGACCAAGGTCCAGGTCATCAGGCCTGAGAGCTCATCGGTAAGAGAACTCAGAGCTCAAGTGGTCTTCTTTCTTCTCTGATTTTCCTTGTTTATGTCTAATGTTTTCATGTTACTGCCCGCCTCCAAAAAGCAGCAGAAGGTCTCCTCTGCTCCTGATACCACTTATCTTACTTTCTTTCATCTTGCCATCAGTCCTCCTTGTCCCATCTACTCCTGAGAACTTGCATGTCTCTCGTCCTCTCTCTGGCAACTTTTGTTACTTGGATGTCTCTGATGTGCGACTACAGCTGTCTCTGTCCCTTTGGTGATCACATTGCTTACATACTTTTGAAAAATTGTGCCTAGCTATGCCATCATAGTGTTACAAAATACTTGCATGCTGTTGTTAATTACAGTAGTCTAGTGTACAGGCTGAAGGCAAGTTAATATTGATGAAATCCTGATTAGGGCACTTCTATAGGTGTCAGGCCCCTTCTTTGGCTAGACTGTACTGATACAGAGTAACACAACCAATACTTCATCTGCAAGAACGTGCAATTCTATAAGTGAGGTGTTAAAGAACATGACATTGAAGTAGACATCACAGTAATCCAAAAAAAGCCAGAATCCAGAGAACCAGATTAGCAAAAAGATTAGCAGTGGTTAAATCAATTAGAAACCATTATCAGTCTTTCTTGGTAGCAAGTTCAACCTCCTGCTTCTGTTAAGGCCTGACTGCAGGACTTTTGAGTCTCAATGAGGACTCCTGGAAGCCTTTTCTCTATATGCCTTTCTGGAGCACTTTGCCCTCAGAGAGAGCCCTTTGGTTGACTTCTGACATCCTCCTGGAGGTTTTCAGCAGGTACCAATGCTATAATAGGCAAATCAGTGATACAAATGGCAACAGCTTCCTTTATTGAATGACATTGAAGGCCTGTGGGAAAATGGTCAGTGATCCCAAAATTAAACCTGGCACTCTACCTGTGGTAATGATCATTGGGATCTGAAAAGGGACTGAGACAGAACCGAGTCACCACGGACCCAAGCTGTCCCTCCAGATGATCTAAGCCATGCAACAGTAAGTGCCTGCATGTTGCCAACACTCACCACGAACCACCATGTTTGGCCCCAGGTTCTGAACAGGGAGAATGGGTTGGTACTGCATCTCACTCAGAGGTCTCCAGGGATCCCACCTGGTTCCCTTGAGGCCCATACATTGGTCTCTGCACCTGTGTCCCACACCTCTGGGAGCAGGGTCCTCACTAAATTCTCTTGTGGCCCCAGTAGCTGCTGTGCACCCATCTGCCTCAAGTGTAATGAGTGAAGACTACAGCATTTCCCTGGGAAATGAAAGACCTGGATTCAGTTCCTTCAGCCTAGGAGAGACCAGGCTTGCATGTCTCAGCACCGCTTGTGGGGGACATTTTTCACCCAGCACTGTAAAACAAGGCATTCAAGGCTCATGGGACGATAGGGACTAGAGGGAGGTCAGGACAGTAACTGAGTAATGACATGTCCTTAACCTGGCTTGGCTAAATAGCTGACAGAGCATGTGACCAGACTGCTGAGACAACAGGGTCATGCTCCCTCTCTCTGGCTCTGAGGACCATGCTGCATGATACTGCTCTGCTATACACAGAGCAAGAGTTATGTACTCATCATTACCATTTCATGTAGCACCTACACATTCGGCTTCTGGCTAATGAAGGGGAAAGAACTTTTAAAATGTTGAAACTGTTTGCACTTTAGCTGTATTTGCATTTCCCTGATATTTCTTGGACTACAGAGAGCCCCTCTATTGGTCAGTGGCAAAATCTCAAATGGCTAGAATAAGACTAGAGCCATCTTTTCATTATGAAGGTCACTATTTGAATATAACATGTCTGCATGACAATTTGCCTGCACCCTGATATAGCAAAGCTCAAGTGCATTCAGCTCTAAGTGAGAAGAGCTATTCTGAAATCAGCAGCTGGCTCATGTACAGCTAACATGCATTTAAACACTTGATGGGATGCTGCAGCATGGCTGCTCACCTCTGGGTAGGTCAACACCCAGCCAGCCTATGGGTGCAGGGAACAGCCACCTCCCCGAGTTATGAATTTATTTTATTATTAATTTTTTGCCACTAGGCAGAAAAGAGGTTGGGTTCTAAAAGCCACTAGCACTGGGAAGCTGTCCTTCTCTTGTCCCAGCTCCTCCAATTTCAAATAGGTGTGCAACTCTCAGAAGACACTCAAGCGAAAGTCCCTTCCTGTGGGATATTTAAATGCAGTCGTTAGTGTCTGCCTGGCTGCAAGCACCCAGCAAGCTGCATATCCACATTCCTTTCACTGAATAATTAAAACACTTTTAAAATTTCTTAAGACACTTGCTTCTATGTGAAGAGATGTTTTTTCAGGCGCAGATCACTTACAGGATTATTTTTTATTGTTTAGTCCAATTTCATCAGCTGTGTCCATTTTGGGGTTGCCTCTTGGTAGCCAGACAAGGGCTTTCTTCACCTGAACGTGACAGCGGATTATTTAACCAGTCCCCTCAGTGAAGAGTCATCTAATCCTCTTAATCCTTCTTGACGTGTTCTCTTGCTTTCCATGCCTGGAAGAGTAAGGACACTAAACTTTAGCTGAAACATTATACTGCAGGATCCTCACTGTAGAAATAATTCATCCAAACAAGTCCTTCTGGGATCAGATAATGCCCATCCGGTCCTTAATGAGATTTTGAAGCAAGAGCTGACAGGTGTCCTGTGGATGCACATGCCGGGGATGGCTACGTGGGGAACTTCAGAGCCGCAGACCCCATGGCAGTGGTGGCAGGATGCTGCCCTAGCTGTGTTGTCAACAGCGGGCTCAGGCTCTATGTTGTACCTTGGTTGTTTGAGACCGCACAACTACTATCCGGGAAATCTGCCAAGCCTCAAGCCTATATTGGAACAGGGCTGGTGTGAATATATATATAACTGCAAGCTGTAAAGAATACTTTAGATGCTGTTAAGGACTAATGATCAAAAAGCCAAACTCTCCCTGGAATTCTGCATCTATGAAGATTAGCTTTCAGCCCTCTATAAATTATCAGAAATTGTTCTTTACCTCTCTGAAAACACCAAGGCCTTCAGATTATCTACCCACAGCCTATGACAAACTCCAAAGCTCTGGTAGAAGACCCATATTCACAATCATAAAAGAGCCACAGCCAACAGGGAAATCAAAATTGCTACCTAGAGCAAGGACAGGAAATTTGTGCATGGTATGTTTCTTTTTAAAAAAATAATTTTTGAAATAGACTTTTAAAAAAGCTTTATTAGATTGTTATGGAAGATATTTACAGTACATAAAGTATATGCACAATACAAATATTTTGTAACATATAACTTTGACAGGTGAGACTGATCCCTGGTGGCTTCGGATTGCAATTTTAAAGCTAGTTTATTTCAGTCACAATAAAGGGGTTATTGATGAATCCTGCATGAACTCACAGGCTTCATACATAGACCTTCTTTCCTCCACGACTGTGGTCTTTTTGTGCTCAGGGAACAAGTTTGTATTGGAATAAAATGCTTGTAACAGGCAGCTGAGGGCTATTTTGATGTCCTTAATGGTGTCCAGTTATAAAAATATTCCTTCTGGTTCTTCTCCGTGTTGAAGAACAGCAAGAGAAGCTACTTGTCTACTTCTTTGGACTATGGCAGCCAGAAATGTAAATGTCTTGGGCACATACATACCCACACAGCTGCCCTTTTTCTGTTCATCTCCACCTGAGACTGAAGCAGATAGTCTGTGAAAGTTGGACAACTCAAGCTGTATTTAGGAAAAGCTGCCCCAGCAAGGGCACTCTCAGGAATTTCTTCCTGGGTTTTCTGGCCTCTGCAGACTTCGCCAAAGCTTTCCCAGCCCTGCATAGAGTCGAACTGCAGCAACTCTCCCTTCCTTGAAAGTGCTTGCTGTGCAGGGAGCCTTGTGCCCCTGTGAAGGGATTGAGCAGGCACCAGATCTGATAAGGTACACTTGAGAAACCCCACGCCCATTCCTGAGGGGCTGCAGGTTAGACTCTCCCAACAAGGGGTGATTGGGACCAAGGCATCCATCTGCCCAGCACTCCCCCTTTGCCCACCACCTCCCTGTGCACGTGGTCTGCATCGACTGAGGCCCCATGGAGGGGTCTCCAAAGAGGCTGAGCTAGACCTCTCTCTCCACTGATGGAGGGTCTCGGAAAGATTGGCCTTGTTAGGCTGAAGACTCGCTTTGGCTGTATAGCCCTAAGTCTTAATCATACAGACAGGTGAGCAAAGAAAACATAATGCTGGTTTTCTATAGACGTGTCTCTCATCTTTCCCCTCCCCGCCTCCTCTGGAATTATCTAGGAATAAAGAAGAGCCAATGCAACAGTTTCATTGTCCATGAACTATTTATAGCAAACAGCTTTCAGGTATGCCATTTATCAAATGGAAAAAATATAGCTTGGTCTTTAGTGATACTGAGAAGCTTTGAAATTCAAAGAAAAGGACTTGCTGTATATAAACAAATAACAGGCTTTTGAACAGAAAAAAACCCCTTTTTTTTTTAGAAGTAATTGTCCCAGGCTTTCCTCTTCTGTCTCTTTGCAATAAAACACCCAACACCCTATTTCAAAGATGATTTTGTCCAAATGAAATAAGTAGACCTGAAAATGTTTTCCATTTTTTGCGATGTCTTGGCCTGCAGCTCCATCCAGTTTTTACAAGAGTGTAAGAGGTCCAAGAGATGGACAGAATAAATATTGCTTGAACTAAAAAGCATGGAAGACACTCTCTGGCTTTCCTGGGGTTTAAATCAGGCCCTAGAGGGAGGTTATTTTGCCAGCTGTGCTGTTTCTTCCTGAGCACGCTGCAGCTACAATTTTCAGTAAACATTAACCGCTTCTCTACTGAAATTTTCCCATTTGCCCATGAATATATTATAGGAAAACTAAGAAATGGTGTAGTACTTCCAGATCAGGTGAATTTATGTAAATGTTCATCACCTCAGTGAAAAGTTCTCATGAAAGATAGTGCGAAATAAACTGTGAATAATTCCTCCCCAGTAATACCAAGACGGAGATGGGAGAAGAGACATTTTAAAATCTCACTCAAGGTGTTAGTGATTTTCTCTAGGGCTTTCTTAGCTCAAATGGTTTTTAGCAAAATAAAACAATGTTAAAGAAAAATAGTCTTTACCAAAAGTTTGGAGAGAATGTTCCTAATAGAAAATGGTGCATCCAAACCCCAGTGCAGCCAGTTTAATACCCCTGACATTTTCTGGTAGCTGGGATTATGCAGAATGAGGAAATCTGGGATGTACCATAATCAGGTGAAAGCCATGCAAACACACGGACCTACCTCCTCTTACTGCCTTCCTTCCACCAAGATGGTTTTAGGTTGTAATGTACTAGCTAGGCTGAATGGCTGGCGGGAATTGGTTTTTTGGTTCACAAAGTAGGGGTGTCACTCTGCTTGCGTTAGCTTTCTGTGGCAGAAGCCAGGATATTCCTGTGGTGCAGTATCTGTGTGCCTCCTAGCACAAATTTCCACCTGTATAACACACTATCCTTTACAAACACTTGAAATTAGGAGAGGAGCTATTAATGATTTGCCCCCCTTGAGTATATATTGATTAGTGAATCTACATTGAAGGCAGGAAAATGCCATAAGATACTCATAGTTTGTCTGCCTGAACTTGTCTAGCTAGGTTTTAACTTTTACATCACCATGAAATCATAGCATAGACTCCTTGGGTACAGGGCAGTTCCCCAGGGTCTAGTTTGCACACTGCTTCCAAAGGGCACTGCAACGACATTTGAATTACTGAACACCTTCCTCTATTGGGGTGGTGTGTTGGTAGCATGAGTGCTGGCATCAGTGTGGTGCTCCTCTGTCTGTGCTCAGCTGTTTGCCTACCACACACTGCAGCAGCACCGGCTGTGAGGATGCTGAAGCCTGACATGCTCCACCTTGTGCTACTCCAGCTGTCCCAGCCGTGAGTATCTTCTCTTCCTGCCCTGGGAAATGGATATTAAACATCAACAAGGGAGGCTGGAAAAATCCACAGTCCATTTTAGGAAGAGGGAATGCTCTTGTAGCCTGCATGGATGTACAAAACCCAGGAGCATTCAAGCCCCTGATGATTTGCCCAGTGAGGACAAGCCTCTGTCTGTCCTTCTGAGTGAGTGGTGAGACCTGGTTGGGTTCAGCACCAATTTCCCCAGATCTGCATATGTGGTTGTTGCTAATCCTGTCTCAGTGGTGCTTGGCACAAAGAGCTTCTTGACTACATGCCTATGTACTACAAATCAAAGCAACAGACGAGAGCGGTGGCTTTCCTTCAGATCCACCCTTTGCTGCAGGACTGTGACCTTACAGTTCTAGTGCTTCATTAATCCCAGGATGCATCCTTATCACGCTCCTGAAGTTTGTTTTGTTAATATTTCACAGACTGTAAGTGGAACAGCTCTTCCCTCATGGCATTGTTAATAGCACGGATCCCCTCTGCCTGGGAGTCCTGTCCTCCGCTGTGCTGTCGTGGCTGCCTCAATCTTGCCCCTCTCCTGCTTCACCAATGCACAGAGCTGCTGCTGCTGCTGCTCTCCCAGGCACAATTTAACACTTTGCTCTGTATCTCAGCCCAAAAGTACCCAAATAGAGGTCCAACAAGTTCTACCAGGGGAGGAGGCCTGGAGAGCTGGGCAGGGAACAGAAATGAAGACAGATCAGGCTATGCCAAGGCTGACCAGCCTGGCATGGTGTTAGTCCTGCGTGGCTGTATCTGTGCTACTAAATAAAACAGGCTGGGGTAGTCCTTTGCCTTGAGAGCAGGAGGCATGGCCCAGCTGTCATGCACATGGCTAAGCTCTCTTCTCTCTTAAAATGGAATGATCACATACAAACTGCCTCTGGTAAAAGGTCCCAGTGTCACGCTGCCTGGGCCATGCACGGGCATGTGCATCCGTGGGGCTCAGTCAAATGTGTGTCCTGGGTGTGTTTTGTTTACGAGTACAGATGGGACCTTTGGCACTAGTGGGGAGCACAGAGGCAGGGGCCATCCTTATGGCAGCGGGAAAATCTCCAGGGTTTTGGTGGGGAACAAAGCTGTCCACTCCTCCCTGTGTGCGTGGAGGCTTTGTTGAAAAGAGAAGGAGCAGCAGAGATACAGTCCTGGCAAATTTAGGGGTAGGTGAATCCTGTCCTACTTATTTTTTTATTAAATTAGGGCTTAGCTAAAGTTTAAGCAAGCCAGTAAACAAGGATTTGCACCTAGCCATGTGGGAAGATAAAGGTCAAGTGTGACAAGCTGTGCTTTGTCCTAAAAATGATGCTAAAACTGAGCTGATATTGCCAACCTATGCTATGAGATTACAACCTCCTGCCAAAGAAATAGGTGTAACAGCTGGACTGTCACATCAGTCCAAAATGCTTAGATCATGATACAGTCAAAGACCTTGCTTCCTTCAGGAGATAGTTCTGGTTTTATGGTAAGCCTGGTGGGACTGAAATCGAATAATACAACACATCTTTTTCCTCACTCATTCTGTCATGTGCAACCTTGGTAACCTGGGATGGGAATCTGAAATTTCTGAATCAAACACAACAGAAAGGGAATAAAAAATATAGAGCAGTGAATCTGGCAGAAGTGGAGAGCTGGTGGGCGTTGAGTCTTGAAAAAAAACTTTTTGATTTCAGAAGGACAAATTTCCTTCCTCCATAGAGACAGAACTTGGTGGGTACCAGGTACTCCACAGAGACACTCAGGGTGGGCACTGGGGAAGTTGCAGACAGGTGGCTGCAACTGTGCACTCCATTGTGCACTCAGAAGGCCTGTCAGAAAACTCATCACCTTCTTCTGCATGGCTTCTGTGATATGTTTTGGACAAGACATGCAGTACTAGATTGCAACCCAAATCCAAGGTTAGATTTGTAGGTGGGATCAGCAATATTTTTTACTGAGATTACAGTTATTTTATAGGCATGGGTCTGCTAAAGTGCCAAAGGCATTTATGAAAATCATAGGTTGAACAATTAATATAATGTGGATCTAGGCTGAGTGTTTGTGGACTGAAGAACAGAGGAGTGTTGTGAGGGAAGGAAAGCAGCCCAAGTAACCCTGATTTTAGAAAGATTCTCTGCAGACTGAAACTGGTGTGGGCTTTTTGTGCTCTAGCCTACTGCATTTTTAAATCTGTAATAGTCTGAATTTATGCTGAAGAAAAGATTTTGAGATTCATTGGTAAAAACCAGTTATTTATACAATCATGTTTTTATTTGCAGTTTTCTGCCCAATATGGCTTATATTTCCCTGACATTTCCAAACTGGTTCTGTTTTGCCTCGTTAGTGCAATACAGACAGAAGCACTAGCTCTGGCCAGACATAATGGTAAATCCTGTTTTAGCTACCACTGCTGACCAAGTGAAAATTGACAGTGGGGTCAGTCGTGTTCAAAAATATTTGTGGCTGGATGCAGAAAGCTCTGTTCCCTGCATCTATCTCCAGATATATTCGCCCCTGTTCTCACTGGACGTGGTCCCTGAGTCCTACAAACTCTTTGTAAGTACTTTGGACCCAACAGCATTTTCCAAGACACTGTGCCTCGTCTGTCACCAGTTTCCTTGAATGTGAATAGGCCTCTGACTGGCCACTTTTCCTTGACTAATGCACTCTCTTTCTTAGGGCACTGCCAGGATAAGACCTTCTTTTTTTCCAAGTCAAATGCCTTGGGAGAGAGTAGGCAGGCAAGGGTATGCATAGTCATGCCTCTGGGGGGAACAAGAAAAGTCCTTGGCTCAAAGTACACACACACACACACACACTTACTTCTCTGTTGCTCCTTGGCTGACATTTCCCCAGCACCTCCCCTTCTCTCAGGCTAGTCATACCCAAGCCACGTGCTGGCAAACCTCAGAAAATAATTGGCACAGAACCAGTAATTTCTTATTACGAGGAGGACTGCACATAAAAACCAGCAGCTAGCAAGGTTCACAAGCCCTTACTGCCCAGGTAATCATCAACAACATCAACCCCTGCCAGTGTGTGAGGGTGAAAAAACTGAACTTTAGCCCAAGATAATGAAACAACACACCTCTAATGTTTCCTGGGATAATGAATTTCTTGTCTGACCTGGCACAGATTGCCACTTCTCTCCAAGAGCATAGCGAACTCCACAGGAGCTCTGCAGAGGATCAGAGCATGGTTCCCTGGCTGTTCCTGCTGGATTAAGAGATACTTTCGTTAGCCAGGGTTGACACAGGTCAATGTCATGTCATCTAGCCTGAGTGGTCTATTAGGTGTCAGATGGTTGCTAGCTCCTATGGGCAAAGTACTGATTTTGTCGATATTATCAAGCCAAGTCAAAGAGTGTATTGACCTGCATCCCTGACCCTCTCTTGCAGGGAAAAATTACAATGAACAGGAATTCATGCTTGCTGCTGGTTTAGCCAGACGTCCTATCTGGAAGGTGTCTCCTGTGATCTACAAAGATCTGGAAGATGGTAGATAACACCTCTGCCAGTCATGAAGAACTGAAAGAGATTTCAGAGGGACAGATGCCAGAGGTGCATTCAGCCAATGCTTTCAACACAGCACTTTCAAGCAGAGCATCTTGTAAACCACCTGTGCAAACATTTGCACCTTGCAAAATGGCCAGCACTGAGCAGTGCACCCAAGGGTGGAGGGAAGGTGGAGTGCCTGGCTCCAGCTGCCATAAACACCAACTGCACGCTGGCAGGTCAGCTGTTCACTGCTGCAGGATTATGTCTGTGCCCTGATCCTGAGAAAGTCATGCTGACAGCTGGTTTGGTAGTGCCCAGGTTTGATATCAGTGGTTGCTTAATCAAGCCCCGGGAGGGTAAAACAAGTAGTTTTCTGTTTCAGAGAACGGAATGAATGATAATGTGTTAGTAGAGGGCATGATTCTCCCAAGGAAAGGTATGATAGCTGATCAGGGGTGGATGTCCTCATTTTTTTCCCTTAGCCATATCACACTCAAGTCTGTAGGCATAAACGTAGGTGTCTGTGTACTGCTCACTTGCTGCTATCTGCCTGCAGTTGTATACCCTCAGGTAACGAAGCCTCCATCTGCTCATGCCAGGATGTGTTAATTGATTTTGTAGAAAGCAAAAAGTGGATTTAACTGTTCATCAGTGAAGCACAAAGTGTGATTACTAAGAAAAGAGAGAGCGAGGAATATTTACCACAAACAAAAGAACTTAACCTTAGTGTTGTAGGTATCTAGTGTTAAAAGACTTTGCTGCCAATACGTTACTGGCCAGTAGTCCTGTTTGAAGTTATTCACTCTTAACGCTTGCCTTGCAAAGAGTCCAGACAAACATATGTCTAGCAACGCAGATTGGGAGAGCAACCTACCAATGGGTAATAATAACAGTGGTGGATTTTAATCAAGCAAGAGGAAAGAAATGCTGGGGAGCCCGGACTGAGACTGCTGGTTTGGGCTGTCCCACAACTTGACTGTTCAAATTATTTTTTTCTGGGTTAGATCCTGACAGTCCCTAAAGCTCAGCTGCATTTTGTATGCTGGAGCAAGCATCAGGGTCCTGGTGAGGGAGGGAGTTGCTGGATTGCTGGATTGTTGAGAGTTTCTATGTCTGACTTCTCATTTATTCCATAATAGTACAGTACACTGAGAAAGAATAACTGTTTTGTTTTCATTAGTTAGAAATAAAGCTTCAGTCTGCATTGTCTTGAGCCAAGGTTCATTTCAGATTTTATTCCACTCACCCATGGTCAATGACTGATGTGTTTAGAAAGTCATTAGAGATCTCTTGACTCTCTTCGGCTGTGTATAAACACCTCAAAGATGAAGGGTGAATCAGTGCTGAGTGGGGATCTGCTTCTGCCTTCCCATTGTGTCACTCCAGTCCTTATTAGCTCTGTTTGTCCTAATGAACACAAAGCAATGCCACCATGTGCTTAGGGCTCAGCCTGGCCTCAGTTAAAACCCACAGCAAGATTACTCTCTAATTCAATGAGAGAAGGATGAGATCCTTCATGGTCTGACTAACACCACACAAACCTTGGTAGGAAGGAAAGTTGATTAGAATATGGCTACTTAAATTAAGATCGTGTTTGCTATTGTAGTTCATATTTTTCTCAGGAATCAATGACTTATTTGGGTTGCTAAGGTTACTTGGTACTGTTATGCAAACCCAGCTCAGCCTGTTGTTGGAATGCTGGATATGGGCAATTTGAAAAATGAACACTACAAATGCTGCATTAATCACACCAGAACTCCTCTGACTGACTTAAACCCATAAAAACAATACTGCTTGTGCTGAGGGTTGTGTCTCACTTGATTTTGGTTCATGGAATAATATGTTTTAATATGAGGATCATGGCTTTTCTCACCAGAGCAGGGCTAATTAATACTGGCCTTGTATTTGGCTCAATAAATAAAACAGAAATGTGAGTGTCAGCATCTCTCTGCAGACGGTCTTTGTAGTGTGGTAGGCAGGCAGAGACATATTTTAGGTTCTGTTTAGTGACAGTTTATCTATTAATTGCACCCATTTACATTTGTAGAGCACACCTAAATCTTGCAAAAGCATTAGGTCTTCCAGCCCTGTTGGCTCCCACCCTGTCTCCTGAGTAACTAACCCCCCCTTACCCTAACTGAGGATTCTCTTCTACAGCATCCAGAAACTCAAACTACTGTAAAAAACAGTATGTAACTGATGACTGCTAAACTACACTCATACCAGGGCTTGTGTTTGGAAGTGGTGATAGAGATAAGATTCTTTTTTTGTTTAAATTCAACAATATTCCTGGTTCTGATACAGATACCCAGCTTAGCGTAGGTTCCCTTCTACCAGTTATGGGCTGGACCCAGAGCTCACCCCCACACATCCTGTTTGCAGACCCCCATACTTCCTTCTGGTGGTTTCTGTCTGGAAGTATGCTGCTCCTTATCTACCTCCGAGCTTCATAATTCCAGAAGCAGGGCAGGTGCTTTCTAGCTGTTGTTTTTTTCTTTTTTTTTCCCAGACAGATTCCAGGCTATGGCTTCAGCTTGCCGGTTCTGTTCACATGCTGCTCTGAGTGTCCCTAGGGAAGAACAATGATTCCTTTCCATGTTCCCAGGGATGGGCTCTCTGTCCTCCCACGGTGGATGCTGGACTCTGTAAACTGCCCACTGCTGGTAGTTACTTCCTGATGATCTTCTAGCTGAGGGGGTGATGTCCCACCATGGTGTTTAGTGGTGTTTGTTTTTTTTAATGAACCAAGCTGTGCCATTTTGTCAGAGTTTGATGCTGGCATTTGTAAAATGGTGAGAATGGAAGGCAATGAAAGCTCGCCCTAACAGGTAGAGTATTACTCAGAATGTGTTGCTTATTTGTCTTCCCAAAGGTATTTGAGGGCCCAGTTTGGCTAAGGTTTAGCCAGAATTTCAGAGTTTTTCCTTTGTGGGACTCAGATGGGGCCATCAAAGGTTTTGTTTCCCAGGCTCACACAGAGACAGTGCCCCTCCTCCACCCCTTTCAGATGGTGTATGCACGGGCTGCTCCACTGCAGCTCTCTCTTCAATAGACCCTATCCTTCAGGACAGTCCTCATCATCCCACTGGGACATACCCCTCTCCAGGTCTTTATAGTCAGCCAGGAATCATTAACACTTCTCTGTGGCTGCCACAGTTTTGTCATGAGGATTTGGGCAGGATATTGTCTATCTGAGAAGAAATAGTGCTCCTTTCTTGAAATGCAGCACTTGCTCCGTGGCATCTGTGTTTGCTGTTGAGGTCAATACGAAGCATCTTCTCCACAGAGGAGGGACCACACACCACACCTGGGGTAAGGGCATCCACGCAGGTGGGTAGCCATGCATCTTGCACATTGCAGCAGAGCTGGGATGTGAGCTTTCAGAAACAGGTTCATCCACCCATAGCCCTGTAAAACCACACCAACACTGTTGACTGAAAGTACCAGGGTGTGTTGGCACAACAGTTGGTGACTACCTAGTAACTAAAGGCAAACCTTCCTTGCAGGGAGTATTTACAGGCTGCCTTATACATGACTCCGGAGATTTAAGAACTCACACAACAGCTGTATGAGTTAGAGCTGAAAGTTTCTCACATAGCAGTAGTGCTGATATGGTTGTTCACAGAGATAAAAATTGTATTTCTACATGGTGCCAGGACATAGTTTATTAAAGACTCACTTCTTTTCATGTAAGAGAAGTAAACCAGGCTGTGAGCACACAGACACCTCACTCTGGGGTAGAGTAAGGGGAGAACCTGCGTGACATCAGTAGCAGCTAATAGCCAAACTCTTACTCAGAAATAACTTTACAGTAACTTACCCCTTTTTTTTACGGTGATAAGCACCTTGTCTTTGCTTATACAACCAGTTACCAGACTGCAACCAACAGGCTGTAAGTTCACAGCCACCCTTGTTGCTTTGTGTCCATTCCTGTTCTAGGATGGCTAGACCCTTTGCTGGAGGCTTTTGACATGTTGATAGCTACAAGGGCATCAATCAGTTTTGATGCAAGAGCACTGGACATCAGGGCCTGAGTACAGAAAGCTACACTTCTCTGCCTATGCCTCTGACCTTGCTGCACCAAAGTCTTGTATCTACCACCCATAGAAATTTCCTCCACCACTCTGAAGTGAGTTAAAATAAGAAGATTGATTGTGTTTCTGATTTGAATGTGTTCTTCTTCCATTGCAGCTTCCATCATCAATCCCTCTCCTGTATTTCTCTACTGGTTTGCAGTTTGTTTTTCCTTTGAACAAATGCTGACTAGGTTTTTTCTCTTTTCCCTTACCACCTTGTATCTGTGGGCAGGAGTCTGCTGGTTCAAACATAAACCCCAGAACTAGCTTCCATCACAATAAAAAACTTTTACTGATATGGCAAAGGTCATGACTGCTCTGCTGCTGAAGACGTTGACAGTGCAGGGGCCTGTAGTCACAGAGATTTATCATGCACCTGCCTACTCTGATCAAACTGCAGCTCCATCCAGCAGCACATTTTAAGCTCTAACAGTGTGGAAGAGTGTGACCACAGTAATCTGCATCTCTGGGACCTTGACCCTGATTGCTGAAATTAGTTTTACAGACGGTTAAACTCAAAAGCCTCTCCATAGTTTCCTCCAATACTGGCTGGATAAGGGAGCACATTGAGAGCATATCTTAGCGTATAGCCATGAATCCCCTGCTAGCTTTTAGTTATCTTCCAGGAGAAGTTCAGTAACTGCAAGGCCTGATGTTTAGCATCATTGGAAGAAGTTGCTTTTTAATGCCTTTCCTTAAAGTCCAGTGAAAGATGAAGGCTGTGTCCCAGAATACAGCTCCTTTCAGAACAAGTGGGAGCACGTATGATCTGAGATGTAAAATACATCCATTTTGGCTAACTTTCTACAGCATTTCTGCATTATTTCACCTCTGATATTTAACCTCCTAAATTCACTGACCTGATTGTCTCTGGGGTGACTGGATCACTGCTGTTATAGGTAAATTCATGTTTTCTTCACCCTTGACCTGACATTTAAAGGAGTTTGGAGACAGCCAGCTATAAAAGACTAAAATTGAGGTCTCCCTCTCTTTATCCTTCTTGTCTTACCTCTCACCTGTGGTGCCTTGGAAGTAATTTCAAGTTGTCTTTTTTCCCCATTGTGTTCAGGACTGCATGTGATCTTTTATTCATCTAACTGTATTACCAAGTGGGTTTGTAGTTTGGCTCATAGTACTGCAGCTTTTGTCTAGTTGATTACGTTGTATAGAAATAAGAGGAGTATCTTCTGACTCTAGGCTTGCTGTGAAAAGAAGTCTAAAAATTAATAAAACTAAAACCAAAACCAATAAATTAAGCCTAATAAAAATATGACAAGAACAAGTCTAAAAATCTGACAGAGAACAAGGGATTATGACCTGGCAACAACTGTAAATGTTCATGTGACTTGTGACCCATACTTCGGTTACTATCATCCTTGTTATCCTGGATTTTTCATATTCATCTTGCATAATTGTAGATAAAAAAGCTAAATACCTTCCAGAGAACTGTAAATGTCTATTTTATGTCAAATAACTTGCCAGTCGGAGGACTCTTTCTCCCCACCAACTGTAGTGCAATACTGGTATTGGAAGAGATTATTAATCCCACCCATCAGACATGGAAAAATAATGATGATTCCCTGCCTGCCACCCGTTCCTTATTGTGTTACTTTTAAGGATCAGCCTTGTTAACAAATCGGTGTGAAGCAAAGCTAGACATGAATGAAAGATTGTAAGAGAGAATGCTGTGATCATTAAAATTTGGAAGTCTTATTCATCAATATTTTCAGTGATTTCTAGAAGGACGAGATTGATGAGCAGCAAACATCAACAATATGGGGCAAGATGTTCTACACCTGCTCTCTACACCCAGAATGTAAGTCCTTAAGACCCTCACTGTGTTGATATCTCATCCTGGAGACACTATCCATAGGTGCTTACATTTTTTATCACTGTAGCTGCC
This sequence comes from Strix aluco, assembly GCF_031877795.1. Taxonomy (NCBI): domain Eukaryota; kingdom Metazoa; phylum Chordata; class Aves; order Strigiformes; family Strigidae; genus Strix; species Strix aluco. The sequence goes on from NC_133932.1 coordinate 120,343,072, forward strand.
TAAGACATGAAAGACCAGCAGTGGCAGGCACTTTGCTCTCTACCTTGTGCCTCTGTTGCTGTGCAGTCCTTTACCCATCTGCCCCGAGGGAGAACAGAACTGCATCCAGATCTTCACATCCCATGTGTGTCTATCACAGTGGTCCTGCTGGGGAGGTGGAGGTATAGTTTGCTGTTGTTTGAAGAAACGATGCCTGTGGCATCTGAGAATTTGTTCAAAGCATCTAGTTTGCTGTAGATGGTGACATGCATGCAAATGCAGTTAGTAACTACTTTTGTGACTGGGCGCTCTGAATATCTAATGATTTCTCCTTTGCTTCTGCTGATCTGATGTCCCTGCCCATTTTGGGACCTTCAGTTTTGCTTTACACTTCAGTAAGCCCCAAAGGACATACTGATGCTAATGTAAATGTAATGCAAACTGTCTGTCTGTCAGACTCTGATGATCTGCTGGATAGACAATTTTACATAGGAATAATACATGGCATCTCTGGGCAGGGACACTGTGCACTGTTGGCTTTGGAGGATGAAGAGTCCTATTCCTTGCATTGAGGAAGGAACTCAACAGTGCCAATCCTTTTAGCTTTCAAAATAAAAGGCTAAAAGACTTAACTCAGACAGAAGACTAAAACCACTTGTGTCTGAGTGGACAGGTGTCTTTCTGCAGCCCCAGGAAAGGTACCTGTCTCTGAAATGATGATGGCATTTAAGACTTGCTTTGACCTGTAGTATCCTCTATCAGCTAACTCCACCAGCTGCCTACTTACCCTGTGACTGGTATGAATCCTATTCTTGGGAACTCAGGTAGGTTCATCTGCTAAAAATATAGACCTCTACTATCTGGCCAGGTCCAGCCTTCCTAGCACCCCAAAACTTCCTTTGGAGGTAGTCAGTAAGATCTGTGGAGTTTAGAGAGTCTGACCCTACAGCAGACATCTACAATAAGCTGACTTGCATGTATTATGTGCCTGGTTTTCCTTCACTAACTCTTTTAAGGGAGCCTATGCTGAGCGGTTCTGCAGGAGACTCTGTGCTGTAGTCACACAGGTCTCACATCTTCCTGGCAGGTAGGATCCTGCTATGGGAGCCTAAAAACAACATGTGGCAATATTCAGGCTCCTTTGTACATCTTCGGCTTTTCGTGGAGTGGTGGTGTCTGTTTAGAAGTCCTATAAATAATCAGGTTTAAGATCAGTTGAGCAGTATTAAATGATGTTGTCTTCAGTTCCCATAGAGAGATGTGTTAGTTTTGTGTGAAATACTGATTACAAGTACAGTATGTTGCTGCAAACTTGGGATCATACAGATAAGACATCAGTGCTTCAGGTGGGTCTGCTACGAAAGATACTTGTGATTACACTAGAGCATAGCTGCCAATTTAAAAATGAACCAATTATTAGCATATTTAAAAAATATATATACTGCACTTAGTGAGAAAGGTAATGATGAGAGCAAAAATGAACACAATCGTGCGCTCTATTTATGTAAGAATGGCTTTGAAAGATTATGTGCTACTTGATTAGCAGGCTGGGAAGAACTTGAGATAGTCACAGCAACTTTAAATATAGACTAGAGCCTTAAGTTTGAGTATGTGAGGCATGAAGAGGGAGCTTTGGCATGGGCCACGTGAAAGCTGAGAACATCCAGATCTGTCAGAAAAAGAAGAAAAAATAAAAGTGCCAACAAGAAAATTATTCAACATGGTATCTAAACCTTTGGGCTAGCATTTAAAGTAAAATCATTTAGTTCATTCTCATATTTCTCTTCTTTCTACTTTGCTAATCAGTATTAAATCACTTGGTTAAATAAACCATCCTTTTAAAGATATGGCCTTTAAGTTCTTTGGGCTTTTTGTTCATAAACAGCAGGAGTATGGTTTGTTGGGGCGGGACAGAAGTTTCAGCCTCTGGCAACTGCAGATTCTAATCTATGGCATATTGAAGTCAGATATGCAGACACTGGTTGGATTTACAGTTAACGTCCAGGCACATTCCACAGCTCAGGCGTGTTTATTGGACTCCCTGCTCAGTGCTAAGTCCTTTTTTTTTTTCGCAAGTCGCTCTCAGTATGTGTATATGTGTGTGTATATATGTAAAAATATATATAGGAACATTCTGTCAGATGACATTAGAAGTAAATGTAACATACTTTGGCTCTTCTAAAGTTACTAGGGACTAACTCTGTCAATCAAATAGTGTTTCTTAGCTAGTTGGTCTCAGTTCTAGGAAATGATCTGCCTTCAAATTGCTGATAGGTTGAGGAAAGTTACTTTCTCTGCTATATGAAATACTTGATTTTTCTATTTCATTTTTGTAATGCTGAAAATATGTAGGATGTTGTATAGAGAAGCTCAATCATGAACAAGTTGTCTGGTCTAGAACTATTCATGGAATGAGCCATCACAGCTGCAGAACAGACCTTTGTGTTGAAGGGACACCCTGACAGTACGAGCAAGAGGGAGTCATAAACCCAACCCTGTTTGTAGTCCCAGTTTTGCAATCCCAGTACGCTGAATCCCAGAAGCTTGGGAATATCCAGCAAAGATCATGTTACATTTGCTGTGTTTCTGTATGCTTTCCCCAGATTTCCCTACCAGTCAGTATGTTGGGTTAGATGAACCTTTGTTCTGGTCCACTAATGAATTCCTGTGATCCTATGTACTCTTCCATGGTCTCTTGTAAGATCCTCAGCACAAAAAATGATGGAAGCATTTGTGCCTGTAGAGAGGAGTTAGGGTGTTCATCCTGTGTGGTGATTAATGACATTTATACCATGATTTTCCTACTTTGAAGAAGGGAAGTTTTCTAGCTATCATGGACAAAGTCCAAGAAGAAGGAGGTGAACTGGGACAGAGCAGGAAGGGCTCCCTGCCAGTGTGGAAGTGCAGATACAGGCCTGGGGACCAGACCTGAGGGGTTCTAGTTAAAGAAAGACTTTTTTTGAGTTTTCTGTGCCAGAGAATAAAATAAACCCCAAGATCTCCAAGATGCATAGCCCAGGGGGAATATTTGGGCACTGACGTGCAACATTTAATAATTAGAATCAATGGTACTCAAATGTTTCACCCTTTTCCTGGTGGCTATCAAGGTGAAGTGGATTAGCCGTTGCATGAGAAATCCAGAGACTTCTGCTTCAGAACATGCCTGGGAAAGGAATACCTTAGGGCAGGTTCACGGCAGACACACACCCTGCTTCCCTTGGCCTAAGGGGGAGCATTTTCAATCTGGATTTCCCAAATCCCCTGTAAGCATGGTACAGGTTTGCCCAAGTTTTCCTTGGGAGGACAAGCTTTGGTGGCACAACTCAGCAGAGCATGCATTGCAATAGGACCCTGCAAACCTACTTAGCCACCTAACTCCTGGATGAGGCATCAGTTAAGCCTTTGCTCTTTCATCTGTATATTTTAGCACAGGACTCCCACGCAGCATGTTGGCTTTTGTGAACATGCTGCCTGGGTTTCTAGGAGGGCAGTGGCAAGGCAGTCAAGCCAATGAAAGGGAAGATTTCTACAGTTCTGGTCCCCCTCCTACCTCCAGTGATTTCGTAGGAAGACTATTTAGAGAGATCATCCAGCAAAACCCAAGGAGCCCTCCCCTCCCCGCCCCTGGTTACCCACAGCTCTTTGTTTTGTTGTGTTTTTCATTGGTTTGGTTTCCAGCCAGCTGGGCACCCTCACCGGGGGCATCGCACTGTGATGTGAGTGCCAGCACTGGTGCAAAGGGAGAAACCTGGGAGCTGATGGAGGGGAACTGTCACAGCAAGCTTGGATACTCTGAGCTACAGTACCTCCCAGCATGCTCGAATATAAATATACAAAAGGCATCAGAATCAATAAATAATCTGCATGCTATATATCATGTGGTGTTTGGCAGTGAGAATAAGGCCAGCGTTGTGGATAACCTTACACACTTAAACCTGATCAGGATCCTCATGCTCATCTGGCAGCACCGTTGCAGAAGTGACCCCTCTGACTTCAGTGGAAATACTCATATCATTCATCTGAAGCAAAGGCTCTGAGCGGGGGAAAACCCATGGCAGTGAGGGCTGGCAGAGTTTGCTCCAGGTTCAGTCCAGCCCACTCTGCTGAGATTCTCTTTCAGCTGTATTGATTTAAAGGAAACAAATAGCCATTTCTTTTTGTTCACATATATAACAAATTCTAACAGTGCCTTGGGCAAAGATAAGGTGATGTGGGAATTACAGCTATCTAGGCCACAGAGCAGTGTGCTTTCCGGGAAGAAATGCTGCAAGATGTCAGAAATACTTCTCTGTATGCTCAGGCAGATGGAGCATTAACATCAGCCCTGAAATTCAATGAGGGAAGAGCATGCAGGTGTGTCAGTGGCTCTTTAAAGCAATGGACTGTGCTTTTCAGACCTCCTAGTCATAAACTTTTCTATTCAGCAAATGATCCTGGATTTCAGTAGTTTGTATTTAAATGCAAAGAGTATTTTGCTCCTGTTCACTTTCTTTCAAATGCATATGAACTTGAGAAGCTGTGGAGACTATAGGTATATAGGACAGCAACAGGTGTTTAAGAAGGTAAATATGTAGACAGGCCTCCATATCCTGGAAATGATCTTGAGAGATCCTGAATTCTTCACAGAGACTTCTGCAAGTGGCTTTTTCTTTCCTTCTCTTTTTCCCACATCAGGGAAGACACCAACGAGCCAAAAGAAATTCTCTGTCAAATCTCATTGACTCTCAAGGGCTGCGCACAGCTCTGCTCTTAGCACAGCACCACGTCAGAAGAACTAAAAGAAGCAAATCAGCCCACAGAGCCCACTGCATAAACAGCCCAAACCAAATCCCACAGCCCAGCTTAGCCCTTTTAAAATATTTTGGGGGTGATGTCAGCACCTGGGTTGCCAATGCACTTGTTGCTCTCCTCCCTCAGCCTACTTCAGTTCCTACACACGGACGGGGCATCCAGACCGAGTGGCAGAAGCTTGGAGGGAAATAATATCTGCAGTGACCCAGAGTTCAGAGGCAGAACCACTGGACTCCATTTACCTCCTCAAGGTAAAATCTTGGCTTACTTATTAAGTCAGATTTTCTCTTGTCCAAGAACATAGCAGGCTGGCAAAACAACTTAGGAATGTAGGAATTTTTTAACTGCATGCACGGGGCTTTTAATATTTAATCTGCAAGCTAAAGCAGCCTCTATTTAAACTCTCTGTCTTCATGCCGGTATGGTCCCAGGGCTTCTCTTGTTTGCACCATAGATGTTACAGCCCAATCTGGCTTCTCTGCTGAGATTTTGGTTTTGTGGATGAAATTATTTGTCTAGAGTTTATGCCTCATTTGTTTAAAGATTTTTATTTTATTTACATGACATACAGATGGGATTAGTGCATGATATTCCTGATAAAGTATTTTCATTTCTCTGCATGAGCTCCAAAAATATATAAAATTCAAAACTTGCTGTGATAAAATAAATAAAAACAATAGCCAACAGAAAAGTTTTTGAATACAACTTGAATGGGATTTCTGAAGTAAGAGATGTATAGCAGCTTTAAAGTGCAGGAAAGTCAGAAAGTTCTTCAGAGAATACTATTTCATCCATAGGATTAACTCACAAAATATATGAAGTTCTTCAGAAATGAAAACATCTAATCTTAGGTTCTCCTTGTACTTTTAGTGGAAACATAAATAATTCAGATTTATTAGTCTGTCTTTATAAAAGAATAGTTTGCACCTAGTTTCTTAAAAAAATGAAAATATTCAAACAAATATAGGAATTTAAAGAACTCTAAACAGTAGTATATTTACAATGTATGTCTGTTGAAAGTAATAAATGGGGCTTGGGCACTATTTATTTGAAAATGCTTATACAAAGCAACACTAATTTCCATGACTGCTCACCCCCGTGCAGTATATTTTGGGGTGACACTGAGAATGCCCCTTGTCAAATGCTGGAAATCAAAGAAGGTGATAAGCTGCCAGAGACAGCTTTTATTTTTTAGCGTCCCCAGTGCTTATTAACTTCTAGCCACTGAAACAACATTTATTTACACCGATATAAATAGCTCTGTTGAACCTGTCACCTTCATGCATCTGTTCTTCACATATTTTTCTTTTTCCTTAAGAGTCCGTGACCTGAAGGTTGAGCTCAAGGACGCTCCCAGGCAAGTCACTGAAGTTTTCCCTTTGCTCTACCTGCTGACCGCTGCTGTCCCTTGCTTACTCCCGAAAAATGGAGCGATCCACACAAGAACTTTTCCTCAACTTCATGATTGTCCTGATTACTGTATTGCTCATGTGGCTCCTTGTGAAGTCTTATCAGGAGTAAAAGACAATCAGAAACTCTGGGAGGTGATTTAAGTGTGTGTCTCAGCAGACATAAGTAGCACTGACAGCACACCTCTGTGATTAGCTTTCAGTCAATTGAGGATGTCATGAATCTTTTTTTACTCTCTCATATCTGTTGCCTGTGCTAATGTTTTTGATGGGTCTATGATGGTCTGTTCTGCAGTGATCCAGCTGTAAAATGTAAAATGCAAGATCCTTAGGAACTGTTGAACGTGGCTGTCTCCTTTGGTAGTTACTGCAAATGCTGTAGCCCCCTGTCCACCATGCCAGCTTGTTTGGTGTCGGTGTTAGGTTCTCAAGGGTATAAAACTGCAGTATGCAATGTAACCATTTGTATTAACCAGTGTAAGAGGCACAAACTTGCTTAGCAGAAAGGAATGTGAAACCTCTACTTCCACTCCATCGTTTCACTTAAATAAAGAACATGTAAAACCATTTTTTTGTAGCATTCCTTATCACTCTCCGGGCCTGATTGCTGTTCACTGAGAGACCTGCTGATAACTGTGGTACAGTGCGCTGTGCAAGTCTGCTGGTTTGTTTGTTCCTCCCACCTGCATTTTTGTTTGTTTTTTAAAAAAATTTGTGTACAGTAGAAATCCTACAGCTTGACAGATGTGTAGCCACAAGAATGAGCTGTTCAGGTTACTTCTCTGTCCAGAGTAACTTACACCATTGGTGACTGTGGATGTGGACTTCAAAGAGAACCTCTGTCCCACTAGGGTGTTGTCAATAATTGCATTTTCTGAAGCTGAATTTCAGGCAGGGATTCCCAGGATCCTATTTTTGGCCAAGCTATACTTGGAGAAGAGCCTGGAGGGACAAGCCTGGGTCAGTCGCAGGCGTTGGCACCGGCTGGCCCCCCAGCCCTGCTGCAAGCCTTGCCTGGGGTGGCAGTCCCTCGGGGCCCACTGTGGCATGCCAGGCACCGCAGCACGGCCACGTTCAGCCTCGGCAGGACGAGGTGCGAGTGTGTCTGCATTGCTGGGATGGTGTCATCACCTGCTAAAAAATCTTGAGCCACATTGAAGAGCCAACAGTCCCTGGGTTTGTGAAATCAGTAATTAAACTCCTCCTAGGCATTCCCCATCTGTTATTTTAATGGCTTCAGAGAATCAGCATCTTCTACAAAGTACGGCTCTCTGTAGGAAGGCAGTTAGATGTGTGTCACACTGTTGATACAGGTTTTCTTCCCCTTCAGGAACCTGCAAGGAATGGGCAAGATCGCGGGGCTGTGCTGCAAGTTACCCAAGGTATGGTTAGGCAGAGCGGTGCTGGTTGTGACAGCTGGGACTCAGGCCTGGGCTTTAAGGAAAGACAGCAAACGTTGTGGTAGTACCACTTGTTAAGTGTATGTGTGGCTTAAAGATTGCTAGTAAATGACCCGTTGCCCTGTGTCACTTGTACTGTCCATCCAGGTTGACAGCCAACCCCGCTGCAGCTGGTGACACTCATCCTCCTAGTCAAGAAATCCCCACTCCAGTGCAACGATAAAAATCACCTCTTGTTTACTCTTGGCTGCAACTGAGCAAACCTCCTTACAGCATTTCCAGGGATGCCAAAGTTTTTGCAAGAAAACTGAGACATTGAAATGAAATTTTGTCAGCAGTGGATGCAGTCTTTCTCTGCATCCCACCTTGCACCAGATGCTGCTATATTTTCGCTAATTTACATGGTCAGTTTGTGTTCATAAGCTTGGCTGAGACATACAGCAGTGGCTGAGAGAAGGACATGGAAAAATCTATTTTTAAATACAGTGAATACTTGATAATTCAGTATGAAAGATTCTCATCTTTCACCAGCTGTGACTCCCTCCCCAGCTGAACATGGTGTCTTCATCCAGCATTATCAGACCTTTCCGTGTGGCTTGAAAACAGATTTTCAGAGTCTGTCATGCATTACGGCTTTCACAGGGGACCTCATCACTATGCGCCAGTCCCACCTGGCAGGGCTGAGACTTTTCTGCCAATCCCAGAGCACGTGGCCACTGCCCAGGGAGAGCAATGAAATCATGAGCAAATTGACATGTTTGGTCTCATCTGAGGCTAGCAATGGGAAAAATAGAGGTGTGGGCTTCACTGTCTGAACCAGAAGTGTTCAGCAACAACTCAAGCTGATCCTTGTATTTCTCAGATAGGAAGAATCACAGGATCATAGAATGGTTTGGGTTGGAAGCAACCTTAAAGATCATCTAGTTCCAACCCCCCTGCCATGGGCAGGGACACCTTCCACTAGACCAGGCTGCCCAAAGCCCCGTCCAACTTGGCCTTGAACACTGCCAGGGAGGGGGCAGCCACAAGTTCTCTGGGCAACCTCTTCCAGTGTCTCACCACCCTCACAGGAAAGAATCTCTTCCTTATATCTAATCTAAACCTTCCCTCTTTCAGTTTAAAATCGTTACCCCTCATCCTATCACTACACTCCCTGATAGAGTCCCTCCCCACCTTTCCTGTAGGCCCCTTTTAAGTACTGGAAGACTGCTGTAAGGTCTCCCTGGAGCCTTCTCTTCTCCAGGCTGAACAACCCCAACTCTCTCAGCCTGTCCTCATAGGGAGGTGCTCCAGCCCCCCAATCATCTTCATGGCCTCCTCTGGACCCTCTTGAGCAGGTCCATGTCCTTCTTATGTTGGGGGCCCCAGAGCTGGACACAGTACTTCAGGTCTCACGAGAGTGGAGTAGAGGGGGAGAATCACCTCTCTTGACCTGCTGGTCACACTTCTTTTGATGCAGTCCAGGACATGGTTGGCTTTCTGGGGTGCAAGTGCACACTGCCAGGTCATATTGAGCTTCTTGTCAATCAACACCTGCAAGTCCTTCTCCTCAGGGCTGCTCTCAATCCATTCTCTGCCCAGCCTGTGTTTGTGCTTAGGAAAAACTCTGAGAAAATGTTCTGGAGAGTTTGGGCCACCCACAACTTTTAGCCATCAGTCTTTTTGAGAGTAGACGTTCATCTAACTTTGACAATATGATTAAGGTAAAGCACCCCAAACAAGTTGCTAGAAGTGAAAATACCAGTCTAAGTGGTTTTCTTTTCAGGCTTTTATAATTTTAAAGCAGACTTTGAATGAGATAAGTTATTTACCTTAGTCATTTGCTGAAAACTGAAGAAAAAGGCAATTCAACAACTAGTGCCAGATGTTGTGAAAAGCCAGCACTGTGCAGGTGCACAGGCACATTAGTGTCAAAGAGCATCAGCCGAATATACATATACAGACAAAATTTCCCAGTTTGAGGGACTGAATGTGGATGTTTGGTGTGACCCTTGAGTCTCAAACTTGTTGTGTTATCTTCCTGCTTGCCAAAGAGGCCCTGGAGGACAGGTGGCTCTCTGGTGATGTATGTTACCAGAATTTTCCAGTCCTTTTCAGTGTAAGGGAGATCAAGAACACCAGAGGACTTCTGGGCTAACAGTGATTTGTCTTTAGTTTATCAGCAAAATTATTTTAGGCAAAAAATTTATTAAAAGTATACTTTAGAGTAAGCAGCTGTTCTAACTCCTGCAGCCTCCCTGGGCAAACTCTTTCAGTGCTTGACCACCCTCACATTAAAAAAGCTTTTTGTAATATTTAAATGTAATTTCTGCATTTCGGTTTTTGCCCATTACCTCTTGTTACTGGGCACCACTGAGAAGAGTCTGGCTCTGCCTTCTTCATTCCCTCCCATCAGGTATTTACATACATTGATAAGATCCCACTGACCCAGTAGACTGAGGGAGGTGACATACTGGGGCTGAACAGTCCCAGCTCCCTCAGCTTTTTCTCATGTCAGATGCTCCAGTTTCTTCATCATCTTCAAGGCCCTTTGCTGGACTCTCTCCAGTATGTCCACATCTCTCTTGTACTGGGAAGCCCAGCACTAGACACAGCATTCCAGATGTGTCTCACCAGTACTGAGCAGAGGGGAAGGATCACCTCCCTCAATCTGCTGGCAATGTTCTGACTGATGTAGACCACAAGGTTGTTTGGTTTCTGTCGCAAGGGCCCATTGCTGGTGTCCATGATGAGCCCCAGGTCCTCTGCAAGAGCTGCTTTCCAGCTGGTTGGCCCCAGCCTGTTCTGGTGTCTGGGGTTATTTCTCTCCAGGGGCAGAACTTGGCACTTCCCTCTGTTGAACTTCATGAGGTTCCTGTTGGCTCATTTCTTCAGCCTGTTGAACAGGACAACACTCTGGTGTATCAGCCACTCCTTTCAGTCCTATAGCTTTACTTACATCTTTCCATACATACATTCACATACTTTACATCATTTTAATTAACCCATACCTGTTTTAAGATGTAGACATCTATCCCTTCCTTGTGGCCCCTAACGCATTATGAATGATGTATCATGAAAAGTATTTATTATGCAAGCTCTCCTTTATATCACAAGGTTTTCTTTATTTTTAAATATATGTGTGTATATATATATTCATACATATATATGTACGTATATCAACATTTGACCTGCTATAAGTTTTACACATAGTGTGCACAGGACATGAATGCAGCACAGTACCTGCTTATGGAGAGGATTGCCAAGGCGACACTATACTTACCCTGTTCCTTCTCCCATGCCACCTACTTTATTAAAGGCACTTTGTATAGAAGTGCCAATGGCAACAGAAATGGTTGTTGCTCATGACTTTGACATGACCTGAACAAGGTAATTTTCATTCTGGCATCTAAGTATAGATTAATTAGCCTCACCCACAACCAAAAGTTCAGTGGTGGCCTTTCCATTCACTTTACCAGGCTTTGGATCAGACTGTAGCTACCTAATTTTAGATGTTCAGATTTCAAAAGTTTGGCTCTAGGCCTGGTAATTCAGAATTGCTAATCACTCAGCACTTCACTCAACAGAAACTAGAGACACAGGATGTTCAACATACTTTTGGGAAAAATCAGACCACTAGTTTGTGTGCCTGGTTACCAACCTAGAAACCAAATTTTAGGCACCGAGATTTGAAACTTTGGCTAAACATTAGAAAATTGTTCAGTGGGGTTTACCAAATTGTTCTTAACAATCAAAAGTGTTTTCAGTCAAAACCAGTTTCTATATTTTTTTTCAAGAAAAGTGTTTTTATCAAGGAAAACTAAAATTTTTCAAAAGCAAACACCATGCTTGAAAACCAACTGTGTCCATTTTGCTTTTGAATGATGTCATGGCTGCTGTAGACTGTGTGGTTTGTGCCCCCTTTCTCCTTTATTGCCCAGGCTCCAGGTCAGGCAGGTTCTTTATGCTGTGTGACATAGTCAACAACTCTTATAATGTGTCACCTCCAAGTGACGGGGTAGGAAACTGCTATGCAATGAGAGAGAGATGAGAATGGAAAAAAAAGTGACACCGAGGAACCACATGTGCTGCATATCTAAGTGGGCTGATTACAAACCATTTCTTGCTGACATTTTTAATTTGGAAAGAGTCACTCAAAATTCCCTTTTCTGTAGAAAAAATCACACACTGTGTAAGCTCTGTTTGTGTGTGTGTGTTGTGTGTGTGCTTAGTAGATGACATAGAAGAAGAAGGAAAGGCAAAACCCAAGGTTCTCAGTCTTATCAAGACAGCATTCCCATGTATGCATGTAAGTTTTCTCTGGATCAAACCAAGAAAATGTGAAGCACAAATAACTTCCTTGCTACATAGCAAGTCCAGAACAGTTCTATTTATACAACTGCATTTGGAAGAGTCCCAAAGCTGATAGACACCCTTGCAATTCAAGAAGATCTTTGCATAATAATTATCTATATTTTGGTGGTGCAGTGAGCTAGAAGGGATCAATAAGACTGACAGCTGCTGACACCTTGGGATGCCATTGCGGGGGTTCCTAAATCATTCTTCACCTACACAGCTGAGCTGGTTTGCCCCTTGTGTGTAGGATTTACCCACAGATTAGCGTCTGCAGGTCTGAGCTGGAAAAGCCTTTGGCACATTTCCCAGGGCCGTATACAGCTGGTGCTCAAGCCAATCAACTCTGACCTCTTAGCTTAACAGTTCAGCTGTCAGCTTCTAAAGAGCGATGACAGCATTTTCAAGCAGGCTCCATTATGCTTATCAGCTAATGCTAATCTCTACTCAAACTGGACTGATCTGCGAGAGAGTGTAAAGAAGCATAAATTCATGCAAAATGAATGGAGATGGCCAGTTTGTGCCAGTGTGTGCTATATTGCACTTGTACTTGCCAGTTCTTTGCTGTAGTGGGTGGATGAGGGAGATGAGTAATAATTTGGTTTTGGCAGCAGTTGTTAGCTGAATGTAGACCTTCCTTATACTACGGCTTGTACAGCAAGGTCCAGAAGGGTGTTTAAATGGTGCATGGATGTGCCTTGATCTATTGACTTTGCATATATGCTTCTTCATGTACCCAGAAGAGCAGCCAGAGCTGTGTCTCTCTTCCAATTGACTGTTTTCCTTGTGTTTCATCTCTCCCCTCTTGGGAGGCAGGCAGTGGCCTTTCTCTCTCGGTCTCATGGCCAGAGCAGTACATGGTCTACCACAACAGTGTCATACTCTGCTCATGTCTGCTCTGTGCTGCTGTCCCTGCCCATGTGTGTGAAGATCTGGAATGAACGTGGCTCAGGTGACCTGAAGATCAAATTGATGGGGTCAGGATATTCACAATGACCTGGGTATCTAATAGTTTCTTAGGAGGGACTTAATCCCTTGTAGAGATGTGCCTTGGGAGAAGGGCTCCTGGAGAAGATCCTACCTTGTGCTCATAGAAATATGCACATTTTTATACACACTTGACGTAACTTTGGTCTTGCACATTACTGTGACAGCCTGGCCTAGATGCATCCTCCAAAACATCTAGCAGGAGTGACCCAATTCCTTAATTAGAATCATGGAACACACTTAGCAATAAACAATCTAGAATGGATTTCACATGTACCTCTTTTCCTTGCAGTATTCAACCATTTTCTGTTCAGCTTCTTGTCCACAGACATCTGTTGGCATATCTGAAAGCAAGGACATAATTTTTTAAATACCTGCAGTGTAGTTTCACTGGCAACTGCCAGTTTCAGTAGAATTAACCTGAGCCTTTCAACTATGTTAGGAAAGATCTGCTTCTGCATGCTACAAGCCATTTCCCCAAAGGACTTCAGTGGAGCTGGGTCTGGTTATATCAGACAAGGATCGGACCCTTTGTGTTTCCCTGGCTCTGATCTGCTCTCTGCAAAACTCTGTTTCAGCATCACCTGGAAGAGATATATGCCAGAAGTAGTTTTAGATCTTTCACTTAAACCCAGTATTGAATAGAATTTCACTATAAGAAATCTTACCTCCTATATTTATTAAGCTATATTAACACTTTAATCAACATATGATTTGGAAACACTAATCTTCACACTTAAAATCCATAGCTGTATTTTAAACTATACCTTTAAATTGCTAGGTTTTAAAACTTATTGGACTATGAACAAAATAATTAATAACAATTAACTGAGTTTAATAGCTTTTTTTTTCAGCATTTTTTTTTTTACAGTCCCAGTAGACCTTTAAATCTAGTCCAGTTTTTTGAATGGGTTTTTTCTTGAAAGGTTTAAAACTAAGTAAACTCAGAACCTAATAAACATTGAAAACACTAAGCCTTAGTTGTTTTTTTTCAGCCTAGGCTACTTCCCTACTCAACTATACCTCTGGGTACTTCAGCTGCATTTTCACTTGTGTGTCAGCAAAACAATTAAACTGAAACTATTCAATAAGATACATTCAATTCCATGTCATAATGATGCTAAATAAAGTCTCCTGTGAGAGTAAGAAGTGGGAACTCCTACCTGTCGCACAAGAGTCACACTCACTTTGCAGTCTTGGTTGTGAATTCTGGCTCTTTTTCTGCTGAGGCTGTACTCACCTGAGCACAGAAAGTACTGAAAACTCCCTTGGGGAAAGATTGTCTGCATAAGCAGCCATCCCCAAAGCTATAGTGCTCATCTTCTAGATGTAAAATCATATCATACTGCATCCTCTGATAAAGAACAGGATGGAAGTCAACAAAATTCAGATGGGAAACAACAACAATTTCAACAAATAAAGGCCTATTTAGCCAGAATCAGACCAAACCCAAAAGTTAAACATACTTTTTTTTCTGAAAGTTACTAATTATAAAATGAAGTTGGGTAGACTGGAACTTCTGGTTGTTAATCAAAAGTGGCTTATAAGAGAGGTGGTCACTGGGAGACAACCAGTAGGATATGGTGATAACGCAAATATCAGAAAGACAAAGATGATATCAATAAGGAAGGTGCAGCATACATTAAAGAAAGCTTTAGAAAAATAAACTAACTGTTCAAAAAACAATACAGTACCCCTCTAGTCTGACATTTCAAAAATAGGAGAAGTGCAACAAGGACTAAACTGTCAACCAGAATATGACGTGTTACTGGACACCAGCAAGGCTGTAAGGCAGAAAGCACAGTGGTCACAGAAAGCTTCAGTTACACACCACCTCCAAAAAGTGGGGAAAAGTCAGACTGGGCTCTAATTCATGCTACATGTTTTAACAACATAAATTATTGTTTCTTGGGCAGTCAGACATCACAGAAGGAGAAACTGTGTAGTCATTAACAACACACAAGATCAGGATGAAATGTCACCTTTCAAAAGTGATGGTGTGATAGTGACCACAATGTGCATGAGTAAAACATCCTTATGGGAATAGGAAGACCAGAAAAAGAGTCAGCAGAGCACAGGGAGTAATTATAAATAAAATACTGGCATTCAAAACACAGAAACTGCATCCAGATTGGAAAAACTGAAAAGAACTTGGGAAAGTTAAATAAAAAATCATGAGAAGGGCAAGAAATAATGTTGAGTAACACCAGGCCAGATGCATGAACAGCTAATAATAAAACACATCAGAAATGGGAAACCTGTCATGGAGACTGCAGGGTCTGCAGATGATAGATGTACACCAGGAGTGCTCAGAGAATGTAAGTTTGGTACAGGAAAGGCATATTAATCACCTGCAGCAGTGCTCAATGTGGAAGGGCTTAGGAGGGTTTCCACACTAGGATGCTTATCTGCAGGTGATGAGTTGGAGAAATGATCTCAACTGAAGGGCCAGAAGTCAATAGAACGAACAGTGATATATCAGCAGGACCAGACAATGTTCACCCAGTAATTTTAAAGGAGCTCAGATATGAAATTGCCTGCTTAGTTACTGTGAAATGTAACCTATTGCTCATGTCAGGCTGGTACCAGAGGAACAGAAGGTGGCAGATGCAGTATCAGTTTTCAAGAGGGCTGCAGAGGAGAGCTGGGAAGTTACAGGCCAGGAAGTTTAATTTTCATAATGGAAAAAAACTCGAAGTACAGAAAAGCACACAGATAGAATTCAAAGGCACATAAGTGGAAAACATCAGCAAGGCTTCTGCAAAGGGAAATCCTGCTCTTGGTATCTATTACAACTTTGAAAGACTCAGTGAACATACCAGTAAAAGTGAGCTGATTGATACATTAAAAAAACCCTGAACTGTCATGGGGTAGCACGGGGAGTTCTCCCTTTAACTGGTTGAAAGACAGAAAAAAGGTGGCAGTGAACAGTGAAATTGCATAATAAAGGGAGATTCATAAGAGACTGCATTGTTTAACATACAGGAAAAGCAGGATTGCAAAATTTTCTGGTGGTACAAATGTCACAGATGAAGAGTTGTAGAACGCCAAATGTTAAGTGATAAAATGGTAGATGACATTAGAGGTTGACAAATGTGAAGTGGGACACAAAGGGAGAAAAATCACTCCAACAGAAAATAATGATCACAGCAGACACTGGCACACAGGAAAGGTCTAGGAATCACTTCAGAGAGTTCCCTGAACACATCGGCTTCATGGTCAGTGTTGGAAAAATCGCAGAGAGGTGCAATCAAAGGATTAAAAACATTATGACAACTTTGGCTTGAAAAGAAATTATAAGCAGACTAGATCTCTTTAACTTGAAAAAAAAAGGTGACTGAAGAAAGGATATGAGTAGTAACAAATAAGGGCACGTGGACTGGCTGTTTACACTTTCTCAGTCCATCAAATAAATAGCAAACATAATGGGGACATATAAAATGAAGAAAGGCATTTCACAGAGCAAAATTGAACTTTAAAACTCAGAAGTACAAGATGTTCTGAAAGAAAACAGGACAGAGATGTTTAAAAATGTTTAGACAAATCTGTGGAAGGAAATAAAACAACATCAAGACCTGTTAAATATGAGGATAGACTTGCTGACTCCATAGGAAGCTTAACCCGCAGATTGCTAAAGCTCAGAAGGTATTCTGAAGAGTTATTTCTCCTTGTTTTACTTATTGTCAGGGCACCACAGGGGTTGGGGGCTGCCCAGGGATGACAGAGCAGGGCCTGGCAGCCAGGGCCCATCCCACCACCCCAGTCAGGGAGCAGGGCAGGCCAGGGGCAACCAGTGGTAGGCCCAGCAGCAGACATCAGGCACCTCACTGGGAACAGGGATGGACCAAGTAAGAGAAAAGAGGGTTATTAATAATCTTCAAATGTATACAACATAACACAAAGAAGAAAGCAATAAACTATTTCTCTACACAAAGTAATGGGCTTGAATGTTAGCAGAGGAGATTTCAGAGCAGTTTTCTTAATCTAACTCATAAAGGTACAGTTGAGTACTATGCTACACTGTTGAGAGATGTGGGGCTACCAATATCAAGAGATGCTGCCAGTGGTTTTTAAGAATGGGTTCGAACATCCATCAGAAATAGTTTATAGAAGCTGTCTTAACTTGGAGAGGGATACTGTCTTTTGGGAACTTCCATGAACGCAAATACCAAAGGCTACCATTCTTTCAGTGCTTAAGAGGTCTCAGCCTCCCCATCCTGGCTCAGTGAAGAGGAGGATATTTTCCAGTGGAGAAAAATGCTAATAGAAAGTTGCTGCAATTTGCTTACAGGAACTAACAGTGAGTACGTGAACAGGCCAGTCTTCACTTTTCTTGATGGAATTTAGAAAGCATTTAGGTGATTTAGAGCAGTGTTTCCCAGCATGGAAAATGCTTGCCTCAGGAAAAAGTGCTACAGAAATTTTATTTCCTCCAGGCTGCTGCAGCCTCTTTGGGATCAGGTCTTGGAGTGCAGCATCCTTGGCAGTCTTTCTCCAAGGTGAGGGCATTCACAACAGCTGACTCCTGTCCAGGCAACACATCATAGAATAGAATCATAGAATATCTCAAGTCAGAAGGGGACCCATAATGATCATTGAATCCAACTCCCTGGTCCTTGCAGGACTACCTAAAACTAAAACATGACTAAGAGCATCGTCCGGATGCTCCTTGAACACTGACAGGCAAACTGAGTGAAAATCTCCCAGTACAGTTCCAAACTCTTGGAGGGACACAGCCTCAGCATGATTGCCAAACTCTGATTTCCACCAGAAACTCAAGAATAATTAACCTAATTTGATTAACATTGTTTCCTTGGAGATAGTTAAGAAACTTCCCCACTACTATTGTTCCAGCAGTCAACTAGCAGCAAGGGTGGGTAGATGCAAGAAATAACAAGGAGCTAGCAGGCAGTGTTAGTTTTTGCCTTAGAGAGCCGCTGGACGCAGCAGCACCGGGGGCCGTGCTGGCCCTACCTGCCCGGCCCTGCCCGGCCCTGCCCGGCCCTGCCCGGCGCTGTCCAGGGTGCTGAAGCGGCGGCGCGTCACCCTTGGCCAGTGCCGGGGGGCCCGGGCCCAGCGGGAGGCGGGGGCAGCGCGGGCCGCGGGACGGACCCTGACACGGGGGCAACGGGGTCCTCCAAAACCTCTGGGGTTTGTTTGTACAAGATCAGAAAGCTCTTGCTTTTAGCCCAGAACGTTCCTTGCTTATAATTCAGGGGGTGTCAACAGGAAGGCAATTAATGGGAGGCTGTTCTTAAATACATTGGTGCTTATAGTCTTGAAATTGTCTTTTTTTTTTTTTTCTCTTATGACCTGAAATTAATTGTATAGTCAGACATCAGTGGCGAAGACTAGGTTATGGGGGCCTTGCAAGAAGAAAAATTTTGAAGGGGGAGTGAGACCTTGGTTTGAGCAAGTAAGAATACAGGTGAAAGAAATGAGTAAGGAGACAAAATCCAGCAAAGACAACGGCATGATGGTCAACTCATTATTGTTAGAAACTGGAGAATGTACCAGGCATTAAACAGCAGAAGCTGCCCCCTCTGCCTGGGGAATTTGACTTTCTACATTTAGATGTCATTTAAATGTCAGATTTCAAGTGTTGCAGAATGATGATGTGATAGCTTTAAACAAGACAAGACAATATCTTCCATGCTCAGTATATATAGAGAGAGTAAGAAACTTCAGTCATGTCAGAGAAGCAGCTGCTACAGTAGCTGAATCAAGGCAGTGAGATCCTATCCAAAAGTTTTATTCACCAACTATAAAGCAAGATACTTCAGTCTCAAAGGATATCTACTTGTTGTTTGTAGAAAAATTCCTCACGGCTGAAGCAAGGAAGGAGAGCTTGGGAATTCAGGCCTCTCCCAACGTGCTAGCATAATTAAAACCTAGATTATTTTCCACTGCACCTCATTTTTCCCAAATGTGATAAGTAGGTCCATGTACAGGGATTTTTGAAACTGAATTCCTTCTGATGTGCAAAGCATTACTTGTCCTGGCTGGAACATGGCTATTGGGAATCAGTCATACAACAGCTTGCTGAGATATGTTGATATTGTGTGGGCTTGTTAACAAAAATTTTCTCTTGCTAAAACACAGTATTTTTTCCCATTGCAGTGTTTGTTACAGGTAATTTAATATGAAGGAAATAAATTTATTGTAACTGCTTTGATCCTAAGAGCAGTGAGCTGAGGTATTCCAGAATTAACTCCTGGCAGACTACAAGACAGATGTAGAAGTCCCACTGCTTGTGCATCACTCTGAAGTTCCCAACTGCCTGGGGGTACTTCAGACTCATCTTTTTTTAGATAGGTACATGGTCTTATAAACATTTTTGCTTGTGCTTATCTCCCTCTCTGAAGTTTAGGCATTTGCTATTAGGGTTATATTATTGATTAAATTTTCACAGATGACCTAATCCGAATGGTATAGGCTGCAGTGCCTCCCACGATGCTCTGCCTCAGAGGAAATTCTCTCTCTGGAAGGAATAGAGTCTTAACTGCCATCATTCAAATGTCTAGGAGCTGTCATTGCTGTGCCTGAAAAATAATGGAATAGAACTGTGGCATAGAAATTAATTACCATTGTGTATGAGACTCATAGGCAGTGATTATAGACATCCGCAATAAATTTAAGAGGATCACAAAAGATACTGTTGTTAGACAGTGATGTTTAATTTGCATTTATAGGTGCAAATTAAGAATATAGAATAAAACATTGAAGTGCCAGCCTCTCTCTCTATGACTTGCAGTTCAGACAGCTCCAAAATGACTTGAACTGCTGCAGGTTGCCAAATGCACTGCACCACCTCTCTGTAGCTTTTGGATCTCTATTGGAATTAGAAATGAGCTTAGTGCTCCAAAAACACTGATCTTTCCACATGATAAGAAAGTAACTGACTGGCTTTTCAAATAGTCTCTGAGGATACGAATGCTTAGCCTAGCTTTTAATATAAGGGCACTTATACCACCAATCAAGGAAGACCTTCTGACCCACTCAGTAGATAGTTGATGTTCACATCTCCCTCAGACCTGCCTTTTTTTCCCAGCAAATGAAGGAGAGCACCATGCTGGGATTATAACTCCTTGCTGGGACTCAGGGTCCCCTCTTCTTTGCTGCTGCTGGATTCATCTCTTCTGGCCAGATTTGGAGCCGGTGTAAATTTGCACAACTTCACAGCAGACAGGCATGATTATACTAACTGAGGCTTGTCTCAGGCATGGACAATAGAAATAAAATAAATTCTATTCTGCATGACAGAAGCAGCTGATTCTCCCTGAAGAGAGCCTGGTGGGACTTTGAGAGTGCTTTAGGGGCAGAACAACCCCATGCACTAACCTAGCTGCTGAGCTAGAGAAGCTCTGCGTTCCCCATGGAGCTACATGCTCATGCCCCTTTCCCACAGCCCTCAAGAAAGGTGCAAAGCAGTTGGAGCAGCAGCCCTGAGACAGCCAAGCTTAGAGCAACCCTCCTACCCCTGGTGTCACAGTGGCCCCCTGCAAGCTGGGCCAGGGCAGGATGGGAGGAGGGGGCTCACCAGGCCAGCTGGTGCCTGCTCAGACCTCTGCTCCCACCATTCCTTTTCTGCTCTGTTTTAGCCACAGAGCTACAGAGAGGTGACACCCACATCCTCTGCAAAATGGTTCTCTGCCAAATGTGTGCAACAAAGGTGAAAGGGAGAGAGGCTGAAGGGGCAGTGGGGACAGAGACGTAGAAACTCGAGGCAAGTGTATGTCAGTTGGCTTAAATTCAAACCAACCAATGTGAGTGGAAAACTGGGAGAAAGTGAAGAGGCAGATTATATCCTAGTCACAGCAGCTTAAAGGAACATGTGGGAACATCCGGAGCCAAAACAGCATCAAAATACCCCTATCAAAGAGAGGCAACAAACTGCATCCTCACATCTTCTGCATCCTGCCCCTTTGGCATTCCCCCCATCCAGCATGTCAAGCAGGGGCAGCTTCACCAGGGTGAGCAGGCAGGTTTCATAGGCTGGATCAGCCTGAGAGGTCTGTGTCACGAGGTGCAGAACACACGCCATTCCCATCGACTAGGACTGAGTCAACTCAAAAAGATCAAGTCCTTCCCAGGAGCCAGTCCGCAACTCAGCAAAACTCACACCTGCCTTTGACCAGGCAAGGATGGCTCATGTGCTCAGGTAGTGCTTGCTTAATGAGTCTTGCCAGATGGATGACTTTGTTTGACAAGGGCGGGTGACAAAAGCTAAGTGGCTGAGCTGGTTTACTGCTTTTGAGGATTTTTGTACTGGTTTTGCTTGGTGTACGCACTGGTGATTGGCCTGTGGTGAGACGGGCACTGCACGAGTGCTTTGCTGGATGAATTAAAAGAAATCTACTCAGAATAGAGCACATCACCAGGGAAAAGATACAGCACTCAGCTGTCAAATGCCTTTGACACAGGTGACCATGGCTGTTTTCTCAAATTAGTCTTCCCTTAATTTCTAAGACTGTCTTCTCCTGCCTCCTACCTTTCTGATCACTACTGCCACAAGTCCTGTGAAGGATTCTTTCTATTCATGGAGCTCTCCATGGGGTTCTGCCATTGATCTGTTTTTTACTCCCGTTTCAACATTTTCTCCTTGGTTAATCTTGTACTCAAGCACAATCTTGGCAGTTCTTGCCCTGTTGATGAGTCACAGAGCTCTCTCTGCTCCAGACTTTTATCCTGATTTCCATATTACAATCCCAAATTGTTCACCATTTCCTGATGACTCTCCCCCGCTTAAACCTGATATGCCTACAAGGCTCTTTCCAGCTGTGAAGAACACTCCCATCTTTTCTCTGGACCATGACCAAGGGCTCCACTTTTGCCCCTAACCTCTCTTCAGGGTTTTACACCTAGGCTACATCTACATCTTGTTGATACTTCCTGACTGGCCTCTCTTGAGAAGCACAGCCTTTCTTATCCATCTTCAGAAGTAAAATTTGCCCCTGAACTTGTCCTTCTCTTCTCAGGCCCTGGATCATGCAGTGTTGCCACCTTCAGCCCCATTCAGGACCCTGGCACACAGCCTTTGCCAAGCTCTCTGCGCCAACTGCACCAGCTCCATGTTAATCACTCCAACATCTCTGTGAATTCTCCCTTCAACATGCACTCTCTCACTTTGGACTATGTTTGTCTTTCAAGGACCTTCTCAGCCATGTTGTATCCACCAGGGATATGTCTGATATGTCTGTCCTCATTTCCAGTATGTCACAGTGCCATGCTGTCCATTGGTTAGGTTTTTCACAGTCATCTCCATGTGTCTTCCTTGGTTGCCCTTGCAGTTGGGGAAAACTGCCCATAAACATACAATAAGCTTCCTTGTATCCCTTTCTCCAGCTCCTCTTGTGCTGCTCTGCTTTGCTGAGCTGCCAGCTGTGCTGGTGGGTGTTGACCCCATAATCCCCTGTCTTGCTCACCTCTCTTGTTTCAGGCTGTAAGCTCTTTAGGGAATATGCCACCTTTAGGTACATGTTTTTACAACCCTTCAGTACAGCGGACCCCAGGTCTAGGAACATAGCAACACAAGTAACAACCCCCCTGCCCTTCCCCATAGTTCATTTTGATCTAAGCTGCTGTACCCAGTTCTTGCTTGGAGGTTTTAGAGTTAAATCTCTTTTTCAAGTTAAATCTCTTTTTCTAATCATAGTTCTATAGAGAGGAGAGAAGAAAAGTTTCCTTTACTAGAATAAGTAATGACCTGATTTCTGTGTGTGCTGCTCACAGGGGAAAGCACAAAGCCAGTCCTGCTATATTCCTACATGATCTTGTAGGAAGACTCCTGTCTAATCTTTAGCAAGTCTTACAGAAAACCTGCACTGCAAAGTAAGGAAAACAATGAATAATTCATTTTCTTATCTGTTTCAGGATTGTTTTCTGCAAAACATCTATTTTAATAATTCATGTGATTTTTAGCTGCACCATGCTGCAGGTGCAAGTGTACAGAGGAGAGCCATACTGTTTTTCTCAGTGTAGCCTGGAGTGTACACTACATTAGTGCAAAATTCCAGCTCACATTGGACCAAATTCCAAGTGAGGAGTAAGAGGTGAAAATCAGGGTGGTTAGCAAGATTCAGAGTAGAACAGTTCTTTGAAATTCAGATTATGGGAGTCATTCACAGAAGAGTCTTCCCACGATGCCAAACTGGTCATATGTTGATGATGTCAAGCTTGTCAAGAGCCAACTGGGGGACAGAGGGAAGTTTATACAGAGTTTCCCTATTTCCCAACAGTACTTGACAAACACATGAACATTTATAGAATTGCACACAGTTACTGTTTCAGGCTGTAACTGATTCCTTCCTCAGTCAGATCCATTCAAGCAGCAGAGCTGTGGATTGAGGTTTCCTCTAGAGCTCATGCAGGAATGTCTCCAATCTGCAAGACCCCAGTAGTGGACAACCCTGCAATGCTGGTCACCCCTCTGTAGAAGGGTGAAAAACCTCAGATCACGTTATGACAAAAATGGACAGATCAGCAAATTAGGTGTTAAAAGCTAACCACAGCCCATGAAGGGCAGGATTAAGAAGGAAATGATACCAACTGCGTAAAGGAAACCAATGTGTGCATGATGCTACCAGTGATTTCTTGGGTCAGTAGCTGCAGATCAGGGTTCATTAACCCAAGCATCCACACTCCGTTCACATACATCCTGCTCCACCTTAACAGCACTTATTTCAACTGGGAACATGCTGAAAATCCTCTGCTTGCAGCAAAGTGCTTCAGCCAGCACCGCTAAGCCATTGCCACCTGGCTGTGCCCCACAGGGCACACAGCACAGACCACACAGCTGGTACAGATGCTTTTAAAGACTGCTCTTCCATTAATGAGGACAACGGACTAATCCCCTTTACCCTCTACATGACAGGAAATTTTCCAGTCCAGTTTCAGTGCTGCTCCGGGAAACAGTCAGGAGATACAATGCTCCAAAACAAACTGCATAGATAAGATGGACTGACTTTGCTTCTAAAAATAGTACCTAGAAATACCACCAGCACCAGCATCTGAAAAAGTACCTTCCAAAAGAACCAGTAAGAACCTCAGCAAAAATAATTCTCCTGTCCCCAAAGGAAGGAAAAAAACTACAAGCCAATGAGCGACGGGAAGCCGGAGCAGCACTTGCTCTCCTCCCAGCTGTAATCAACTCCCCAGGCACAGATCCTGCTGGTGCTCACAGCCCCAGCTCCACAGATGCTGGTGGAGCACCGAGATTACTGAAAACAAATCCATGCCCACCTGCGTTGTTGAAGGAGCCCTGACAACAATTTAAATTCACATTAGCTGGAATACGTGCTGTGCTATGGGAAGTGGCTGAATCTGTAACATAAGAGAAATACAGGCCACACCTGTAACATTTTGCATACAGAATTAAAGAACCACAACAGTACATGGCCCTTTTTTCTGGCTTTAACCAGATTAAGGCAAACATTTCTGCATTTTAAATTACATACTACCTGCCAATATGATGTTTTCATCAATTATATTTGCACCTGCCTGCCCAAAGCAAGACATATTCTGTATAGCATCAGTACACTATCTTGTATTTTATAAAGCAAATTAGCAGCTTAGATTTACAACATGGCTGTACCTTTTTAAAACACCTGGGTTGCACAGCACTGCCAGTGTGAATTATTTGCCTGAGAAAAATACCAGTTAAAAAAGAAAGGTACCAAAGAGCTTTAAAGGCTGGGCAGGCAGCACTTGCTGCCTGAACCATGCAGGGTCAGGGATGATGATTTCCCAGCAGCAGGCATCCAGTCAGCTTCATGGGAGCCTCCAGAGGAGGAGATATCAGGTGGAGTGCAGCAACCATGAGGCTTTGGAAAGTTTTTCAAAATGTCCAACATAAATCTTCTCTACTCTTAACTAAACCAAAATTTGCACACTGCAGTGAGTATAAATATTGATTCTACTTTTCTGAAACAACTTTTTATCCTTTTTTCTTTTTTGCTGTTTCTTTCATTTTCTCCTCCCTAGGGAAAGCAGCATCTAGTTCCTCACAGGTCGGTTTGGAGATGTATCAGTGATAGTCTAAATTCTACTGTTTTAAAGAAAAGTTTAGATTTGCACCATGGTAAGAGGCCATTCCTGGGGAGGAGGGAAGGCAGTGCCATACAGCAGCACACAGCCAGTTTGGCAGTCACCAGGGATACACTCTGCCCCCAGTTTGACAAGGATTTTGAGAGCAAGGGTGTCACAGACCGAAGCTGGAGCACGAATGGGCAGGACAATAAGATCTGCAGGCACCAGCATACAGGGGCTCCACAGGAGGATGAATTTCACACGTAGCTTCATTAAATCCATCTCCCTGCAAGACAGGAAAAACAATCACCCAAAGCAGCTAGATTATAGTGACACAATCTGACACAGAGCCAGATGACATCTTCTGATTTTATTTGAAGTTGACACCTTGAGACAAGGCGTAACAACTGAGATGATCACACCAGTAAGAAGGTAGCAGGGACCTTCGTGCCTCCCTCCTCCCCAACTCCAGTGCAGAGTATTAAAAATAAACCAGCATAGCCTAAAAAATTGCAGAAAGTATTTAAGTCAGAGTGGGGCAGGGAAAGAAAGAGAGAGTCTAAAATTTGAAACAATAAAGACTGTTGCTAGAAACTTATTTTAGAAGCTTCAGGAGTGACGCAAGGAAGTCCTCAATATCTAGTGAGTACAAATAACCACTTTCCAAAATCAATGGTAGCAAGTTAAACATGCACAGTTTTTATTCCTTGTATTTTCATGCAAAATATGCAATAGTTATTTCCAGTTCCATATTTCCAAAGTCATGGGAGAAAACTAATTATCACAACACCCATAGAGTTTTGCTGATTAACTCCACAATGAGTGCAAGTTTCCAGCCCTGCAGAGAAGTCCTGATCCCCGTCTTACATTTCAGCAAAGAAATGAAAGGGCTTAAATCCAAGAATGAGTTTCCCAAGAACTTTAGCCACTCCCATTGCTTAATTTTTTCCTTATAAAGTGATGGCTCAACCTGTAACTAGAAATGGTATAAAGAATCTGATCTGAGGAAGCTCAGATCACTCTTCAGACTAGAGAAATACTACAAAGCTGTTACATCCCCTTTTACCTGATCCATTAAAGTAAAATAGCTTTCATCTGTATTACTGCATATCTCATAAATAAAACCCACAGTGCTTCAGTTTAGAATGACATAATTTATTCATATAATTCACAAGTAGTTGGACACTACTTAATCTCCATATGCAAGTGATTTACACAAACATATAATACTAAAATTGATTGCTTAGAAGGTAAAAAATACCATGGGTATGAAATGCCATGGCAGATGCTGTTCAATATACTACACAATCTTAGTGTCAGACACTTTTATTCATTTATGTTTCTAGAAAAAAGGCAGTTTGCCATTTTAAATTTTTTTTTTTTTATAAGTACTCTGGGAAACTTAAGTGGTTTTGCTCTAAACCTTCTAATCAATTATTTCTCCCAGTTCTTAGGAACTGAATTGACAACCAAAGCAACATTTCAGTAGTTCAAAAAAATATATAGATTTTTGCTCCCCTGAATTCACCAAGCACAACGTGACCAAATCATGTTGCCTTCCAACATGCGACACAAAATACTAACCCCTGTATATTCAAAGGAATGTGCAGGAATTTAGACCGTGCTTCAGCATGGTGGTGGTGGTGACAACAGCCCAATGATATAATTTTTGGCCCCTGCCACTATCCAGTAGTTGTGAGCGTTTTTGCATTTCACTGTGAATGTATTAACATCACCAGACCATTTGGTATTCATGCAGCTGTGGAGTCTGATTGTAATTCTGCATAAACTCTTCTCACTGAAACTTGTATCTCATAAGCCTCATTAATTCTGCATTAAGCATATAATGGCTGCATGGAGAAAACTGGACTTTAATGTGTTTGCCTGCATCAGATTAAGTTACACGCATTATCTTCTAGACGAGGTCCAAACATATAATTTGCTTGAAATGCCAATAGTTATCTTAAAACATACGAAGAAGTTAAAAAGCTTTCACAATACAAGATCCAGCTACTTATTCCACATATACAAAAACACAGCTAGAGAAATACAATTCAATTGTTAATGCTGAATTATGAGGAAAGTCTAAAAAAATAGAAAAACTCTGATACCCGGACATCAATTTAGAATGTAACACTGTATAATGCGGCAATATGAGCACCCATTTGAAATGAGAAGTCCCCAACAAGAGAAGCATAAGGGGACCTAGTATGTGTGACAAAAATAGATGAATACTGCACCAAAAACATGCATACAATCTCCATGGTCATTCAGTATGCTAGTGATGGTCTAAACAGTGATCTAATACAAGAGCGAGACAGTGTTTCCAAATAAAATCAAGTGAGTAGCTACATATTGATTAAACTTTCTGATGCAGCAAAATGAGGGCACAGAGCCATCTCTGGGTTCTGGAGCTGTTTCAAGATTCGCTTGTGAAATTTCTCTCTGACACGATTGAACTCCATTATGTCCAGTGGATCCTCTTCAATCCAGAATTTGTGGAATTCATGCATTAAGTAGCCTGCAAAATAATAAAAAAGGAGAAGAGCTAAATACAGTAAAGATCACATACAAAATTAGAAAGAAACCCACAGTTCACAGTTATGATTTACACAGAGAATTCTGGTCACTGAGGTCTGACACCTCACAACACTATGCAGGGACAAGGCTAAACCCATTTTGGACAACCCCAAAATTTGATAAATATTATACACTGGCAGAACTTCTCACAATAAATACAAGAAGTCACTAGCTGCCTGGACATATGGATACATGAACTAAAACATTAAATTAACAAGTGTAAAAGCAGGGGAAGATACTGCTGATGCTGCTCCACCAGCCTTTTGTTCATATTCAACTTCTGACTCACAGGTATTTCCTCATGGGAATGTTGCTTACTCTCCACTAAAAGAGTGTACTTGTAGGTAACTTAACAGTTGCCATCATGTCTTTCTGTATTAACACTTCTTCCTCACGCACAATTTTACCTTGCGTGTACATGACCTTGCTGGAAATGTTGTTTAACACTCATGCCTATGATCCTGAAGAGGTGAATAAGGTGATAGGCAGAACCACTAGCTTTGGTAAGACCTCCCTGTTACAGGAAGAAACCTGATTCCAAAGCGGGTTTAATACACAGGCATATTTAGTATTTAGTTCTGTTCCGTCCTTGGACAGGAAGATCACCGACAGGAAAAGCATTACACCCAGCACTAGGGCTTCAATGACCTGGACCCCATCTCTTGATCCCAGCTTCCACAGCAGATGAACCATTGAAGAAATATAATCTTTCATCCCAACACAGCAAAACGTGCAGGTAAGTTTTCTGTATTCCAGAAAGTGAGGGTGTTTGTTGTAAAAAAAACCTTAGTTGCGTTTATGCATTTACTTCTATTGTATGACAATTACAACACACTTCTAACTTAGATTTCATGATACATTTGCATAGTTATATTTTTTCCCCATGAACAATTTGAGAAACTTCATTCAAAAGGTATTTTAAGTACATCTTCAAACCTCTTCCATATATTCCAACAGCCCCAGGCTGTTTCATTCCAACAGATGTTACTTTCAAAGAAAAGCTCAGTAAAACCCCTTTTTTCTAAAATCACTATATAAAATGTAAAACACTGTTAGATCTTCACCCCCCAAAATCTAGATTTCCAAGAGGTACCTTCTGTACTTCAGCAGTGACTGTGCTGAGCATGCCATTGAGCAATGAAGTTTCACACATTGCTTGTACAATCAGAGAAGGCAAAAGAGCCCACGAGCAGTGTGGCACATGCAATTCTCAGCCTTATGTGTGTCCCCATGGCCCAAGGGAACAGAAGGGTGCAGATGAGGTGATGTGGTGGTGCAGCATTTAGGAGATCCATGTAGTACAACCATTGTGTTCCTCTACCAGCAAGGCTGCTGGCTGGGCAATGTAATTTTGACTTTCCAGTTCAGTCAGGCAGCCCGTAGGCATTTAATGGAGCCTAATGGTGGTTGGGTTTGAAGGAAATTTGAAGGAAACCTAGAATGACTGCTGTAGGGAGAGGAGAGAAACTGCAGGAGATAAGATCAGGGATTTGTCAGATTCAAACAGATAATCTCTGGATGAATCATCCTTGCTCCAGGAAAGTTTGTCTGTTGATATTTTCTGTACAATAAAGTCCATTTGATAACCTCAAATTTTTCATAGGATAATCTCAAGTTTTTCCTAGGATGGCAGGCAGAGTGTGTAGGAACATCCACGAACTTTACTGGCCTATTACTACACCAGATACCCGTGTAAGTTTTATCCTGCTTCGTAACTCATACAAGCCTGGGCTGTAAAGGCAAGAGCTGTCAGTCGGCATCATTATGATGGACTGGCCATGCTGGACAGCAGACACACTGGTCCCAGGGCACAGTCCCAGGCTTAGCCAGCAGAACAGTCCCTCCTGCAGCCAAAACTTGGGCAGTAGCAACAAGACACTGTAAAGGTACTAAAACATGTCTCTTCCCCCCAAAAAATTCAGTGGTGGGGGATTTTAGACATGGCAGGAAACCAGAACCAAGAACAGGATACAGAATCATAGAATCAGTTAGGTTGGAAGATACCTTTAAGATCAAGTCCAACCATTAATCTGACACTGCCAAGTCCACCACTAAACCATGCTGCTAAGTGCCACATCTCCACGTCTTTCAAATACCTCCAAGAATGGAGACTCAACCACTTCTCCAGGCAGCCTGTTCCAATGTTTTACAACCCCTTCCATGAAAAAAATTTTCCTAATATCCATTCTAAACATCCCCTCTCAACTTAAGACCATTTCCTCTCTTCCTATCACTTGTTACTTGGGAAAAGAGGCTGACGCCCACCTTGCTGCAACCTCCTTTCAGGTAGTTGTAGAGAGTGATAAGGTCTCCCCTCAGCCTCCTTTTCTCCAGGCTAAATAACCCCGGTTCCCTCAGCTGCTCCTCATAAGACTTGTGCTCTAGACCCTTCACCAGCTTCACTGCCCTTCTCTGGACACACTCCAGCCCCTCAATGTCTTTCTTGTAGTGAGGGGCCCAAAACTGTACACAGTAATGGAGGTGCAGCCTCACCAGTGCTGAGTACAGGGGGATGATCCCTTCCCTAGTCCTGCTGCCCACACTATTTCTGACACAAGCCCAGGATGCCATTGGCCTCCTTGGCCACCTGGGCACACTGCCAGCTCATATTCAGCCAGCTGTCGACCAACACCCCCAGGTCCTTTTCCACTGGGCAGCTTTCCAGCCACTCCTCCCTAAGCCTGTAGCATTGTGTGGGGTTGTTGTGACCCAAATGCAGGACCCAGCACTGAGCTTTGTTGAACCTCATACAATTGGCCTCAGCCCATCGATCCAGCCTGTCCAGATTCCTCTGTAAAACCCTCCTACCCTCAAACAGATCAACACTCCCACTCAACTTGGCATTACCTGCAAACTTACATTGTCTGAAAATGTACTGAGAGTGCACTTGATCCCCTTGTCCAGATCCTTGATAAAGATATTAAACAGAACTGGCCCCAATACTGAGCCCTGGGGAACACCACTTGTGACCAGCTGCCAACTGGATTTAACTCCATTCACCACCACTCTTTAGGCCCAGCCATCCAGCCAGTATTTTTACCCAGCGAAGAGTACACATGTCCAAGCCATGAGCAGACAGTTTCTCCAGGAGAATGCTGTGGGAAACAGTGTCAAAGGCTTTTCTAAAGTCCAGGTAAACAACATCCATAGCCTTACTCTCATCCACTAAGTGGGTCACCTTGTCATAGAAGATGATCAGGTTAGTCAAGCAGGACCTGCCTTTCATAAACCCATGCTGACTGGGCCTGATCATCTGGTTGTCCTGCATGTGCCATGTAATGGTGCTCAAGACGATCTGCTCCATTACCTTCCCCGGCACCAAGGTCAGATTGACAGGTCTGTAGTTCCCTGGATCCTCCTTCCAGCTTTTCTTGTTGATGGGTGTCACATTTGCTAACTTCCAGTCAACTGGGATCTCCATGTTAGCCAGGACTGCTGATAAATGATGGGATGTGGCTTAGTAAGCACTTCTGCCAGCTCCCTCAGTACCCTTGGGTGGGTCCCATCTGGCTCCATGGAATTGTGTGTGTCTAAGTGGTGTAGCAGGTTGCTAACAATTTCCCTTTGGATTATGGGGGGCTTCATTCTGTTCCCCATCCCTGTCTTCCAGCTCAACTGGTCTTACTGTTAAAGACTGAGGCAAAGAAGGCATTGAGTACCTCAGCCTTTTCCTCATCCTTTGTCACTATGTTTCCTCCCACATCCAATAGAGGATGGAGATTCTCCTTAGCTGTCCTTTTGTTGTTAATTTATTTATAGAGACATTTTTAATTGTCTTTTACAGCAGTAGCCAGATTATTCCTAGTTGGGCTTTGGCCCTTCTAATTTTCTCCCTGTGTAACATCAAGACATCCTTGTAGTCCTCCTGAGTTGCCTGCCCCTTCTTACAAAGGTCATAAGCTTTCCTTTTTTCCCCTGAGATCCAGTCAAAGCTCTGTTCAGCCAGGCCAGCCTTCTCACTTGCCAGCCTGTCTTTCAGCACATGGGGACAGCCTGCTCCAGCACGTTTAAGATTTCCTTCTTGAAGAATGTCCAGCCTTCCTGGACTCCTTTGCCCTTCAGGATGATGGCCTCCCAAGGGACTCTGTCAACCAGGCTCCTAAACAGGCCAAAGTCTGCCCTCCAGAAGTCCAAGGTGGAAGTTCTGCTGACTTCCCTCCTTACTTCTCCAAGAATCGAAAACTATCATTTCATGATCGCTATGCCCAAGACAGCCTCCAACCATCACATCACCCACAAGTCCTTCTTTGTTTGCAAACAACAGGTTCCCTAGCTGGCTCACTCACCAGCTGTGTCAGGAAATTATCTTCCACACATTCCAGGAACCTTCTAGACTGTTTCCCCTCTGCTCTATTGTATTTCCAGCAGACATCTGGTAAGTTGAAGTCCCCCACAAGAACAAGGGCTAGTGATCATGAGATACGGGAGCCAGACCAATCGTACTAGACATATCCATTCACAAGGCCACAAGCACATCAGGAATGTGGTGAAAAGAAAGCGTAACTCTTCCAATGAAAAGATGACCTGAAGATGCATAAGTGGATATTTAGGTAGATACTTATCTGTCTTTTTTTTATTTATCAAGCTAACTGCCAAAGACAAAAGCCTAGCAGCTAAACTGCCCAGAGTTCCTACCAGCCAGTCTATCTAGGGCAGCAACCCAGAAACCAATGCAAAAAGCAAGAGCCCTGTTACAGTATATCTGCTCACACGAGTCTTATTATATAGCATCCTTGTTCTGAAAAGCCTATACTATTTAATGAAAGAGATGCACAGAACACTAATATTTGCCATTTATCCAGTTAAGCAATAGAAAAATATTCTAGTTGCAAAACAACAAAAAAAAATCTGTTACCTAAATAGCCAAACTTAAAAAAACCCCAAAAAACAGAAGAAAACCTTTGTCATTGTCATAAATGTGGAAAACAGTGCATTTTGACTTCTAATGTTTTTTAATGTATAGGGAAGAAACTGATAACTAGAAGTGTTGCTCCCACTGTGCAAGGATGCACAGCAGGTCTGTGCTGCAGGAGGGATGCTCAAATACAGGGGGAAGGGCTGGGAAAGCATTATTTTGAGGGAGGACAACTCTACTGAAGGGTGGAGCATAACACTTGAATGTAGATGCAAATATTTTAAGACAGTTGGATTTATGGAGAAGCAATCTCCAGAAGCTCTTTAAAGTACCTTTAGTTTATTATTATTATTTAAAACCAGTCTAAGAAGATAGGAATGTCACTTGTTCAGGCACTTGGTGGTTTTTTGTTTGGTTTTTTTTTGGTTTGGTTTTGTTTTTTGTTTTGTTTGTTTTACCTCTTGGTTTGGTAGTGGCATCCATGACAACAGAACTGAATGCAAGCATCCTAAAGACAGGAGAGCAATTAGCATATAGTTTCTGTGCTGTGTCAGCAGATTTTTTTTTTTTTTTTTTAAAGTATGGGTAGTGAAAAAGGGTTTAGCAGGAGTACAAATTCCATATTTCCCAACCCCCTGCGACTTACAGAACGTCTGCTGAAAGTGAGTTAGTGTTGGTGCTTCTGGAGCAACATTGTAGAAATGGGTCTTCAGAGCTCCACTCACAAGCAGGTTGTATGCGAGGTCTGTTATGTTAATGCCCACGATAGCAAAAGAATAGCTGTAAGAAAGAGAAGTAGCAACATTTGTGCAGTTTGTCTTCTTTCAGCACACTATAAGAAACACTGATGACACTGATACTGCAGATTTTGTGTGCTGCTGAGGTGTATTTATTCTCTCCTTCATAAGCTTCCAAGGTAGGGGGGTGCAAAACAAGAAAAAACATTTATCCTGCCTGCTTTGTACACTCTAATGACAGCGTTTCCCTTGTGAAACATATGGTCACAGTGAAAGCAGGAGTTTCATCACTGTGCCAGCATTTTCAGTGAGGCAGCACGGATTCATTCCTGCAGAATAAGAACAAGCCCAGGCATCCCTGTGCTCCTGCGCTCACCTCTGACAAAGGGCAAGCACTCCACACAGTGACTGTATCTGCAGGGTGATCCATCGTTTGCTATTTTAACCCATCTGCCCCACTGGAATTCATTACCCACAGTTAGGAACATCAGGTTTCAACAATCAGTCCTATAAAGACATTCATATGGCTAAAAAGCCTGTGAAGAAGATCCAGCTGAGTCATCTCCAATTTCTTCCTAACAGAAAACTAGATACACAGGCCAGAAAACAGGCAAAAACCTAAATCAGAGCATGCTAGAAACAGAAAATCAGACCAATGAAGCAAATTCCTGTCCTGCTAAGAGATATCAACAAGGAAAGTATATTCAGGCACAACAGAACTCAGAAATTGGAAGTTATTTCTTAATTTGTGAGCCTGTTGCATAAAGAACTTGACATTTCTGGCAGTGACTATTTCCCAAGAAAACATACAGTGTCCCACACTGACATTTAGTGATAAAAGCAAACTTGTTCCATGATTTTCCCCCCCCCCCTCCTCTAAACACAGCTGTCTTCTGTAGGTTGTCCTGAGTATTTTTTCAATTATCACTATCAAGCAAACCAAAATACTTTTCTTTAAACTTTTTTTTTCCCCTCCTGAAATATAAATCCTGAAGTTTACTGCAATGTGAGGTCTAATGGCAAGTTTCACAGAAAAATGAAATATGGGCATTAAAATGTTGTATTACAGATTTTCAGGTACACTCAGAAGGAACATCCAGTTCCACACTCATGAATAATGCAGCTATACCAAACCCACTGCTTAAGAAGAAAACACCTCACTACTATTTCTTCCCTATTATACTTTCCTGAAAGCAGATCAGAACCTGGCTCTGACAGTAAGAAGTGAGACTTAATCACGTTATGTGTCAAGAAGAATTAAACAGATATTCATCACTGCACTATTCATAGCATACAGAGAAAGCTTCTCCTTGCTACAACATCTGTGGGTTATTTTTCATAATTCTTACTTCAAACTGTTTTTCCTGTAATCTTTGATCAAAATCAAGGCATGGTTAAGACAATACATATTAGTATGTACACTGAAGTTTCCTTTAAAAAGTAACCAGGAAACACCTTTTTCCCCTCAAATATACAGCATCATTGTTAACTGCTGTGTTTGTGGAAACTTTAAAAAGAATTTTAAACTTACCCGATTGCTTTATCAAACTTTTTTTTCTCCCATTCGGCTTTGCTGAATTGGCTGAGGGGGGAAAAAAAAAAAAAATCATCCAGATATTGCCATGCATTACTAATCAATAAATATCTTCTTTGCATTTCTTTGACATTATAACATTGACGGAACACAATATTTTACCTCTATTGATATGGCTAATCACATTTAACTCTGCTTCTGACCAAACAGATTGGTATAAAAAGACTTGAAAGGGGTAACTGGCTTTATAGCTTTGCTGATAAACTTGTCTCATCATTACAAAGTATGTGCCTATGTCAATGCTCTCAGTAAAAGCCAGTTATTTTCTACATTGACCACCAAGATAATCTACTTCAATTAAGCCTGAGCTATACAGAAAGTTGAAAATATTACATTTCTTTTAACTAATAAAAGGTAGCTTCAACCTTTTGTGTTTTCAAAGATATACATGACACTCATCACTGGAGGCATGATTCACCTGAGGCAGCAAACATGAAAAATACTCCTCTGATAGAAAATTTTTATGTCCAGCCAAATTAGAAACCACTCAACAGCCAAAACCAAGGAACAGTATTTCCTATTATTTGACACAATAATTCAGAGCTTTTCAAGGACACACAAGGTCTCTCCTTTAAAAGAAAATTAGTTAGGAAACAGATTGATTTTAGACTGAATTTCTGCTGTTCAGCAACAGTTTTATTTAAAAGAGCTGTTTGATGCAACCAGTCAGCCGACATCCCACTAACCAGGTTTTAATCTACTCAAATGGAGCACGTTTAGCAGAAATCATTGCCTGCATTTGTCACCAGCTAAAAGCAGGCATGGAACCAACCCTAACCAGTGGGCTACAACTTAGATATGCCTGTGGGTGTTTTGCCTTGGTAAGGCAGATGAGAGTTTGCAAGCTTTAGATCCCAAATTCTAGACAGCTATGTATGAAAGAGTTGTTCTTGGACTATACTTGAACTACAATAAATATATATTACACTAAATACAATCCCATGAGCTTCATGTAAATATAGTATTTAAAAATTGTTGCCATTAAGTATTTAAGATGCTAATAGGTTCATATCCATCCTGACCTGAGCGCTACCAGGTGGCATGTGTGAGGACAAAACTTCACCTCCTAAATGGCTTAGTGTATAGGAATATATCAGTCTTCACTCATTCTCTAAAATCTTAACCATCTTTGTAGGCTGTGGCATAACATCAGTTAAAAAACCCTAAGCAAACACTGGATAATAAAGGTTGTACATGTAGGATGTGGACAAGCAATATAGTTCAACAGATATAGAAATTACATTCATCATGATCACACTGGAAACCAGCACAGCTGTTGAGCAACCACACCAAGAACACCACCACAGGCACCATCAGCAGCATCTATCTTCTGCTGAATGCTCTTTCAAGGAACAGAAATTGCTCATGCTCACACAGCACTCCAAGACAGCCCTTGGTAATCAAACATGTAAATGAAGAACATTAATGTGTTCGAAGTGCTTTTTGTCACAGAATTATCATTGGGAACTCAACCACGAAACACTGAGGAGATGAAAAACTTCACAGGATTCAGATGTGGACCTGCTATACGGATATCTACCATTACTGGCAGAAGAAAAAAGTATTTTAAGGCAACTGATTACTATATAACTGTCTAAGAAGCATTCCTCCCCCCCCCTCAGTTATTATGGAATAAATCTCCTTTTCATAAATCATTCATGACACAAATTTTTTGCCGCTTGAAGGTACCTGATCTCTCAACAGTCAGGACAATGGACTAGCCAGATTAGACCCATCATTAGTCAAGGTAGACAGAGTATGTGACTCTAAATAAAGGGACTCTTCAACTGTGCTAACAAGTCCTTGGCCTAGACTACCTCTGATTATCAAGTCAGTCACAGCTGTTGTGACCATAGTGGCGCTGCTTAGACTTTTTTCCCCACAAGTAAAAATCACACAAAATTTGTTTGTTAAGCCTGGTACTAAATAACTAAAATACAGTGCTTTAGCTACATCAAGCAAGGTTGATTTCATTCTTTATATATAAGCATGCTCAGATGTACCCAGTGTTGCACCATCAGCTACATTTGTATTAATTCTGGAGAAAGGAATATGGATCTCTTGGTGTTGCAACAAAGACTTTCAGTTTATAACATCCCAAATTGCACTATGGTTTGATGTTTATTTACATGTAGTGTCTCATAAAACTAAGAGAAAAGAAAAAAAAATACCTTAGTTCCTTCTTAGTGACTTCCCTTCATTATGAAAAGACAAAAGAATTAAAAGAAAGGTAAATAAAAATACAAAATCACTTGAAATTAGAAGTATAAGTGAAAACATTTAACACTAAGTTTAACTGTTTCTAAGATTCAGTATACAAGTTTGCCTCTTCATCAGTTTTCAGAATCAGTACTTAAAAAAAGATTGCATGTGGCAATACCCAAGCATATGCCCAACAAAAAGAAAAGAATACAGCCCCCTCCCCCAGACACCAGTCAGCACAGTGCGCTCTCAGGTTGTTTTTTCTGGTCTCAAGCATTACCTGTATTTAGGCTGAAGAGAATCAGAAAGAACTTGCTGAGCTATCTCAGTGTCCCATTCAGCAAAATACCTGCAGATATATGTTTAGGGTGAATTGTTAAAGAAACACAACAAAAAAATCATCTTAAGCCATATTAAGCTGTCCATACACATCCTTTTAAAAGTTCACTACATGTGTTATGCAGTAGGAGTATCATTTAACATGTTAAATTCATTAATCTACCACTCAGACCCCCAAAATGAAAGATTAAAGCAGCCTCAAATTACAAGTGCAATCCTATAAGCGTTTAGCGAACGTGTGTTACCAGAGTCCCCTTTCTACCCACCCTACAGAAAATCAGTTGCTTATTACTAGAGCATGTTGGCTGCTGAGCTCAAGAGAAAGCAGTTCAGGCTTCTTGATCTGGCAGATTAATTAAGCAGGATAAGAGTCATCACAGGAGACTAAGAAATGAAATATATGGTAGGGATTCAGCTCCAATGGATGTTCAAAGCCAGAATCAAGAGTCCAGATCCTCAGCTAAGCTTTGTTAGAGAACGATATACGGACAGTGGATGATTTATGTCCTTCAATCTGTAAAAGCAGGAAATATTTCTTTTTCCCCTCATAGGGAGAGGTTATTTTACCAAATGTTTCTATAACAGGAAACGGGCATTGATTGACCCTCAAATTACCAACCACAGATATGGTACCAACACTGGAGTGCATGATACAGAGGAAAAGTGATGTAAACTCACTGCTTAATTTTGAGTATCAACAGAAATTGAAGTAGTCCAACTACAGAAGTCTGCCATCAGTGGCTGCATTTGAAGTGTTTTGCCTAAGAATTTAGCATGAAATTCCCAAACAAGAAAGCTGAGCAGTAGCATAACCCTCCCACCTACTCACTTCCAGATCTACATATTGATGAAAATATACCTTAAGGTTTCTTTGTTACGGGAAGAGAGTCCTAACTTACTATGTCACAGAGAAACTAAAAAAAGGGTTTAGCCAGCAGTATTACTGAGTTGAATTAGGAATACCTAAAGAAAGGAGACCCCTTTGCAAAGAGAACACCCCACCCCACCCCACCCCCAAATTGGGCTAGCAAATACATTTTCAGTTTTTTTATATGAAGTCCCTAACACTTTTATAAATTATTCCCACAGACTTGCTAAGAATCTTCAAGTAATGCTGTTTTTCATTACTTCAGACACACATAAACCCATTTACAGAGGAACATACTTACACCAAGTTATATAAGCCCAGGAGACCCATCCCTCTAAAGTCTGTTTTAGGATCGTCACCTTGGAAACCAATTTCGCACCACTGCTTCGAAATCCGAGCTTTCAGTGGTGAATTGGGCTTCAAGCATTTCCACAACTAGAAGGATTACAGGTAAACCATAATTAAACTTTCACACATTAGTATGGCTTTTTCTTCTTTTTAAACCAAGCTAAGTTCTGACGTAGCATCACTGCATTGCTATCCCAGCAACCCAAACCTAAAATCAAATTAAATTCCTGGAGGTGAGGGGAAATCCCAAACCAATCAAGAATTGCAGATGTTTCAGCCCTGCAAGGCCCTTCTGACCTTATCAGCAGCTGCTGTAATGTCTCACACAAGGACTTGTTTTGTTCACACTTTGTGCATCAAACTAGTGTCTGCCTCCATAAGCACAAAGATAGGAACGGGCTGGAATTTGGTTGTAAATCACTGACAGAGTGGCAGGCAATCAGCCCTCAGGTCCCTGTGGCTCTGCAGCAATCTTTTCTCCAGCATCTTTTGCAAGTCTCTGGAAGGGTTATAAATCAAGGGTGCTGACTTGGCTACCACAGTGCTGAAAAGCAAATCAGAGAACATTAAAAAAAAAAAATCCATACAAGAATAGCATGTGCCACCTTCATATTTAACGAAGGGGTGAATCATTCATTGATCTCACATAAAAAAAGGACAAAGTGATTTAACAAGCCAGATGCTCAGCTGGAATAAATCCACTTAGCTGCACTGGTCCAATGACTTTAGGGCCTAAATATCATGTTGCTAGGCACCTAAAAGCAGCCTAAATTGACATGTCTGACAAATACATACCTTTCGGCACACCTCATGTGCCATATCACAAACTCACCCTTTTCAAAGTGTATTAAGAAATCATGTGTTCTCCATAAACCACGAGTTGGTGAGCAGGGTCTCAAGAAATGTACTTAGATAAAGCCTACCGCAAGGGAAAGAGCTGTATGCACATTTCCCAAATAAAAACCCCAGTAATCGTATTAATTTTAGCAACTCTAACTGCTTTTAAAATGAAGTGCCTTAGGAAGGTTAAAATTTTAATTATTTCATTTTGCAATGACTGCATAAAGCATCATTGTTTAAGTCATATTTGCTACCTTTCTTGTTCATCCATCAACAGTAAATACAGTATTATTCATTAGTTCAATCACATTAAGTTAATCTTTCTCTCATTCATAAAGTGCCTTCCTGGTAAACATGAATAAGTGACAGACATTAGGAACCTGAATTACCTATTGCAGAGATCACTTAGCAGAATACCTAGAAGGAATGAAAATCAACCAGCCTATTCTTCCCCAGCGTGGGTTGGAAACCAAATTAAACCTTGGACGTATTTCCATTTGACATGAGAATTCACAAAAGCAAAATGCCTGCTGCAAACAAGTGCTAATACACAGGTTACACTGGAGGCAGATGGTGAAACTGATACTTTCTTCAACATTACAAATTTTACAGCATAAACTGCACTGGTTAATCTCCCCTCAGACAGGCGCTCAGTTTCCCTTCTGTTTTTATTCTCACGCAGTTATGTTTTTCAAGCACTTGCATGACTACACATCATTGCTGATGTGATTCTCAGGAGCATCTAAGAACCAGGACCTTGCCCTCACAGGTTGGGTGGCCAGGAAGGAGACCACAGCCAGTTCTTTGGTGCTTCTCACCTGTGATCCCACCCTCAGATCCAACTTCTTGCACTCTGGGCAGTGTAGATGCCCGATGTATTTAGGAATGTTTTCCTGGTGTCAAAGGCCCTCATTAAACCTGCAGCCAGGTACCCGGTATTTTCAGGGACCAACACTGTAGGCTGGCACCTGGATCACCCACCTCCAAGACAAAGGCTTCTGCACTGGGTAAATCTGCATGACCTTTTAGTTAAAACCCATCCTAGTTAAAATCCCCAGAAATTTGCATGTTTGGCTGCACAGGGGCAGGACTTGAACAGGAATCCATCTGATCCATTCCACCTGGTGACTAGAGCATTCCTTCAAGAGGAAGCTCTGGATTTTGACGACTCCTGAGCAAGACTACCACCTCCCAGCAAGGAGCCAACCTTTGGAGCCAAGACAGCTTTCCAGACACCTGCAGGAAGTCTTTCACCATTTGATGCGTTTTTTTTAGAAATAGTTATTTGCATTGGTAAGTGCTTATATAATATACCTACTGAGATTTTTGGAAGTACCTGGAAGCCCAAGTAACTAAGGTAAACTTTCCAGAACCTCCCACTGTAACTTCTATAAAGCACTACACTGCAAGCTAGAGTGTGGAAGACAGCTTCATCATCATGTGCTATAAAAATCCCAGCTGAAGTCAGATGGAGGCAGAAGCACAGGTTGTATGTGTTTTCAATACTTTTGTTCAAGATAATTAAGAAAACCTGAAGCATGTAGTATCTTCTTATAAGACCTCTAAAAATTCTGTAACAAGGCATTTTGATTGTAGATAAACTCATTATCGCTATTCTTTGTTTCTTGCCATTTCTCTGAAGCATCTCTCACTAGCTACAGTCAGAAACAGGATCAGAAAAAATTCTGGGACTTGCTATTAGACTATTTTCCACCCCCTTCAGTCTTTCCTCAACTCCTTTCTAATGTAAGAGCTCTCTAGCTCTCCCTCTGCTTATGGCTTCAAGATTATGTTCCTGAAAAAATACTTTCATTATCTGCTCCAGTGCAAGGCTTTCCTGAAAACATGAAGTAAGTAAAACCCAATTGGTATGGTTTTCATGACTGCATTTATTATCTAAAGAATGGTTTCATTTTATTTTCGTTTGAAAATATAGTCAGTAAATATAAATGTGTAAGTCATCATCTCCCACCCTTCAATCCCACACAATGAAAGCTAGAGGCTTGTCATTGGGATACACAGACAAGGTCTTCAAAAATAGAAGAAATGGAAGAAAAAAAAAAGTTTATTCTGGTTAAGAGAGAAAAATACCCTTCTCAGGCTGAAGAAAGGTGTACTGAAGTAGGACAAAGGGCTATTTTTTCAGAGCTCATAGTGTAGAGCTGTTATCTACAGTAAGAGTTGGATATCCAGTGCCTAGATATAGTCAACCAAGACACACACGTTCATCAACTAGGGACTGAGCTGCTTGCTTGGCAGGTGTTACACCCAAACCAGATTAATATGCTGTATAGCCTTATCTTAAAAGAGGTACACAATAGAGGAAGGTGACGATACCTCTCAATGTTTTAAAAAGGTTTATAAACTAGGCCATTTGGAGCTGACACGAATAAAGGATGCCCTCTAACTACCTCTTAAGCACTTACCTTCAGAAGCATTTCCTCATGTTGCGGATTCTCCGAATCGTACGGCTCTCTACGCAGCTTTTCAACCTCTGCAATCAGATTTCTGTACCCCACAATCTGCAGCAGGCATGCCTGAAGAGATACTCCCAACCTGAGGGGGGCAGGGAAAGCAGCAACATAATCCAACTTAATCATATGTAGCCATGAAACAATACTACCACATACATACCAGTTTAATTCACATGAGAAATGTTACAGCAATGAATTGACAGTCTAACACTTTAATGACAATGGGACAATTTCCAAAAGATCAATATTACATTAAACAAGGTCTTGTGAAATGCATAGCCTTATTTAGGGCCTTCCTTAGATTATAAAATTTGGGATTTTTTTTTTTTTAAAACTTTGACAAGTGAATTTTCACATTTAAATCTCATTCTAACTATACACAGCAGCATTGAATGCCTGCAACAAGCACATCACTGAATCTTTCCACTCATTCAAATGGCAGCTTCTCAAATAATGCCCCGAGACCAGAGATGTGAACTTGAAAAGGGGCAAGGGGGAGACGAAACTCAGCAAAAAGCTAAAAATATTCATTTTGCTTCTATGCCACAAAAGCTAGCATAAAGAAGCCAAAACCCTGAAGTAATATAGTTCAGAGATCTGTCTCTAGGCAGCTTTTTTTTTTGTCTCATGTTAAGAATCACCATAATGGCTCTCTTTTCGTTATAATGTAGATGTTTTCTTCTTACATTTCCTGATGAATCATTAAAAAAACCCCACCAAAAACCAAACTACACACATGAAAAAAAATCACCCCAAAACCAAAACAAAAAACCCCACCAAATGTGTCTTCCAAGGCTTTAAATTACAACAGCTTATTTGGTTTTAGGTTAAGATTTAAAATTATAAAATACAAGTTATGCAGTATACAACAGCCATGCTCATAAGAATACTTAATCATACATGGGAATAAACCCTTTAATTTTTAATAATGTCTGAAATTATCTGAACATCTAGTATGAATTTAGAGGGTACAGCTAAATCTGTACATTCATTCCTCTATGGAACACAGGCTCCACTGATAATAAGCTGCACAGGTTCCTCATCTGTCTTGTTTGATATACTGAAACATTTTGTTTATTCCATAATACTGTTAAACTTTGAGAATAGGGATTTTCATTGTTTATCTTTTGAGATTAATCTACAGAATCAGAGATGTCATCATTAGGCCATTTCTCTTGCTGCAGTTTCATGCCATTTGTGGCTATAACCCTTTCAGAATAACCTATGCAGTGTTTTTCTTCCTTTGATGTTTGGGTTTTTTTGTTTTGTTTTTTAACATGCTTCACTTGCTATACCCCACAGTTTTACAGAAAGGCTGCATTTCAAAGCTGAAAAGCCTGACAAGACTGCACGTGAATTGCTGTAGTGCACCACTGAACCAGAGCTATAATGTTTTTAACTACTATACAAACTCAGAGTAGATTAGAGCAGAACAGCACAGGCAGTGGCAAAGCAGAGCAATTTTATGTTAAAAAGAGTAATAATTTTTAACTTCCAAGTTGCACATCACACACAAAGCAAGTCATGTTTGTGCTTTATCTAGAGCCAGTCAAATGCTCCGTGCAATGTTATTCATGGGGGAATGGTGGATGGGTGAAATTAGTTTCACCACTCTTATTTTCATTAAGTTTTTGCTCTCCTCCTTGCCAAACAGAGGATAAGGGTGAGCTGCTGGTGCCCCACATCTCCTCCCCTGCCATCCCTGTGCTGGCAGTGGCCAGGAGCAACCAGAAGCAACCTCAGAACACAGGACTAACCTGCCTGGAGTTGCACCCCCACTGCCCTCAGCTCCAGGTGTTCCACCAGATGGAAGCAAGTCCAAATTGGGGAGTATTTCATGGACTGCTTCCATAGTTAGTGCAAACTGCATGTGTCACCACCTGGATATTCAACCTACTTGCTCCCACCACTAAATATACACACATCTCAGAGTCATTGATAAAGAGAAGTTACTGTGAGCCTCCTCCTCTTCAGGTCATGGCAGCCCACAGCCTTCAAGAACAGCTCAGTGCA
Organism: Strix aluco; assembly: GCF_031877795.1. Classification (NCBI taxonomy): domain Eukaryota; kingdom Metazoa; phylum Chordata; class Aves; order Strigiformes; family Strigidae; genus Strix; species Strix aluco. The sequence goes on from NC_133932.1 coordinate 120,386,847, forward strand.
AACAGCCCTGTGATGCTCTGCAAAGGCGCTACATTAACAAAAATGACTGCATACGGATTTGCAGAAACACATATAGTATGACACATGTCCCCTTATCCTTACCCCAGGAGATTTCAAGTCTCTACTATGTAAGGGAAGGACAGAGTTTCTGAGCAAGACAGTCTGGATGCAGGTTTTTTATGTCCAATATTAGGCTAGCCAATGGATATTCCTTAATCCTAAAGAAATAACTGACTTGCTTTTGCTGAAATTTCTCCAGAAAAACTTCAGTATAAAATAAATAGCTCACATGTAAAAATTCAGTGCAGATGCTTAACGTTTAACAGAACTATGATTAATTTAATATAAGGCGCAATTCAGTGGCAGGGTGTGTTTCTATGTATGTGGCACCACCTTGCACATCCCAGGTCCCCACATTCCTCACTTTTGAAAAGACATTTCACCAAACTGAGGAGGAGCATGAGGGGGGATGGGATGGGAAGGAAAGACTCAGTCCTGTAAAATGTTGAGTGCAAGGGCTCTAGTCTAAAAACAATTAAGCATTTTTCCATGCTAAGCATATGAACATCATCTGGATTAAACAAAAAATAGTTCAGTTTTTGGTTTTTGTTTGTTTTGGTTTGTTTGGGGGCTTTTTAATATTAGGACCAGATCACTCAAAATGTAACTTAAGGTCTGGGGACTTGATACAAGCAAGCAGAAATAATTTTCACCTCTGCTCTCTCTCTCTTCTGCAAGACAGCATTTCTTCAGAGGCCAAAGGCAATGCCATGAGGAGAATCAGATGGTGATCTCTGGTGTCACACAACATACTATTTTAATTAATTCCTTATTTTTTCTTGGAATTATTCCACCCAGTTACCCAAGGGTCCAACACTAAGAAGTGAGTACTTGAGTCAGCCTGATTGCTAACACTGCAGTTACTGATGTCCACAGGCCAGGCTCTGAGCTGTGCACATTTACATCCTGCAGTTTTCCCTCATGTCACCTTCACTAATTTTGCCATTGCTGATTTTTTTTTTTTTCCTTCCCTGAATTTCAGCTATCAGCATCCTGTGCAATACAAGACTGCCAGAGCTGTGACACCCTCCTCAGATGGGCAGCCTCAGTGAGGCCTTGCATCCATTTGAAGCAGCTGCTCCTTCATCACCCTCCCTTTGGAGGTAATGTGGGCAAGGTCCTGTGAAGAGACACCCTGGAAAAGCTCTGGTCCCACTCCCATAAAAACTTCACAGGGCTTCTCATCTATGAGAATGAGATGTTCTCTTTATTTTGTTTCTCTCATTTTCTTCCCTTCTTTAATGGCTGGGTTGCCATTTGTTCAATTCAGGTGGACAGTGGTCGTGTCCACAACAGTTGTTTCTCTAACTTGAGAGACACCCAGGGTATTCTATTTCCTTCATAATCAGTGAAGCCTTATTTTAAGACTACCCAGTTACTATTCTTTTCACTGGGGGGTAGGGTTGGGGCGTCATTCCCGTAATGAGACAAAAAAAAAAAATTTTACAGTTTTCCAAATGAGCTTTTGGGTTTTGTTGTTGCAGCAAGACCTTGGGATCACCTTACCTGTTTATGCTGTTGACCACTTCAAGAAAAGTAGCTATCAATTTATGGATGCCCATTTTGGATTATGTACATCGACTTCAAGACTGGGAAGTGAAGTGAACATCAGACTGATCACCTGAATAATACAACCCTCAACATTTCTCTCACTGATTTCTGACCTAGACCATCTTGTGCCTTAAGCTAGGGTCTGAGAGGTAAGGCAATCACAAAAGCATTATCACTTACTCTTGAAATACACACTTGTAAATTTAATGGTTTGTTGTCAATCTCTTCTTACCACTAAGATCTTGTAGCGTTACAAAAATATCAGCTATGTTGTACCATTAAAACTTGCATTTGGATAATTAAAGGCAGTTTTAAAATGTAAACCAGTATACCGTTTATATCAGTTACAACAGGATGATTTCTTCCCACTCGAAAGACCGCATACAGCCTTGCTAAGAAGCCATAACTGTCAGGACCACCTGCCTCGGTGGTATTTTATCCCTGGGGAAGTGGCTCCCATAAATCAATGCATCAACAATATTCTAAGACAGCATGATTCAGGAAGCAGCTAGATAAACAGACTCAGGACTTGCCTATTACAGTCACCATAAAAGATCATTAATATTTCCATCAGCTTTTTGACAGCAAAGCTTAAATTGGAGTTTTATGCTGAGAGACAGAATTAATCTTCAAATTGTGTGCCACAATAGCTACAGAGAACCACTTCTCCATAGACCTAGACACTGAAGAAATCAATAATTCCTATTTGTTTTGTAAGGAAGCCATGAACTTACTGTGGATTTATATCTGGATTAATCCTTTTCAGCTCCATGATGTCATCTATCGTTTTTTCAATAGCATCAGGGTGAACGCTTACTGAAGTTTGCAGCCGCTAAAAAGAGGTTTTAAACACATTAATTCTTATAGAACCTATTATTCAATAGAAATTAACAATGGTAAATTTGATACCCAAAAGCTTCTACATTAAACACCCAGAAGACCCAACTCAATATATATATACACACCTTTCCAGTCTATTCAACCCTACCGACTAGTTTCAGAGCACTAGCCCTATAAGAACTCTAGTCCTCGCCATGTAGTCAATCACATTTCTGTGGTGGCTGCCAGTGAAGATGATCTGCACTGAGGCCTTTGATCAAGAAGCAGCTTCAGATCATCTGCCTAATTACACTGGAATTGCTAGCCTTCATTTGACATCTCCTATCCCAACATGTTGCAGGAACACAGCAAAACATTTTTCCTTTCTCTTGCATGTCATTGCACTTTGTAGAGATGCCCCTGGAAGTTCAGAATTCAAAAATCAACATGCTTTCCAAAAAATTAAGAGTTTGAACTTCCTGGTGCTTTCTCTCAAAATTACACAATAGCTTAAATGCAAGCTTTTAAATGAGATTCTGCCTTTCTGTTTGTGCTAGAAGTACATTTGGAAGCACTATGCTGAACTACGAGGTATGTGACATCATTTTTGCTAATGCTGAGGTAAGCTTTTCAACATCACTGATTCTTATGCCAAAGAGAAATGAATGGCCGAATGATGCTATTTAACACACACCCAAATGGTTTGCAAGAAGAATTTAGGTTAGCACAACCAGTGCTGCAGTGAAAGGATGAAGTGACAGAGGCTATTCTCCATTAATATATTTAAAAGGAAAGCAGAGAACAAAGTTGTCTTGACTATCTAGCTACTGCTGCCTTCAGCCTCTTTTATCCCTGCTTTCCAGACAAAAAAAAAAAAAAAAAAAAAAAAAAAGAGAGGTGTAAAGTGTGTAAGTGACTGACTACAGATAACAGAAATTCTAAAACAGGATGAGGAATCAAGCCAAGAAACCCCAAATTAGAACACATCCCCCTCGTCATATCCACCATGGTCTGTTGTCCCCTTCATCCCATCAGTGCCACAACATGCCTGTCCCTGGAGCACAAGACACTCTCCCTGACTTTGCAAGATCACCCGCTATTGTGGACACAAGATCCTCTTCAGCAGAATATGGTTTTAATGTAAAATCATATCAAACCTTAAAGTGATTTTTTTGGGCTGAGCGAACAGCAAACTGAACAAACCAATGGCACAGGACACAATAGAAAAGGTGAATGATGAGGTGTTTCACTCACCTTACTTTTTGAGCCTTTTAGCGATGCCTCTGTAAGAGAACAGCATTTGAAAGCATCATATCAGACAAGCTAAGTCTATATTGGATTCATTTAACAATTTATTTATTTACAAGAATGAAGTCATACTATTTTTAGCACATGCAGAAAGGTACAAAGGCATGCAGAACTAAGTATTCTGCAGTTACCTATTTTCATAGTTCTGGCAGCTCCAGGTTTGGTATTGTAACAGATCCTTTGCAATTCACATTGACCTGTTAGTTTCCTGACCACGAATTTCAGGCAGCGCCACAAGCATTTGCAGTAGAAGTACAGGCATACCTGGACAAACATCCTGGCAAAAGAAGAAGCCTGAAAATAAGAGTCTTGAGCAGAGTTTCAACAAGTTTACCACCCAAAGAGAAGGTACTTCCTCACCCCAAATTCCCATTGCCTAAGGCCGCCTTTAAAGCAAAAGCAGCATTCACACTGAAAATGTTTATCCTGGTAAGTGTTAAATCATGCTTTTTAGTCTTAGCCAACAAAAAAAAAAAACCCCACACAAAACACCTGAACTGGAAGCACAGAATAAGTCAACTCCATTGTTCTCAAGAGTATTTCTAAAAAAACTCTGTTCTCAAGAGTATTTCTAAAAAAACTCTGTCCCTTTGAAATAAAAGGCCGTATAATTCCTACTAATGCTTTGGGGAAACAGGACTAGAAGAGAAGACCGCACAGCTCACCCTGTCATCATGGCTGCTGAGGATCCAGGGAGCTACTACAACCTGGCTTAGCTTTGCCTCTTCATCCAGCTGCTCCAAGTAGAGTGGCTGGTTATCCTGACAATCACCACTCTTATCAGGTCCCTACAAGCAAAGAGTGACAAGGAAACCAAAGCTTCCTCGCCTTCAGGAGAGAAGGTGTTTAAGAACCTGTCCTGAGGACTGGAAGTTCTTCCCAATATCAGTTGTTACACAGCACTGATTCTGTGCCATTTCTCAAGGTACAAAACTGACAGTAAGCCATTACTTAGATCCTGTATCCAGTTTTGAGTCCCAGCAGTACAAGACAGACTTTGACAAACTGTATGGATTTCAGTGGAAGCCCCCGAGACAGTAGGGCTGGAGCACAGACCCTGCAAGGAGAGGCTGGGAGAGCTGAGCTTGTTCAGCCTGGAGCAGAGAATTTCAGGGGGACCTAACAGCAGCCCACAGTGCCTGTGGGAAGATCATGGAGGAGACAGAGCTGGGCTCTTCACAGATGTGCAGGGCAGGAAGGCAAGGGACAACAGTCATAAGCTGAAACATAAAAGGCTCAGCGTGGATATAAGGAGAGGCTTTTTCCCCATGAGGGCAGGCCAGTAGTGGCACAGGTTACCCAGAGAGGCTATGCAGTCTCCTTCCTCACAAGTTTAAGCCCTGACTGAATGAAGCCCTGAGCAGCCCAGTCTGACCTCAGAGCTGACCTACTGTGAGAAGGAGGTTGGACCAGAGACTTACTGAGGTCCCTTCCAGCATGAACTATCCTGTGATCTTATAAAATCCTGAAAAAGGCTGCATAAATGAGAAAAGCTCTATTTTAAAGTTTGTTAGCATTGCAGCTGCTACCAAAGCCCACATACTGCTACCACAGTTACATAACACACCCCAAAAACAGATTTCATGGGCTACAACATATTTGAACACTATTTAGCTTTAGTGTTTCTATGGCTATGAAGGCACAGATCCTGCCATGTTGCCCAGGTGTCAACCCTCATGGGGTGCACCAGGACTTGAGGGGGTGGGGGGGAAATCCACCCAGGATCCTTGGGTTCAGGAGCACATCTCAGAAAAGGCAGCTTGCAAAGACATGACAATGGGAACACTACCATCTGGACATGGTCCTGGGCAACTGGCTCTAGGTGGCCATGCCTGAGCAGGGGGGGTGAACTAGATGACCTCCAGAAGTCCCTTCCAACCTCAACCTCTCTTTGATTATGTTCTATGATTATATTAAGTGAAAACATCAATGCAGCTTTGATATGCTAGCTTGTATATCATAGCTTGGTCAAAAATAATTTAGTCCATTACGTTCTGAGCCTGTGTGCATGCGTATTCATTGTTAGCCCATTATTTCCTCCACATGCTGTTGATACTTTCAAGGGACAGTTATTTGTTAGGAGACTGTATTATCCTTTTCAATGGAGTACAGTGGTTATTCTGAAATACTGAATTCCAGATACTCAAAATCAGTTATAGGTTTAATAAAGCTTGAAGAGCTCCACCACTTTCTAAAAACACCCTGGAGGGCATGGTGTCGAAGGACATTCAGGGAAGGGAAGATAAAGTTAACTCATGTTAATGTCCACACAGGAGTTTAATCTGCTTTATGTTCACTTCAGCTTAATCCCCTTTGAAGAAGGATTAAGCTAAGGGAACTAAAACCATTTTATGTCTAAATAGAGAGCATCCACACAAGTATTTAACATACTTTAAAAGCATTCACTTTATCTTCACACTTTTAGTTAATTCACTTAACACTCCCAAATGCCTGCCTGCAGACAACTCCCTTGTCTTTATGCAACAGGAAGCCTCTATTTTAGATATGAAGTGAAACCTAAAGAATGAGGAATCACTCCCACACAGGAATCAAGTTTTAGACAAAAAAGTTTCAGTTGCTGACACTGAAATATTTGGGTGTCATCCCCCCCACCACACAAGATGTGCCAGAGCACACTACTGTGAGGAGTTCATATGTGCTTCACAGCAGGTTATCACCTTCAGTATTATGAACAAGACCAGCTACCAGGAGGCAAGTCCATCACCAGCCAAGCACCCATTCTTTAAGTTTGCAACAGTCAGAAGTGTAAGTCAGTTAAAGAGTCAAATCTCATATAAAGTCAACTAATGCCTTAAACTGCAACCTTTAATAGTGGCTTGAAAAAAACCCACAAGCTAACATTGGGCATTTTGGTTTTCCAGCAGACATTTGATAATCGACCTTCACAGCTTTGACTAGTCCACCAGCCCTGACAAATCCAAACACAACCTATAGCCATCCCTCAGCATTCTCAGCACACCTCAGGTCTGTAATCAGGCTGAAGGTCCAGAGAAACGAATGCAAGAGATTAATGCCAAACTGGAAGGTGGAGTGTGGTAAAACAAAGTTTTGGGTTTTCAGCACACATTTGTAGTAAAAATTAAAGTTGCTCTCTTTTGGGTGGCTTTGTTTCCAAAAGTTAGGTCTTTAATAGAGCAGCTCACTACCCAGAGCACTCATTTATATGAAAGAAGGGAGGAAAGACCCACTTAACTTCATGTTAACAGCCCATGTAAGAAGATTTCCTTCTGATGAGCAAGATAACTCCCATAAAAACCCCATGTTCTTTAAGAAAGTTCATGCCTACACATAATCGCCTCCAGGGCTGACATATCACAACCCATTTCATTACTCAAAACCTTGTTTCTTAATGCAACCTGATCTAGTGGAAGGTGTCCCTGCCTACGGCAGGGGGATTGGAACTAGACGATCTTTAGGTCCCTTCCAACCCAAATCGTTCTATGATCTCCTATGATTGTGTGATGTGGCTAAGGTTCGGGGAGGGGGCGAAGGTGTTAGATGCACTTGAATTATATGTTGCTGCCTTTAGGCTCAATGACAGATTTTCAAATCAAAGGAAAAACTCTAAATGAGATAGAGCTGTGACCACATGGTTGCAACCACCTTCCCCATTGCACAAAGATTAACTAATAAAAAAGGCATCTGCTAAAAACATGTCATTACAGCACACAAACACTACACCTGTGATTCACTAAAATATACTTAGCAGCTATTACTAATAAAGCAAACAAACACTAGTTTTGACTAGGTAGCTTAGAGAAGAAAGTTAGCCTTTGTGGATACCTTCAGTTTTCTACTACTCATCCATCTCAAGCTTACAACAGTTGAAATCTTCCATTTGTGACATGAACGGCATAAAAAGTAACACAAGTTTGTTTTCAAAGGGTTGTTCTTTATAAAAGGAAATTCTTGCTTGCAGAAGTCCTGTAATAAAAGCACACTAGTGATTAAATAAGACAAGTTTTATGTTAGCTGTTATGCACTTCATGTAAGCAAAGTGGAGACACTGGCAGCTACAAAACGAAACAGCGTATCATGAACCCACACGGAAGTGTAGCATGAGCCACATGTCTGACTCAGCACCGTGGCATTAACTTCCAGTTTGAGAGTCCAATCTCAAACCTCCTGTCCACTCAATCTCTTCTGTGTTTTTGTTTCTTCTCCTTCTTGCCTTTGCAGGTTTTCTCAGCACATAAAACAGTGTGCTTCACCAGCAGTTTGTGTAGTCATGTACAGCAATACTTCAGATGCCGAGGTGAGCTTTAAGAACGAAGTATTACAGAATTGAAGGTGTTCCTCAGAGACTTGCACTCTAATCCTCCCCATTCCGGTACAAGCTCCTTCTCCTCCTGCATTACATGCAGCTGTACAGACCTACAGAGTTGTGTTCATACGTGCAAAGTGCATTACAAGAGTTCATATGAACATTTGTTCAGGTAAAACAAATTAAAAACTGCATAACAAGATGCTGATGCGCACAAGCCCAATCAACAGGCAGTTCCCTCGCCAAGGATGTTGCATGAGTGGAAACACATGCAGCCAATCTCCCATGAGAAGTCAGGGCTACACGTTCCCAGTCGTTGATGCCTTGGACATCAGAAGCTACCTGTTAGCTCCTGAGCAAGACCAACACAACTCAGCATAGTTCTCCAAACTTGGCTTGCAGAAAGGGTCACTGAACTCTGAGATCAATACTACAGAAAGTCGTACTTGTTACCTGGACTCCAAGGGCATGGGGGGGGGGGGGGGGGCGGGGGGGAAATCAAGCCAACAAAATATTCTGAAATGAGTATTTCCTTGCATGCTTGGAAGAGACTTATGGAATACTACCCAGTACTTAAAGCTAACACCACAGTAGCCTGAAGTGCCACAGAAATGTAAAATCTTCTGTATAATTAGCAAACATCAGTTAAGGGCTGTTATATGCACCTATTTCATCACTCCTTCTTCCTTGCTCATCTACTTTTAATTCTTTCATGTCTTCCCTGCTGTATGTCACTAATTCTGAGCTCAATTTTCTGCTAAGAATAGTTTTAACAAAAAAAGAATTAGGTAGTCACTACCTTGCAAGGACTACCAGGAATGCTGCAAAACCACACAAGCCACTGATCACTATCAGCAATAATGGGGCTCAGCAGAGGTTCTGGCGAGCTCGCTTCCATGAGGGAGAGGATGAAGAAAGGGGGTTCTACAGTTGCTAGGATCTTTGCAAGACACAGAGAAATTTAGATCCACAAAGAGCAGAGTACTGCTGCTGCAGTCACAGCACTTCTCCACAGCACATGCTGCTCTGCCTGGGATAAGAAAGCATATGGCAGCAAGGAGCAGAGATAACTGAGCATATTGTTTCCCACCCTGACATTGCAAAGGGAAGGACAGAAGTGATTCTCAACAGGGGGTCTCAAGGTTTGCCCTTGACTAGACCAGCTGATGTTGGGTCAGTGTGATGGGAATGGCACACATGATGGTTACTAGAATTTACATCTCTTTGCAATGACAGTATGACATCACATTTTGATTAAATCTGGCTTTTTATTTAAAGGTAACTGGCTCTAGGCAGCCTTCTCCATTATAAACAGGCAGAAGCAAAATTGAGCAAAGGTTTCCAAAGTTGTCTAATATTTCTGTGAAGCTCTTCCCTGTGTGAGGTATGTTTGCCTAAATAGCAAGATGTATGAATAATGCAACATGCCATATTTCAGTGACATGAAAGGAACTAGAGATTAATTACTGTGCAACATTTTTGAAACTAATAAAATAGAAGGGTGCTTATTCCCTCCCTCTGGTAATTTAAAAACCTTAGTATTTTCAGAACAGAACAAATACTTTTGGTAAAATGAAAACTTCAACTAGATACCCAATCCTAGTGACTGTACTTAAGGTAGGAAGCAAGCAAAAAACAACAAAAACTTCCCAAATCCACTAGTTTAAAAGAATAAAAGTCACTGAGTCTACTTACACATAATTTTCTTTCCTCTGTGTCCTGTTTTAGATCCTATGGATAGGAAAGATTCTTACACAACTATTTTTCCTGAATTACATACTCAGCTCAGAGAATAAAGCATTACACATCAATATTTCCTTCCTGAGAATTCTGATTATGGCTTGAGAAGTCAAGGACACACTAGTTATGGATGACTAGCTGTCCAAATAGGTAAGCAAGTGATACTAACCCTGTTAGGAGCTAATTAACTTGACTATCTTTGGTTTATTTGTATAACTTACAGCGTTTACACAAGGTCAACCACGAAGTAATGTACCAATCACCATTTCTGCCATAGGCAAACCAGCTAACAGCTCCTTTAAAACACAGGAATTTTTTTTCATTCTGTGCCTTTGCAGACTTGACAACTGAAAGCCACCTTATCTCTCCATTTAGACATGAAAGCAAGTCACCATGACAGCTAAGGAAGACTAAAGAGTAGTTTTTAACAGCAGCTTTCCACACTTTCCCAGCTCTTGCTTTTTGCTGACTTGATTTTCATTTTATCTGATGTGACTCCAGTAAGACAGAACTTATGCTTAAAATCTGCTAGTGCTTACAGACTGTTTTGCTGTAGATCAAGAGAAGGTGTCAAGTTTCTAGGATTTATTGAAAAAACCTAAGTATCTGCTACAGTTGGTTCTCCAAGTTGTTATTATTTCAGGTGTTTAAGATAAATTACAAAGTGGAAGCATCACTGACAGACTCCTCAAAACCTCTTTACAAAAAAAGAAAGCACGGAAAGATTAAATATTTCACTGAGAAACAGTTTTATTTCATAAGTAATATTTCAGATTTAGGAATAATTCATATCAGAGCAAGCTGAGAAAGAAAAGAACTCTGTAACAGCTATCTTCATTTAGACATCACTTTGGATTAGAGATGAGCGTAAGTTTACTGTAGTTTAAGTCCTGTAGTTTACTGGCCAACAGCACTCCCCTAAATTTAGGGATTTAGAGCTATTCGAAGCCCTAGACTGTCTGTTTAAAAAAAAGCTTCTTCCACTGGAAAGCAGTAGCTATTGAAAGCAGGTAGATGAAAAGCCAGAGATCAGAGATGAACTTCTGTTAGTTAAGGATCCCCCAGTCTAAAAATTATATTCTTTTAAGAGATCTAGATGTGAAAGTAGCTGCCATTTGTGCAAGCACAGCCCCTTTCTTTGCTAATCAGATGTGAAATACAGTCCTGGGAAAGGCAGGAACATAGGAAGTAATTCATATTGAGAACTGAGACTGCACAAGCAACCCATTCAATTTAGGATTTATTTTGAAGTTTTGCTACTGTTCAAATACTGTAGGACTTCGATTTATTAAAATCGGTCTTAATACATTGCACCACAACATGTATCTACTTGTATCTTTTTATTGTCTCATTTAATGGCTGAACTTTATGTTAGAAACGTACTGAGACATTTTTAAGTTACTTTTACAACAATTTTACTTTCCAGTTAAAGCAGAGCTGGTAACTGTCAGCAAAGACAGATAATTTCATAGTTGAACCATTTTGCAACAGGTAAAGACTACCTTTCAGAGTATGTCTTAAAGACAAAAACCACACTCAAACAACCAACCCCTCCCAAAACTTAACCACCCACCCCACACCTCAAGTAAACACACATGTCAAGAGCAATAACACATTATTCTATAAGTTTTTTAAGGGATACTGCATACTTGTCTATTGTTCTAAATACCAGTAAAAACAAATTCATCACCTTCATATGAAACATAGTTTAGCCAGTGTTGTCAATGGCATGACGCAGACATCTTTTTACTTCCTTTAAATATGAGGATGTACAAGTGTTACTTGTATAAAACTAAGCAAATCACTTCAATTGTGGAAGAGCTGTCAGTGTCCAAAATTTTATCTTTTCCATTGCCTTTCATATGAGTCCCTTAAAGCTCCGTATATTTGTGGATCATACCGATTGTACTCAGCCCTGCTGAGAAACATCTGGAGTGCTAGGTTCAGGGCTGGGCTCCCCAGTACTAGAGAGACATAGACATACTGGAGAGAGTCCAATAAAGGGCCACGAAGATGATGAATGGACTAAAGCATCCGTTGTAGAAGGACAGACAGAGCTAAGGACTCAGGGGAATCTTATACAGGTGCATAAATACCTGATGGGGCAGTAAAGAAGACGGAGCCAGACTTCTCAGTGGTGCCCACTAACAGGGCAAGAGGCAATGGGCACAGACAGAAATGCAGAAATTACACTTAAACATAAGAATTTTTTTAAAAAATTTTGTTTTGTTACTGTTTTTAAATTGTAAAGGTCATCAGACAATCAGAACAGGTTCTTCAGAGAGGCTGCAGAGTCTCCATCCTTGGAGATGCTCAAAATGTGACTAGACACAGCTGTGAGCAACCTGCTGTTGCTGACCCTGCTTTGAGCAAGGGGATTGGACTTGGTAATTTCCAGGGCTGTCTTTCAACCTCACTAGCTACAGAATGGTTAAAGACTAAACAGGGCTTCTTAAATGGAAAGGTCTGGGGGGGAAAAAAAAGACAATTCACTGATATTAAATACAAAATAGACTATGTCAAGAGAAAGACAGGAGATGTTGAACTGATTATAAAAACCCATGTCAGTGGTCCAACAGATGAGTAGTAGGCACAGCAAAAGCAGCATGCAAATTACACTAACTCCTTATTATCTGTATGCAATGTTTTGTTTAGAAGACAAACTCCAGTAGCAATCAGAGAGCCCTGATGCAGCATGGCCTTTGATAGCAGCAGTAGAGACTACTGTGTGCCTCCAGTACACAAACCTAACTCAGAGCTGAGTGGTGAGTCTGTCTACAGGTGAGTCTTCTCTTACAAGCAGCTTGATTTGAAAGCCACTGTTGAAAGTCCTCCTTGGGTCTCCAGGTGAATAACTGCTGCATGAAGTTGCTGCAGGTAAATGACTGTCACTACTCAGGAGAGAGCAACTGAGGTTATCTTAACTTTACAGATGAAAGCCCTGCTCCTCTCTCCGTCTGTTTTATGGAATTTTCTGTGATGCAGTCAACAGACTTGCAGTTTGCATAGACTTAACTAAGCTCATTGGTTTTAAACACAGAGATAATCTATGCCATCAGCATCAGCTAGTACAGTGTCTGTTCCATGTTGTGCAACAAGGAAAACACTGTGCCACTGAGCAGTCCTTGCCATCACTACACCACATTCAGCCCTGCATTTGATCTTCACAAAGTTAAGGATGTTTTTAACAAGCTCCTGGGGGGCTGCTGCTATGGGTAATGGACAAATACTAGGGGACACAATATATGTTAACTTGTCTATTTTCCAGCTGATTTCCAAGCTAGAAGGCTTAATATCCTTGTCTTCCACATATTGCAGGTGCAAACCTCACTGCCTTATTCCCTATGACACAAACCTGCAACCACAACACATACTGGGGATAGTGAGTTTTGTTGCAAGTGCTTTTCTTGGAGGACGACCCCAGTTTATTTCTTAATCTCCACATATTTCTTCTATACTCATATTTTGTAAATATAGTACTCATATCAGTTCATGTCAAAGGATTAACATAAGAAAATCCAGATGCTTGTAAGCAAACAGAATAGCTTTCCTGTTTCAACAGTGTTTTCCTATTTGAGGTGCTCTGTATTCCCACCCCCACCGCTTAATCTGACTTTCTGTTCAGCATTTGGAATACTGGACTTTCCATAACAAAGTCCTAGACTGTGATATTTAGATAAGCAATTACTTTTCAGAAGATCTACCTTGGCTACTTAAGAGAAGCCAACACCATTAAGACTTCTCAAATCCTCTAGGATTCACTGACTTCAGAAATACCATGGAAAGAAGGAGGTAGTTTCTTCAAGACAGCCTCAGGGACCCAAATATTCAAAACACCAGGCTTTCTCCAACATGGAAAAAACACCAAGGGCCCAGGACAGCCAAAGAAAGGCAAAACAGGCAGTTTAAAGAGAGAAGCAAAACATTTACTGTAGTTAGGGAAGAGCTGGCAGCTTAGAAGTTGTCAGCAGCTCAAATTCTCCATCAGGAGGGAGCAAAATACATTATGCTCAAAAGATACGAGGCCATTATGAGGGCAAAATGTAACACTCTCTGTGACCCCAGCTGGAAGCTCCCACCCCACCCACAGGATGGTAGAGTCCCATTTATGCAGGATTCATGGACTAGATCCCATATGGCACCAATTTGTGACCTTGGGCCAGGCTGCTGAGCAAGTCCATACAGAGACAGAATGGTAAAAATTAGAGATGCAGGACTATTGAGATGGAAATCATTAGCAGGATCCAAGAAGGAAGGCTCCAACACAGGACATTGTAAAATTGTAAAGGGAAAAAGCACCACAGGGATGTTAGTCAGGCTAATTGTGAACCATCAGGTCACTGGACCAGTATCAATGGAGTTGGTGGAAGACTTAGGACCATCCAGGATCTGGGCCAGAGCTGCAGCGGCCAATCCTTTCCCTCCTGTCTGGTGCCAATCAGGGTGGTAAGCACACTAGTGCTTAGCCTAATGACTCATTAAACTTAGCTGTCTTTTGTGGGTGTTAGCAAATAAATAATTGCTTTATAGTCTTAACCTGTGTATGTCCTGCTTACAGAGCTCTTTTGCAGCTGGCTCAAGATACCTGAGGAAATGGACCCAAATGCTCCACAGAAATGCTGAAGCCAAGGCTGGTTTAGCAGCAAAATCATTACAGATGATCAGCCTAGAGGTAATGATGTTGATATCCACAGTGTACAAGATTCTTTGCTATAAACAGTCTAAAACGAGAAAAATATAGTGACAGATGCTCTCTACAGAAGCATATGTTTCAGCCCTCTTTGAAAAGGTTTTTCCCATCCACACAGAATATGATTTCTTTGGTTTATACACAAATTAAGCTCTTGATCTGTATTAGTTTCTAGGAGTGATCAACTCTCTCCCCTGACTATAGAACAAAGACAACATGGGCTTTCTGCACCTACAGCTGGTGTCTGCAAGTCCCCCACTTACCCCTGGTTTATAGAAAAACAACTGCAAGTCCTATGTAGGAGCAAGTAATAGACGTTTTTCTCCAAAGCAAGCACAATTGGCTTCAAAAACATTTGCACATCTTCACCAAGCATCTCCCCTCTCTACTTTCACAAATAACACTCCAAAAATCCAGACAGCAGACAAGAATGGGAAAGAAAGAACCCAACATTTTACAAGCACTGCTCTGTTACTGTTTCTCCTATCTTCCCTTGACATATCAGGCCTTGCTGATTTGATACATCACTGCTCCAATCCCACAAGACAGTTCCCACATTTCTTTGCTTCTATAAAGAACGGGAAAGGAAATTTTAAATTAAAATAGGTTTAATTAGTGAAATCTAGGTGAACAGAAAGCAATCTAGTATAAACTAGTTTACACACTTAACTCATTGCAGCACATAAGTAATTAGAATAATTTAAGACTTTTGAAAAGATACAGAACAGTTACCTCAGGAAGTGTTTCATGGTGATGGTTTGGTTTGTGTTGCTGGAGCCGTAATCTATTGATCACTGATGACCTCTTCTTTGCAGGTGATATCAGTGCTGTAGAAATAGAATTGAGATGTGTTTACTAACAGGAAAAAAACAAAAGAAGAAGTGATACTTCAGTTTTCTAAATTGCACTTCAAACAAACATCTATGGAAATACACGGGAAGGATGTTAAAAAAATCTCACGTCAATAAAAACAAAATGAAAAATCATAATTCACTCACACTCTTCAGCTTGAGAACATACTTTGACCAGACTGTACTACCCATGTCTCTTTTCAGAAAAGTAAAAAATTTGAATAAGAGTATAGAAATAAGTGAGAAAGCTTGAAGAAAAATCTAGACAATTTCAAACACTTGTTGTGTTCTTCAAACACCTGTCTGGATCACAGCAGCTTCAAGAGACACTTGTCTCTCCCATTAAAGTCTCTCCCTTCCCCAGAATTCGCAATAGCGTTTGGAGACCTCGGGTAAAAGCAGCATGTAAGCAAAGAGCTACTACTGGGTCCCGATTTAATACACTACAGGAGATGTCAGATAATCAATTTTCCTGGTGACCAACTTTATTAAATTATACATATGAGGTCTTAAAATAGATACAGTTGACCAGGTTGCCCATCCGTTCTGAAATCTGGTGTACTACAGTTAATTTTCATTATGATTACCATTTAGTTCAGGTAGTGGAAAGGAACAGGAAGAATTCAGGAAGAAACAATAATAACCATGCCCATATACTGCAGACTCTCCCCAGTCACCACCTCTTTATTTCAGGGTTCTAAGATGCAGTATTCACATACAAGTGGCATTTGACTAGGAAATGCAGACTTCTCAGATTACTGTACTTCATATCCTGTAAAAGGCAATAAAATATCTTCACTTGCTGCCAGAAAACAGGGTACTGCTACACGTCTGCTACTGGGACAGCTTAATCCAAGATTTAAAGGGAACAAAACCACACTTTCAAGCTCTGTACTAGTACAAATCACACACAAAGGCCTGAATGAAAGCTGTGCTGTCAAGAAATCATTTAAGAGCCCATTCTTCATTAACACTGCATGCAGCATGCTGACAGGTACCTGAAGGCCTTAAAAAATCTGGCCTCTTTTGTCACAAAGTTATAAATCTAGAGAACCTCAAATCTATTTTCTTTTGCAGGACCTGTTGGCACTGATGGGATAAAAATCTTCTCACCCTACCTTGTTCTCATATTCTTTCCCTTTTGTAACTTGCAAGTTTTACATTATGCTGCTGCCTGCTGACAGGAACAGAACAAGCATTTAAGATCAGAAAAATGCAGCTATCTTGTTGGATTACATCACATACAGCTTGCTAAAAATACATAATCCCTGAACTGTGAAAGGTTCATTCATTTATATGGTTTTTGACTGGCTGAATCATGTTGCTGTCCCCTGAATACAGCTGTAATTGGTGCTGGCTGCAGTGACACCTGCTTGCAAGGGCAGAGAGATGCTAACATCAAACTCTGGTTCATTAATGAACACAGTAGGCAGGTTCCTAACACTTCCTGCTACAGCTTTTGATAGGTCTTCAATGACAGCAAGCACAGGACACAGGCAAAAACTGGAGGGGATGTAACCTGCTCCCCTTCTCCAGTCTAATAAATTGCTGTTGAAAAGATACAGTTTGTGAAAGATTCTCACAGCTGAGTCTCAGCTTTTTAGCATCAACTTGAACAAAGGAAGCTTCACCACAATATTTGACCCATAAGGGCAGCACTGTAAGGAACACACCAGAAATGCCAGGAGCTATCAAATCAACCCCCTCTAAAAGTGTGTGCTGGCCTCAGCCTCTGAGGTCAGCTCGCTCTTGATTCTGATCAAGGTCCTTGCTGAAAATGATGCTGCTTCTTTACTACTGGTTCAAAGGGAAGAGAAGTTCCACTTGCCTGAACTCCAGAATTGGCTCATTCAAGTGTGGCATGGTAGGAGCTTCAAGACTCTCTCCCTTCAAGAACAGTTACCAGTTACAGCCAATTATAAATTTGTTTTGAATGCTCATTAACAATTAGATTGTTTCAAAAAACATTTTTTAAGTGGTCAACAGTGCTGTTCATAAACCCCTGGCTTGTACCCAGAAAACTAAACTCAAAGGAAGGTCACTGGCTGCAAAGAAAAAGCATAAGTAAGTGACACAACAAGCATGACAAGTGGTTAAACTGTCAATTTTGGATCTCTTGAAAAGCCCATCCTTGGAATTACAAGAATAACTATCCTTGCTCTCGCTCTTTTAATTAAAAAGGCGGGGGGGGGTTGTGGGGGAAGTCACCAGAAAGAAAGAAACTCTACCACTGAAGTCCTTATGCCACAGAAGTCAACATCAAAGCCCTCCAGATCAGAGAGGAACAGATCACCCTGCAGGCTTCAGCAGCTAGTCCCCTACAGCACAGGCCCAGCCAATAACCAAGTGATAGAAAGGCTATGGCCTCAAAAGCAGTTTCCTCCACTGTAGCCCAAAGCAATCAAATTCCACTTGACTCTACCCAGAAGGTTTTCAAGACCTAGAGACAAGACTTCCAGCACAAACTCCAGTACAGTGAGTCTATGCTGCTGTCTTGGTTCATAAAGTAGAAAGTTTAATGTCTGGCAGAGAGGCTTTGTAAATGCTGTCATCTGCTAAATACAGGGATAGAAATTAATGCCATGCTCTGGGATTCTTGCAACAGTTCACTTATGTGGACACACACATACATATGGCATTAACTACTGACATCTAGGCTAGACTGGGAAGCCAAATCAGAGGATGAAAATTTATACTCATCTTCAAACAAGTAGGACTGGAGGGCAGCATTCCCCATTTCCGTAATACCTCCACAAGTGATCCTCTAGAGGAGTTCAGTAAAGATTTTCTCTGAAGCATTTAAAGTTACTGCAATTCACAGCTGAGTAAGTTCTACTATTCATAAACTTGTAGAGCCACAAGATCTAATTTCTGCCAACCTCTTTTCCTCTCGAAATGTATTAGATTTCTATTAAGTGAAAAAAAGAAGTAAAATCCCATACAAAATAAACTAGTACTCTGTTTTACTTCCAGTAAAGTTGTTACAGCATCTCAATGAACAAGAGCAGCAGCTATAGCTTTGGACAATATTTACATCACTTCAGAGTTTGGCTGAAAAATTTCAGTCAATTGCCATTAGGTGTGTTTAGGAAAAAAAAAAAGTATTTGTGGTCAGGGAAAGGGACTTGACTTACAGCCTTCTGTTTTCTTAAGGAAAGAGTTTCCTCAGCAAGTTGGATGTCTGCAGATCAGGAAGGTTTTCAAGGTCCACTTGTGGGAAAGGAAGATACATATGAGAAAAAGACTTCTACAAGTGACAGGACAATGAATGTTTGTGAGCTTGTTGAAAGAAAGAGAACAATTATACAATTTAATTGAGAAGTTAATAGCAGTTATGGATTTGGGGAGACTGAAATACAAGTTTCTGAAGACTCAGCTACCTGCACTTTTGAAATAACACTTTTGTCAGAAAGTGCGAGACTCACAGCAGAACACCCAGAGCCAGCAGGTACCCAGAGGGGAGCAGCCTGTTGGACACAGCACCCACCCACCGCTCTGAGCGCCTGAGCTTGCGCTTTTACATGGTTTCACTGATGTGAACTTGCAGCTGTGTTTTTATGCAGCTTAAGAAAATGCTGCAGCTTTAAGTTATAGACAAATTTTCTCACTGGGGAACCTGCAAAATACTTCCCCTCTTTTCCTTTTGTAGGCAGCTTTTCAGCCTTTTCTGATTTTAAGTCATGCAGCTGGAGTAAACATAAGGACAAGTAGGTTTGACTTTGTTAGCTATCTTTCATTAATTCCCTAGAAGTAGCTTACACCAACAATACAGATCTGCCACTGAAAACCTCTTGGCCCTATATTTAAAGTTTGCTCTTTGGCATAAGGAGACTCATGTTCTAAGACTCTAGATTGAGGATGACTGAGCAAGGACACAGTTTGGATCTCCCATATGCTCCAGTTTCTCAGCTTGCAGGATTTTATCCCATACCACACCACTTCCACAAATCAACCTCCTCCTCCCTCCAACAACACACCCACGTACCCATTCACTGCCAATTGTTTAATCCAGTTTATCTTAAACCAGATAGGAGTTTCCCCTCCTAAAACTAGTGGCAGCTTTTCTTGGAAGAGAAGCAGTACTACACAGAACAGCAAAACTATTACTAGATCTGTCTCAAAATATAAATGAAGCTTTCCTTAAATAAACATTAACTATTTGAATTCTTGCAACTCTACGATCTTTTAAGTAGTAGCAGAACATGCATCAATCTGAAAGGTTAACAGCTGCTGGAGGCTGAAAGAACTCAAGAATAAGCCTTAAAAGTCACCTCTTTATCTGAAACTGAGGGTTTGCTTTGTTTGTCTTCAAGAAAGCTGAAGATACAGCTGAGGGAAAAAGTTGGGTTATTTAATATAAATCACCATATTTGCAGAGTAAAATGTAAAACCAAGGTAATTTTTTCACAATGTTTGTCTTGCAAGATAATGACTCACCTGGCATATCAGAAGCATTTTTAGAAGGTTTATATTCTAATTATAAAGAAAGAATAGCTGTGCTGAAGAGACAAATTATCAGAACCATTAAGATGAGCAGGCTGAATATAGGTCTTCATGTGGATCATTACAGTTCATCCAAACTTTCCTTCTCACAAAAAAAAAAGAGGGACATGTTTGAAATAGAAGGCAGTAATTGCATCTGCCATCTTGAGTGCAGAGAAAAAAAAAAATCATTCATTTATTTTTAGGTTTAGTTGTTACAGTTTCAAAGTAGATTCTTCTGAGCTGAATGCCACCAACTACCATCATGATGCTGATTTCAGGTTGCAACTTTTCTTTCCAGTAGCATCCTGTGTTGCCACTTATCCCTCATTCACCTCAGAAGTCTACGTGTATTTATTTGTGAGGGACAACAATTATGTCACCAAAAGTGTTTTGATACTGTATATTACTTTTTTTTTTTCTGATGGGAATGTTAATGCTTCTCTGTCCTGAACACCAATCTGCGATAACTAGAATTAGAAAGGGAAGAATGGGTGATATACATTACGTGATGTCCCTTGAGGTCCTCGTGGATAGCAAGCAGGCCATAAGCCAGCAGTACCCAAAGACAGACAACAGCACCCTGGGCTGCAAGAACACAAGCAGAGCCGGTAAGTAGATTGAGGGGAGGAATTATCTTCCTCTGCTCAGCACTTTTTTGACCGCATTTAGGCACTGTCTAGTTTTGGGCCCCAGCAATACACAAAAGACAGCAATAAATTTGAGACAGTTAAGCAGAGGCCACTGAGATGATGGGGGCAGAGACAGCTTTGGGGAGCAAGCATAACAGCACCTCCAATGCATACAGAGAGGTCAACAAGAGGTCTTAGATGGACTCTTCAGTTCATGCAGGAAGGTGAAAAACAACAGGCATAAACTTAAACAGAAGAAGTTCAGCCTGGATATAAGGTGAATTTTCTTCTCCCAAGAGGACAGCCAGGCAGTGGCACAGGTTTCCCAGAGAGCTTGTGCAGTCTCCATCCTTTGATGGTTTCAAGCCCCAATTGAATGAAGCCCTGAGAAGCCTGACCTCAGAGCTGACCTTGCTGTGAGCAAGAGGCTGGGCTGGATACCCTCCGAGGTCTCTTCCTGTCTTTGATTCTCTGCTTCCCCCCCAGTCACTATTATGGGGAGATCTCGGATATATAGAGTGCTTGGGTATAATTTAGGATAACAGTTAGGGTGCCTGAGTCCTTGCTATTTTATTCGTTTAAGAACTACCAACTTCTCACTAAAATCCTGTCTAATTTGCAGTGTTTTCCATGAAACAAGCTTAGCTTGAGGATGGAACAAGGTTACTCCCTCTACACCTCATCTCTACCCACTGTTCCCACCCAAAAGCCTCCACCACTCAGTTTGACCATAAACGAGTCATTTCAGGGAATCTACAGTTCAAGAATAAGAGTCTACAAGAGTCCTGCCAGTATCAACGTAACACACAAAAACCCCAAATACAAATAAAGCCCCAACAACTCTAGGACCCCAATTTGGTCAAGCCATACTAACTCTCAGCAGGTATTGTTTAATCAGGCTATCCCAGGGAAGAGATACATACCTACTTGCACCTTCCAACTTGCATTCATGCTCAGAAGTGGAATAAAAGTAACTTTAAAATGTATTTTTAAACCCAATAAAAACAGAGGATCTTTGACCATCTCGGTTGCAGCAGTCGCAGCACAGTCATTTATAGGTCTTTCAATGTTATAGCAAGAACAGTGCTTAGACCTCTCCAACTCAGAACACATCCTGGGAAACGACTGTATTGCTGAAAAGGCTCTCAGGAACAGGTCACCTCAAACCCCAGTTTCATGGAGTTCAAAAGTGCTTTGTATTGGCTCAGAAGTGGCTTTGCCCGACACCAACAGCCAGCCACTGGCAGGACCCACCTCAAAGATCTACAGTGGATGCCTGTTTTGTGTGAGTTCAGTTTCCCATCTCACGACAGAAGGGTATTTTCATTTTTGTGTGCCCAAGATGAGGCTGTATTCAAGCATTCTGTAGAAGAAAGTCTTAGAACAAAATGTCACACTTGATTGATGAAGTTAATAAGCAAGACTTGACTTCAGTCACACTGTCACAGATAATAAGATTTTTTTTCCCTCTCCTGATCTCCATCACACATTGACATTTTATGTTTCTGTATTTCACTAGGAGAGTGAGGGAAACAGTAGACATGAAGGCAAAATTCACTGAATTTTATTCCTGTCTAAAAGAGCCTGTGAGCATGAGGACATACAACACAATTAAGCAATACAAAGAAAGGGCCCTGAATAAAAGCTTAAAATCACAGCAGAGTTGGGAGGGTGAGAGCACAAAAAATCCCTTCCCCCAAGGCACAGAACAGTGCTTCAAAAGTCTCTAATTCTATAGTCCTAACTTAGCACTTCATTTCAGTCCATTACTGCCACTTTAAAGTGATAAATAGTGTCACAGGTGTAAGTCAGAAATAAGGAAGCATCAAGAGGGTCTTACAGTCCCTGTAAGAGACAGTCACTTAGGACTGCATTTGGGTTCAAGAAAACTTACTTGTCAAATCTCACATGGCAAGTTACCTCTAATACCATCCAGTTCAGCCTACACACTGCAATTTCTCAGTAGATTTTTGCTCAGTGATAACCCACAGTTTGATGAAGATAAACCAAAATTCAGTACTGTAGAAGCATCTCCACAGTTCACTGTTGATCTCTGCCCTTTAAAAGAAAAATGCTATGGTTCTGTACCTGGCTTTTTAAACCAAATTAAATCCCAAAAAATCAACAAAGGAGATGTACATGCATACAGACATATTTTGCATGCAGAACTGTGGCAATAATCTACTTTTACCAATTTCTATTAGCTCTGCTCTATTACAATGTTGAAAGAGGTTGAGGAGAAAATTATATTAAGTCACTTCAGGTCACCAGCGAAGACTTCACTGGGTACATTCTATTTCTAATACTAAATAAAAAGTTAAAAAGCAGAGGAAGCTCTCCACACCCCAGAGTACTGTAAACTTCTAGAAATGTAATCAGATGCTTAACTTCAACAGGACTTAAAGTATTCAAGTGTTGCCTCTGTCTATAACGTTTCCATCCTTAACAAGCCTACTTTACTTATTGAAGAAAGTGTATTTTATTCCAGAGAGGCCTGAGTAAATGATATACCAGCTAAAAATTAAGTCTCATACTTGAAAACAGCCTTCAACACCCAGCAATCCCCCCTCACCTTCATGCATTATAAAAAGGCATCGTTTTTAGCCACTTCTCATGAACTTTCAGTTGATCACTGATGAGTTCACCCAGGAGAACAGCAGCATCATCTGGGTGACTCGTGTGTGCCTATATGATTTGCAGTGCAGTGTTTCTGGCCTACTTGCTCTGTTTCCAGACGCACCGTACAACAGCTTGTACTGCGAGAAAGTCTGCTCTAAATAAAACATCACACTTCGTAGCAACATTCCTTCAAGTTTAGAATAAATTCTACAAGACTGGATGCATAAAATCCAAAGGGCCTGCCTGGTTAGCTCCCAGACTAATTACTGCAGAAGCTCAATGGAAAAAAACCCAGAATGACTATTTCCAGAAGTGAATGACTGATGCTCTTTTGCCTTTCCTTCTTGGTTTCCACCTCATTGCGTAGATGAGAAGAGGGTACAAGGTAAAAGACAAAGATTAAGTATTCACTTGCCACAGAAATTAACTAGTCTAGATCTGCTTTAGAGCCCTACCAATTCCTAACATGCAGTAGTTTGTGGGGAAGAAACATCATCCTATCAATGGGTCACATGCGGATCCACAATGTCAACAGAATTACACCAGAGATGCTTGTTCCATCCTTTCCCCTACCTTTCCAACATCTGTTATATTTGCTTAGACTAGGTAGAGTCAATTCAGCTGTTGGATCAATAAAACCTCACACCAAGCATCAGCCTGAAAGCATGTAGAACTAAGGACTTTCATATTTATTTTGTTATCTGACAAAAAAAAAAATTAAAACAAGGACACCAGAGGTGTCGGGACAAAAGCCAGAGAAAGCTTTCAGGCTAGAGGAGCATAAAGCAATTTATTTACCAGGAACTTGGTGAAGGTCAGACAATTCATACTGATCGAACAGAAAATTGCTCCCTGTGGTGCCCATTTTTCCCATCACTGCATCCAGATTACTTTGGCATGCAAACAACAAGTTTTCCACAGAGCTCTCTGAGACAGACACGCAAGAGTAGGGTACATGAGAGTTTCTGCATTCCCTTCTGTAATTTTACGGATGCACTGTTCCCTAAAACAGGATTCAAGAATAATGACCTCCCATGCAGTAAGCCAGTTAGATGATGTCATGAAACACCACATCTGTGAAACTGTGAGCATCCTATAACAAGTGTTATGTACCGGCCGTTAGCTGCCTGCGGTCCTGCAATCTGCAGAGGGACCACAATAAATGAGCAACATACTTAATCTGCAGACAAAAGGTCTGAAAATCCCACTTTTTTTTTTTTTTTGCAAACTTCATGGCCTACTATTTCATCTCCTGTTTGCTGCTCAGTGAGATGTTCTGCATCCCAGGAGACAGGAAACCAGGACAGCTTCAAGTACATAACCTTGCTGGGAAGCTCTGGTTACGCGCTTGCTGCCCAGAAGAACACACACAGGGTAGATTGCTCTGGTTTTACCAATGTCTGGGGTGAGGAGAAGTGGAAGAAATAATCTATTTGCCCATGGAAACCAGAAGGTTTACTTGAGTTTCTGCAATAAATATTGCAAACTCCATGCTTTGGTTGAAACAGGTTTAAGCCCTTCTTGAGGGAAAAGTTTTGGATTGCAACATGGTCCAAAAAAAAAAAAAAAAAAAAAAAAAAAGAAAAAAAAAATCACTTTAGGGTCATCTTCCCAAATCTGTTGTTCAGACAGGCCTATGTACCAGCAGCTACCAGTCAACTCGAAAGAGTCACAAGCATCTTACCAAATTTTCATTTCCATTAACAAGGGCTGTGAACGACTGCAAAAGTGACTGTATTAAGACTCACTACACCCTTCTGTAGCTTAAGCTAACTCCAAGCAGCACCAAAAATCTATAAGTAGTGGAGAAAGAAAGCTAGGATAGAGTTTGGCAACAGGGACATTCATAGCAAGGAGGGATGCAGTAACACAAACACCTCTCTAACATGGTAAAGCAAAATGAAGAGGTGAAGATCTGCAAAAGGTAAAGATGGAAACAATCGTTTGAAGGTCAGTAAAGTTATACCAGCTGGTAAGACAGGCTTATGAAACACACTTTCAGGCATGGCCCAGGAACCATCCTTATGTAGTAACTGCACAAGATGCCTTTGCTCAACCACGCAGGAAAAAAAAGTCAGTGGCAAGGGAAGCGTGAGGTACCATGGTGCTCTCCTTCCCTCTGCCACTTCCTGCTTGGTCCTACCAGGCATTTGCTTTCTTTTAGGTGCCCAGTCTCAGATAGAAAAGGATGCTGGCAAGGATTTGATAGCAAAAAATTGGAAAGAGGGGAGAAGACAACATGGGAAGAGAAGAGAAAGAAGAGACATGAAGACTGTTGGAAACTGTTCCTGCAACATCATTACCGAGGTGAAAGAAGAACAGCACAAAGCCAGGAAGAATACAAACTAGGACAGGATGATTGACAGCACTGGCATAACACACTTATTCTTAACACAATGCAACACTGAAAGTCTTCTTCCTTCAGCATGTCTTTCTACTTGGAATAATGGGGCATACATTTTTTATAGTTTTACCCTTTACCTCATAAGTGTAAAGTGAGTTAGAAATATTTCTAAAAGAAAATAAATAAAACAAGTTTCCAGAACACTAGCAGCAGATACACCCATAATAATTCAGTAATATGAACTGATCTCATTCTTGAGATGGCAACCTGTATGATATAGCACAATGTGCGGACCCAAATTTTCTCCAGACTCAGTGGGTTGGTTGTTTTCAGTGGGTTTTGTTGCTGTTGGGTTAATTTTTGCACTGAACAGTGACCACAATCTCATCTTTCATGCTTTAGCTCTAGTCCCAAATTGTTTGGCTTGCATATGATGTTAACTGGATGTTCAAGATGCACAAGAGCACTCCCTTGCTCATGCTGCAGCACTCAACTCCCACTCTGGAAGAAAAATATCCCCAGAGTTTCAAATAATCCCTACAGCAAGACAAATAAGGAGGGTTGGGAAGAAAAGCCACTCCAGCTGAAACAGGCTATAGTATAAAAAAAAAAAAAGCTGAAACATTTTTCCCTCCCAAAGGGAAAATCTCAATCCAGCAGTTCTAGGGCATCTCATTAGCATATAGGTGCCTAAAGACTCCAAAGACTATGTATAAAAACAACAAGCCCCGATTCAAAACATTTGTACTGTAGGTGGTCAGGTTCAAAGAACATCGTTACTATCTCAGATCCTTGGAGATATTGTTGTGGTCCTCCACCAAATAGTTGTAGCAGATTGCATGGCCTTTTCTTAATTTGCGCCCAGGGTATCTCCTGTTTTCCATATCTTCCTCTGGAACATCATCCCTCCTCTCCCTCCCTTCCTTCCTCCTTTCCCTCCTCTCCCTTCCTCCAATGGTTCAGCAAGAACTCCTCTTTTCCTCCTTCAATCCATCTGTTCTTGTCAGGCTGCCTTAACACTGACAGCATGAAGGCCTAGCAAGCCCAAATTTAACAAACCCCACATTGATCTTAGTGTTTCAGAGGCACAACCTGTTTGATGGCATGCATCCAAGCCAATGTTGATATGGATGTGGCTTTGTGAAAGCAGAGTGGGAGAGGGAATAAGAGACTTGCTCTTATAACTGCCTACCAGAGCTATGGAAGAGGACTACAGTTTCCATGACCACAGGACTGCTTTGTACTAAGGCGCCCAATTCCCATCACCTGCATGCCCATCTAGTTGTACAAGTATTATCAGTGCAGTAACAAACTGTTGCTACACCATGGACAAATCTCAATACCTGAAACATCCTGAAGGACAATGAAACGTAGGGATTTCTTTTTGGTTTTAAAATATAAATAAGACTACTGAAAAGAAAAAAAAAAAAAAATCAGAGGCAAAACTGTTTGCTATTAGTGCAACCTGGAAGTGGCCACAGGAGCTCTTGCTCAATATGCTGATCCCAGTAGCATCACAATTTGGGGGTTCTAAGAAACTTCTCAGTTCACTTTTGGCAGACTCAGACACAGGCACGCAATATGGGTTTGTGTGGCAGATGGTGTATACGCTAAGGAATAAGACCTATGTTTGTGAAATTGATAGCCAGTTGTACACAGTCCTAAATAAGCATTCTTTACAGAAACAGCCTTTCTTCCTTATGCACCTTCAGAAGACTGTTAACTGAGTGGATTAGCAGCATGATACAGGGAGCTGTGGAGACAGGATGTCATATAACTAATTTTCTTAGGTTTGGTCCTGTCCCTTAATCTCTCTACCTGAACATTCTTCCCTGGAGAAGCAAAATACATACCTACCACAGGAGCTACAGCTACATCAATGCATAGCACAGACCAACTGAAGTGGCTCTGCCAAGGAAAAAAATGGTGCCAAGCATATGAAATTGAAACTGCATAGATGAGGGAAAGGCTGTTTGTTTTTTAAACAAAACACCCAATACAGATGCTGGAGTAGCTCCAACCTGGTCCCTGGGACTGAATGCCAAGTTGCAGTTGGTGTGCTCCCAGAACAGCCCCTCCAATTTATTCTCAGGTGCTCCAAGACTAGTCCACAAAATGAGATAAAGAACAAAAAGGCAGGGACAACTGGGACATTTGCTTCAAAAACACACTCTCTGTCTCAGCTAAAACATTAGTGTAGATATGTATATTAAGACTAAAAATGCCTGTGAAGTAATTCTAGGTACAGTATCACCAGAGAGGGGAGAGCTCACAGGTACACAGTTTCCTATACACAGCCATGGGGACCACAGTATCCTGTACCTCCTAAATCTGCTCTAAGAAGTTGCAAATTCACCTGCTCAATCTGCCAATTGTTTTCAATTCCAGTCTTTGCACCTCCTGTATCTCTCCTGTTCTCCAGGCTCCTTTGTACGTCTGTGACTGTAGCTGGCTGAAGCAGAATGGAATGATCTGCAGACAGATTAGGACATGTTAAAAACACCATGCCCAACCACTTGGTTCCACTCAGGTACTATACCTACTGTAAGAGCTGGAAACTATCTTCTTGAAGGGCCTCTCAGCTGTAACAGAAAGCTGAGAAGTGTTTGCTCACATTCTGAAGGGGAGTGGGACATAGCACTCCAGAATAAACTGCCAGAAATGTCTGAAACTACAAACTTGGTGTGGGGCTCCTCATTAGTTTTATGCTAAAGTGGATGAGAACTGCTCACTCAATTACAGCTGAAAGGTACTTTTAAGAATCCAATATCTTTCATGCAAGACTCAGTAATCGACTGGGAGTGCTCCCTGAGCAGGACTGCTGGTTTAGCTTCATTGGGAGAGTTCAGGTCTCTTGTAGTGAGACCGCTCCGAGACAGGAGCCACCACGAGGCAACTGGAGAAGGTCTCCAGAGGACGTGTCAGATACTCAAGCTGGACGCAAGCCAAATCGCTAGTGTAAACATTGGCTTGAAACAAATTATGGGTAAGTCAAACAGGTCAGTTTACCACTAAAATGCTTGCTTTGCCTTGAAAAGGAGTGCTCCCACAGTCCAAAATGCAACTGAGGAAGCTGTTCCCACAGCCTCTGCTGTCAGACTACTTTTTCCACCACCTGACAGGAACAAGCAGAGTTTCCACCTTGGGCTCAGGCTTGACAAATCCTACGGTGCAGCACAGCTTCTCACTCAGGCTCAGTTACCTGGCTGAACTCATATCATGTTACATGGATGCTGAGGATGCTAAGCCCAAAGCATAGCCTCAGTCCTGCACTACCACAACTGTTCACATCTCTTTACATCAGTCTCATTTTTTATTTTTCCTTACTTTATCCTTCTTTCCTGATTGGAATCTCACCACCTTGATTCCTTCCCAGTATTCCAGCAAACCCTACCCTGGAGTTTACTCTTCTTGCCTCCTGGCCAAAGCTTGCATTCAAGGAGGGTAACAGATAGTTCATGCAGTCTTTTGGCCTACATCACCGAGCAAAAGATTTCAAAGGAATGTCAAATAAAACAAGCTTTCCAATGAACAAGATTTTAATTTCATTAAAAAAATTAAAATAAATAGAGTCTCATGAGCCAGAGGGCATTAAATTCAAGAAGATTTGATCTCCAGGCAGCCCAAGCTTGCTCTTCCCGCAATCTTCTGCTAACACTTCAAATGACCCTTTGGGAAAAATAAAGCTTGCCTGGCTCTGTATAGCACTTATGCCGTGTCTGTACAACTAAACAAAATTTTTGTTAACATTGGTTACAGCTGATCACAGCTTAACTGTAAGTACAAGTTCTCCGAACACCTTTAAAATACAAGATGATTTAAATACTAGCAGCAGTCTGGAGCCCTACACACACCAGCATTTTTGCAACAGCATTTTCTCCGCTTCCATCACTGCGAGCAGCAGCAAGACTCTGTTTGTGCAGGGGAAATTATAGATAACAAAATAACCTCCTAATGCAACGTAGCCCTGAAGTTTCCCTGCTTAAGTATAGCTTAGCTCAAGGGACAGTAATTCACCAGCAAGAGTGACAGAAAGATGTTTGATCAGAGGCAATTCTTAGGTTCACAAGTGTCAGCACAGCTAATGTGATGCTGTCCCACAGCTAATAAAGCCCTGTCTCAAGAGCTGAGCAGGCAAAGGATTCGTAGATACTTTGGTTCTATGCTTTGCCCTATCACGTTTCACACTAGCAGAACATGTTTTACTGTATATCAGTGAACCTGCAGGAAAGTTAACAAATGTATTCTGTTACATTATTTTTCCATTGTTTAGTGCTTTCCTGGAGATATTTTCTGCTGGTTTTCTGTCTAGAGTGATACATACAGCATCAGATGCTGTCACATGATTTCACTCACGAAAATCATAGGCTTCTGTCTCCGAGCATCTATTAGGCTTGGTGATAAGTCAATTGTAACAGCAATGTGGTTTAGCATTAGTTTTAGTTAAAATGCTGCTTAAAATGATATGCAAATTATGAGACTTGATCAAGTCAAAAGATATTTCTAGATGTAACTCCACCTGTTCAGTTTGGAAATGCAGCGGTCCACATTTTTTAAGAAAGTCGAAGAAAAGCAGGCTCTCTTAAGAATCAGTAAGTCTCCTCTGTACTTCCTCTTTGCTAAATAGACATAAGTATGCTACACCTACCAAATTACTGCACATTACGAGTCTTTTGCTGTTCTTGTCTTAGAGCCATGAGATGTTCTTATCACAAGCACACTCAACGGCTTCAACTATTCACAGATCTACCAGTACAAAGTAACGTTCTTTAAAAATGCACAATGAAATGTTTGAAAGAAAAGGCAAACAGTAAGCTTGCTGTAGTGTATAGGGATGATGCGGGATTTAAGAGATGCCATTTCTTCTATTCTGCTTCATTTTAGGATAAATTAGGATAGCGGGGGGCGGGGCAGAAGAGAGAAGAATGAAAACCTGGATTTACTAAAGCATGCAAGCTACAAAATAAATTTCTTTCAGTTTCTAAAATGGCTCCTTTGTTTCAAACGCCTTTGTCACAAAAAAAACCAGCTTGTTGTGATCTGAATGTTGAGTTGACTGAACTGGGACAAAGGTGTTGTCTCACCCCCCCGCCCCGTCCCCCGTCCCCATTCTGACATACAGTTTAGCTACTCTTTTAGCCATCTTCATGGAAATGGAAAGAAAAGCTGAAACGGTGAGGACAAAGAGAAACATAAAAGACTACAGACATCAATCCTAGAGTTAACTCGGGAGCAAGTGTAACTTCAATACACAATGACCATGCGGAGGGATGAAGGGGAGGCAGGGAAGAAGAGTGTCACGAAAAAAACCCCAAACAAATCTCATCAGTATCATGTCCACATGTCGGTGTAACCGAGGTCCACACGCCTCAGGGCAGCTGCGCGCCGCGGCGGCGGGGCAAGTCAGGCCGGGGCAGGGCGCGGAGCCCACTGCGGAGCCGCAGAGCCCTGCGCCTGGCGGCCGCCCAGCGCCGGCCTCCTCCGGGTGCCCCTTCGCGAATTACACAGGATGGGGGGGTTAAAAAAAAAAAATTATTAAAAAAAAAGAATAAAATTGAAAAATTGTGAAAAATCTACACGCCCTCCCCCTGAAATGCGCAAACCACCCAGCGTCCCCCTCAATTTCCTTACGCCGCAAGGTCTTCCTAGGGAAAGTCCCGCATTCAGAGGGGTAAAACTTCGCTGCCACCACCGGGAGGAGGGGGGGGCAGCGCAGGGGGCTGCGATGCGATGCCCGGAGCCGCCTCCGGTCGCTAGGAGACCCGCGGGGCCGCCGGCAGGGCCCCCCCCGCCCCTCCTCTCCCCGCTGCCGCGCACTCACCGCTCCGCGCCGCTACATCCCCGTGGCGCGGCGCAGCGCAGCGCAGCCGCCGTCCCGGGCCGTCCTTCTCGGCGGGCGGGTCTGGGGCTGCCACAGCCACCGTGATCTGGGTCACCCGGCGAAGGTGAGGAGGAGGCGGAGGAAGGCGGGTGGCGGTGCCGCCTACCGGCGAACGCGGGGGGAGGCTGCGGCGGGGACCGAGCCCGCCCCGCGGGGAGGGGAGGGGGCCGGGGACCGCCGGCCCCCCGGTGCAAAGATACACCTCTCCTCGCCTTTTTGCCCTTCCCCTGTCCCCAAATGAAGCTGAATTTCCCAGAGCTTCCCTCCCGTCCTCCCCACGCGTGTCGAGGAAAGGCGGTACCTGGGTGCGCTCGACGGGAGCCCAGCCATAGGGGCACAGGGAAGATCCTAGAGGAGAGCGGGGAACAGCTCCAAGGTGTGATGGTCCCGGCTAGCTAGGGAGGTATCCAGCGAGTATCCTGCCTCCATATCCCATCCCACCTGCTGTTAAGGAGATCGACGGCCTTTCTTCCCCAGCAGTATCTCCCGGAGGCTTTTGATCTTCAAGTGTAAAATCGGCTAATCAGAATCACGGGCACGCCCATCTACTTCTAGGGCTCTCCCCTCCAAGAGAATAACGACCGCTCTCTGAAGCATCCACAGAATCATTTAAAGTTGCCCAGTGCTCTAACTACTGCCAGTAGCCAAACAGTCTGTGTTTCTGTGCATCCTTACTGCTGCATGCATCTGTCCAGATGTTCCTCTGAAGCTGCAAGTAGGCTGTCAGGCCACACTGGCATCCCCCCATTGTCCAATAGTCTTGGGTTTTCAGATGTCCTTTGGAAAGGCTAATTAACCTCTTTTTCGAAGTGTGTTCCATGCCTAAACTGAAAATAGCTTTCTGCATGCCTGTTAAAAGGACGTGGTTTAATTTCTTCTGAATCTCCTTTTTCAGTCCTTTTGATCCGTCACATTCACACAGTAGGTTCACTGAGTTAAACATTTAATGACTAGGAAATGCTGTTCATGTCTTATGCTCGAGGCCAAGCGGACTGCTAGTTAATCCTCCTCCTAGCTAGAGCTATGCAGTCCCTCTTCCACTCCTGGACATCAGCATCCCTGATGCACCTGGCTGGCAGATGCTGCGACCTTGCAGAGCTGACGGAGCAGCAGGGACGGGTCTCAGCAGCCTCTGCTATGGCCGTGCTGTCTGTCAGCAACCAAAGTCCAATGCTCAAAGGAACCCACTAAATGATGAGTATCAGACTGCAGCTCTACTACCTCATCTCCTATTTGTGTCATGTTTTGCACACTGAAGTAAGCTTTCAAGCCTAATTCCATCCATCAGTGCAACTAGAAAAGTAGTTCTTTCTCCTGTCTCCTGCATTATGGCAGTGTTTCCAGTTACTATATCCCAATGATTTCCACCCCCAACACACAGATCCTTGGTCTCTGTTCCTGAGCCTGCCAGGAACTGCTCTAGCACTAGGTTGGAGGAGCCACCACAGGTGACTACATCTCTGAACAGAGTAAACGCAGTATTGTGGAACTTCGCAGAGGCTTCAGGAGCCTCCCAAATAAGTTCTTCCCAAAATAAGTTTGGGAACAGAGCTTTATGAGACAATTCATTCATAATTATGCAAGATACATCAGAAGCATGAAAAGCCAGATCCATGTTACGGAAGTAGCCTTACTTTCCCATATGCCATACTTTTGTCCACAAATGTGGAGGAATTAAAAAAGTAAACTGGAAAGGCTCATTGACTCTAGTTCTTTACTGTTACAGCAAATTTAGGGGAGCAGACCAATGGGTTTGAAGTTTCCCCGATGGCCTCCTGCCCATTCTCTGGAATCACGTACTAGTACATAGCCATACGGTAGTCCACAGTGCCATTTCAGACTTGACTGGATTTTTATGAGGCCCTTGTTATCAAGTTGCAGTTTGATGTACCCCTTCACTCAATATCTTGTGATGGAAGTTACCTGGATTACTATGCCTCCTCTGTTCAGCATCATTGTTCTCATAGAAAGTTGAGGCAAAACAGCATTTTAAAGATAACAAGGGCCTGGAATAAAAAGCCCCCGACTCTTTTGATTATAAGCAGTTTACATTTTACTATGCTGTACTTTCCTTTTAATGGCATAATTATTTTTAATTTATGGAAAATGAAAGAAACTGTGCATGACAGCAGAAATACAGCCTGTACTTAGAAGTGTCAGCGAAAAACATATTAGGAAAAATAGATACAGGACCCCACTAGTTGAACAATGTCACGCTTTTCCAGCAATAGCTCATACAGCCTGCTGTGCGTAATAAAAACCAGCAAGGTCACCTGCATGATTAATTTGGCATTAGAAAGAAGGTGACAGAAGCAGCAAAAAAACCCAGATAGCAACATACCTAGCTCAGTTATTAGTGAAAAATCAAAACCTCAAGTCCCTTATTGTTTTGGATAGAGGTTGTTGTTGTTGCACAATTTACTGATAAAGACAAAATTGATAGAGAGTACACATGTTATGCCCTTGTGAAGAACCTAATGTGTTTTGACACCATCCAGCACTTTTGCCAGAAAATGTATCACCCAAGCATTATTAAATGCACTATAAGGAGTTACATTTTAGTTAATGCTTTTATGGTATTAGTTTTCTTTTTAACAAATAACATTTTTCATTTTGTGACAAGGCAGATGGTAGCAGAAATACTTTAGTTATATTTGTATTCTTTTATTTAAAACAGGCAAGAGAAAAAAAAAATATTTTTCCTAACAACCCTAGTATTCCCAGAATAGTCTTAAAAGTTGTACTAAGGAAAGATAAGGAAGGAATAAAACATAAAGAAATTTCTTACCTCAGTTTTCAAAACCTATAGTCCAGATTATCAATCAGTTTAGGTTTTACTCAGAATGAGACAGGCTAGTCTCTGGATAAATTAAAACCTTCTCAAACTGCTTTCAATCTTCCTCACCTGCCCTGGGCATTAGGGGACCCTTTTGTCAGCTGGGCATTATCAGGGTGTCACAAACCACACCCTTGTCTTTATTCTGCTAGAAGTTTTTCTGAGATCTGTGGATCAGCTAAAAGTTTTTATTTTTTATTTCTTACTGTTTGATCTTCTGGCTCTATTAACCCAAGCATGATTTAAGAGACCATAATACATTAGGCAACTGGTGACAGTGCTGTGCATTTGAAAGAAAACTGCTGTAACAGAAGCATACTGCTAAGTATAATGGTACTTGTGATATCAAAGGAACAATAGTGGATTAAGTACTGCAAGACCAGCTGCTGTGTTTCTTTATTACTTTGACTGAACTGATCAAACTTTTTTGCTCGTGGGGAAAAGCATTGCATTAAAAAGTCTATACCCTTCTCCTAGTACTCTTGGCTACTAGAACACATGAAATCTGATTTCACTTTAAACAGCTATTTGCCCTCACTCCATAGGGAAAGGCATCTCACCTCTTGTTATTTGGAAACCCATATGTTTATATGAAACTGTATGGGATGTTGGTGTTAGACCTCTGTAAGAAATGACCAAACACTAGTATGTGGTGAAATGGAGCATTTCCAAAGCCAGTAGCAAGCAGATGACAAAAGAATGCTGTAATTAGTGAGTCTGATAGTAACTACAGCTTTTGTTCACAGAAGAATCAAGCTCAGATTACCTTAGATGTAGGATGTCATCAAGATACATCCAGCTATGTCTTCTGGGAGGTGTTATGGGGTCCAGGTGAATGGGATGCTTGGGTAAAGGTGCAGATGGGAGGACAACATTTGTCTGAACACATGGAGCACCTCCCATGCGAGGACAGGCTGAGAGAGTTGAGGTTGTTCAGCCTGGAGAAGAGAAGGCTCTGGGCAGACCTTACAGCAGTCTTTCAGTACTTAAAGGGGACCTACAGGAAAGATGGGGAGGGACTTTTTACAAGGGCATGAAGTGATAGGACAAGGGGTAATGGCTTTAAACTGAAAGAGGGAAGGTTTAGATTAGATATAAGGAAGAAATTCTTTCCTGTGAGGGTGGTGAGACATGGAAGAGGTTGCCTGGAGAAGTTGTAGATGCCCCCTCCCTGGCAGTGTTCAAGGCCAGGTTGGACGGGGCTTTGAGCAACCCGGTCTAGTGGAAGGTGTCCCTGCCCATGGCAGGGGGGTTGGAACTAGATGGTCTTTAAGGTCCCTTCCAACCCAAAGCATTCTATGATTCTGTGCATTTAGGGTGTAAGTTTCTTGCTGAAAAAAAAACTTCGGTAAGAATCATTGCAGGGGAGGAATCTGGAGTCTTGGAGGTTGCCAGTGGGAGCAGGAATCATGTGAGAGGTATACTAACTATAGCGAGCTCTGTAGTGAAAAGTGTTTATAGTAAATCAATTTTTAGCCATGTACTACCTATGTAGCTGGACAGGTGCTCCCAATACAGTTCTTCCTCCTATGTCAGCATAGCCAGAGACTTTTATATATCTGCCTGGAGCTTTATAGTTCTAATAAATAAAGGATATAAAAGATTCAGAAACAGGCCCTCTTGGGGATCCATGAGAATCTAGAAACAGAGTGCCAAACATCTGTAGGTTTGCTTATATGTAAAAATTATTGCCCTTTTGGAGCCCTTCATCTGAGGATACTCATGCACTAGCAGGAGTTAGCATCCCTGTTTTATGTTTGATACTACGCAACATATGTAGGAGCCATTTGTTTTTATATAATCAAATATACCCATGCTGGGATTTACTGGGTGGGATCTGGGGTTTGTAGTTCATTCCTCCCCATTCCAAGCAGTGCTCAGGTAGTAAGCATGATCCTGAATTATGTAATTCAGTCATGGATTCCTCTGTTTGGTCTCCATGCACATTCAAGTAGGTGCTGATTCCACTCCTAGGACAGTGTCCCGTGTAATTGATAGGTGTATGGGGACTTCCCTGCAGATATACTCCTGCCAAATGCATCCCTACAATTGAGCTGCTGAACTCTATAGAAGTGAGTTATAAAGAACCATCCTGCTGTGGTGAAGACAAGGATGGGGTGAAAAAATATATTTCCAATCTCTAACTCCTATAATTTTGTTTGCTTAAGCAATCTGGTTCCCCAAATTAAAAACTATTTTCTTGCTATGCCTGAGTATCTATTTCAAGTATCACAATGTTTTCATAATCATTGTGATACTTCAAATCTGTGTCAACATTCTACTTTGAAATATTGAGGAGCTGGCAATTCTTTGTGCCTAGCTCAGGACAAGTGTCAAACACAGAATTGTCCTGAGATGGTGTATTACACAGCTCTCATGCACTGATATTATAGCAACTGAAGAAGTCTGCACACAAGCTTTATGATCATTTCTTAA
The DNA here is from genome assembly GCF_031877795.1 of Strix aluco. NCBI lineage: Eukaryota > Metazoa > Chordata > Aves > Strigiformes > Strigidae > Strix > Strix aluco. Next base: position 120,423,381 of record NC_133932.1, read on the forward strand.
ACCTCTCTCCTAGTTATTTTGTTCATTTACAGTGCCACACTTCGTTTCACTTGTATTCCTTTGACTGAAGATGCCATAAAGTTTAACACAGGAGACAATAACAAAAGCATGTAGAAGATGTTAACATGAGAGATGAAGTGTGTCAGGCTTACTCATATAGCCTTTAGAGAGATGAAGCTAAGGGAAGCAGCCAGTATGCTCATTTAGTTTACCAATCTCTTGAAGCAAAGAATTTTGCCAGAAAAGACTTTGTCTACATATGAATTAAGAGCATTTAATGTTATGATGTTTTAATTTAAATAATTCCATTTGATATTTCTATACAGAGAGAGTAAAATAAAGTGATGTAGACATGAATTTCAAATACTATATGCTAACAACGCTTGCTTTTTTATCTTAATAAAAGTGAACAAACTTGAATATGCTGATTAACTTCAGACTGGGTCCTAATCTTCTTCACTAAGATGTGTACCATATTATGTCTGTGTGAAAAAGAAAGATTTTCATTTGTAACAGAGAATTTCTTTGGAACCAGTTTTGAACAAGGGAAAAAAAAAATGATATGATCATTTTTTATCTATTCTTTCCATTTATCCTCTGCCATTAATCAGGTCCATACTCTGAATGCATATGCTACGTTTCATTCAAGGATTACAAAGTGTTACACAAACAATGATTCATGAACATTCACAACCCTTGGCGAGTTGGGTAAACATTTATGTAAATGTCATACAGATTGGCAAACTGAGTCACAGAGAAGTGGTGTTTGCAAAAAAATTTCCACTAAGTTTGGTTGCGTCTTTTTTTTTTGGCCTATTCAACTGAAAAACTTACAACTTCTATTTTTCAGATGTTTTGGTTACGTGTACAGATTCAGAGAATCCAATGAAAAATAGATTACAAGAGCAGGAAGTGGGGTGACCCAAGAAACTGACCGTGTTTTCATGTAGAAAATTTTAACTTATGGTCGCACAGCTATTTTTCTTCCAAAGAAGGCGAATCTATTGCATGAGCAACAGCTAATGAGACCTGAGATGATGCCTGAAATGGGCTAAAAGGATAGAGTCTCAGTCTAAGGAATACATTGCAATATTCTCTCCAGTCTCACTGAAGGCACCAAGGATCTAACTTATGATGGAAATGCAATATTTTGTTTGCTGTACGTAAACAATACTATGTCTTTAAAAATTAACTTTGCAGATTCTTTCTGGACTGCAAGCACTATATCCTTAAAAATGTATTGACTGATGAAGTAGACAAATTCACTGCATGATATTCCCTGATTGTCCTTATGATACATTTATGCCTTGAAGTCATAACTGTGAGAAACAATGTGATATGCAGGAAAGCAGACTGCCTGCCTAGTGTAGATATCAGGGAGGATCCCTGTGTAGGGTCGCATTGCTTTCTGAATGCCTACCAATTGCTTGTGACAGAACTGGGTTTTGCCAGGTTAGTGTAAAATTTTGACTGTAGGGCTAGAAGAGAATAATATAATTCAATCAGTAATTCCAAAAACCAATTTTCTCATCATGGAAAACAGGCATAAAGAGCAAGGGGAGAATGTAAAATATGTGCAGGCTTTGAAGAAGAGATGATAATTTTCAGCCTTTGTGCCAGAGAAAACAGAAATCTTTCTAACAACGTTGCTTTCAAGGCTAAACTAAACCATGTGTTGGTGGGTTCAGTGATTTGGAGGGAAATCAATATTTTGTATGGTTCTTTCAGTACTTGATATTACTTTTCTGACACTCTGGAAAGTGTACTAGACTGGTACAAGAAGATCTTCCCTAAACTTTGCCTGAATTGCAGAGAAAGAGTCACCTGGGCAGTGAAAGCAGTAGTTTCCTGTACAGCAGAAAGCCCACAGAGGATTCAGGAATTTTTTTGGAGAAGTTTTTCCAGCAGTGATTTATGGATTTAATAATCTCCAAGCTTCTGGTAGATGGTCCATGGAGCTATCATGTAGTATTGTCGTTTTTTAGTATTTTCAAACAAAACTGTGATGATAAAGGTCCATAGTGCCTGAAGAGAACCTGACAGTGGCCCATTGCTCAAAACTGCACGAGGTTGCCTGTTCTAGAGAGTGGAAATGTCAGTAGTATTCTTGCAGCAGAGAAGGCACAGCGTTGGAAAGATTTAAAGCCCTAAGTCTCCAAGATTACTCGTGGCCAGAGAAAATTTAGAAAATGAAAAGTGAGGGCAAAAGAATTGCCTGCAAGATATGATTTGCTTAGTGGATGCATGTGGGACTTCAAAGGCTGGGGACCATTCACTGAGACATTTTATGTGAGCAGAAAAAGCTGGCAGGAGAGAGCATATCAGGAGCTGCACTGGGAACTTTTAGTTGATCTTCATGGACATTATGCTTTCTAGTAAGTGTGCCTAGGGAATTTACATCTCTTAGATTCTTCCTTAATCAAATGAGGAAATTCTCTGTTGACATCTGTATGCATGTGTTGCATGATCTTCTCAAGAGCTGGAGCTTTGGACTGGTGGTATCTATAATGAAAGGTCTTCAGACTTGCAGCATGCACATCATAATTACAGTAATTTCTGTCTTCTGCCTGAGAGTTCACAGGAATTTTCTGAGGACTCTCCAGGCAGGAATCAAAGATTTTCTGTTTATTGAAGCCTACAGAATTGTGCTCCTAGTTCTAGTGAGATATTAATGGTGACCCAGCAATGTGGGCACACCTCTGCGGTGTGTCTGACAACAGAAGTTAAAGCTGTTCCACCCTACCTCTGATGATGCAGGCTTAAATTTCATTAATGCAATCTCATGGCAGAGCAGAGGTGCTCAATTTAGCTAACCTCTGCCCAATCCTAAACATTCACTGATCAGTTTGGTTCTCTGGATAACAAGATCTGTAGCTGTCCCAGCTGAAATCTGCCTACTCAGAAAAAGTTGTGTTGTTGTGCCTAAGAAACTTGCTTCACAAGAGGATGGTACCTCGTAATGATGGAAGTGAACATACCAACAATTGTGCATTTGTGCCACAAAACCAGTGTTGCCAAATCTTACAATTTTATAATGAGATTTATGCTATTTAATGTATTTCTTAAAGTTCCAGTACCCCGAGTCTAGACATTTCAGGAAAATTTCAGCTTTTATTAAAGAAAAGCAAAAAAAATGTAAAGTCTTATGTTTGTGGAAAAAAGCTTGGAGGCATGAAGAGAGTGTAGCTTAAAGCTCAGAAATCAGAAAGCATACTAATATTACTGCACTTTTTAAGTCTCTTGTGAATAAAAGATTTTTGTTTGCTAGTATTTGCAAAAAAGGGTAAAACCTGCCTTCATTGTAATAACTGGCACAACTCACATTGATTTTATCAGGGCCTAGAATTCTCACGTCTTTTTGGTCTTATGCAATTGCTAAAAAATTCTTAAAGTTGTTTTTTGGCTGTTTTTCTTTTTTAGAAAGAAATATGAAATTTAGCATTGAACAGCACAAACGCAGAATCAAAATGACATGCAGCACAGAACAAGCCTTGCTATCTTCCTGAAAAATATAAGCCTTTGACATTGCAGAGGTTTGTTATGGAGAATTTTACTATCGCAAGCAGCAGCAGCACGTTTCGAATTTAGGTCAACAGATACTTGTCAAAATCCTTCTATTACGTGAATCCCATCCTAAAACAATTAATCTTGTGTTTCATCATTTACTATGGTACTCCTCTGCAGTACTAGTGGTGGATGATTTTGGGTTGGATTCTGTGCTAAGAGGTTTCTTATTTCTGTAACAAACTGCTATCCTGAAACATATCCTATTTGTCATGATTCTTAAACTGCAGCTTCTTAAATCAAGAGATTTGATACAGCAAATCCTACTATCTTCTTGGGATTTTCTTTTAATTGGGTTTGAAAGTGATGGAAATCCAGTGTGATCACATTAGGCTAAAGCATGGCTTGGCTTCCATTGGTATAAAAGACAGTAGGATTGTCTTTGCACGTATGGACCAGTAACCTCTAGTCTGTTGAGGGAAACAGAAATGTTTACTTACTACATATGAAGTGGATGGGGAATTAGAAGGAACGGACAAATGCCTTGACTCTCCCTGGGAATGTGGCAAATGTAAAATAGCTAACAGCATAGTGAGTATTGTAATTTGCTCATGTGAAAAGTCAGCAGCATTTTATTACTCACCCATGAGTAAATGAGAGCATGATATTCTGCTTTAGAAGACATGTTTATTGGTTATCAATTAAAAAAAAAAAAATTAGAGCCAGAGCCAAGATTTTATGACAGAAACATCTTTTTTTGCTTAAGAAAACTATGAAATTGGGTAAGCACAGCCCTACCTAACAGTATGGGTAGACTCTTCCAGAGTGTGGATCTGGGACAAAGTTGAGGAGCTGGCTTCTGACTACAGGTTTACAGGCTCATCAGTCACCTTACATACCATCCACCTGGGAATCCAACACCTAATGGAACTTGAGAAAGGTTAAATACCCACAGGAGGTTGAGGGAGGAAAAAAAATCAGCTTGGTATTTAAATAGAAAAAAAAGGGCATGTTTTAGGTAATAAGCTACAGAGAGAAGTAGATTATTTTTCAGGTAAAGACAGCAAAAGTACATAATGCTGAACTTCAATACTTTGGATGAAGAAGAGGGAAAGGGCTGTGTTGATCTAGGGGGCATTGTATGAAGCTCAGTCTATGATGGCAGAAAAAAATGAAGAGAAGCCAAGACCTACATACTCTCAGATTTAAGGGATCATTTTCTTGCACAGGGAGCTAGTGAGCTGTGAAGATGCTTTCTTTCAGTGAGGTGCAGATTAGTCAATAGTGTGGGTTTACTAAGCAGCCTTAGTGGGGTTGCTAGCGAGCTGAAGAGTGGTGTGAGGAAATATGTATGTACAACCAGAGGCTTGGTTTTCCCGTGGCCTTGGCTGCACCGCATGGTTTTGTCTTCTATCCCTTGTGTGGGGCATGCCAAAGGCATAGTGGCTGTGATGGTGGCCTGCCTAGGTGATGGTCTCTTTGGGGGAGCGCCTCAGCCTGGGGGAAGCTGTCTTCAATCCACTGTGTGGATATGGCTGCCATCAGCTTTTTTTGGATCCCCTGTGCTGGAAAAGGCTCTACCCCAAATTGCTCTCACTGAAAAGCAGGCAAAGGATGGTGCCCCACTGCGGGTGGGGTTCAAACATTGCTTTTCTTCAGTTGCAGCTTCAGAGGAAGACACTAGCGATGGGAAGGAGGATGACAAGGAGCTAGTTCTACTGACAAAGTGGCAAGGGGAGGGCCCGCAGGCAACTGAAGCTGGGCCGCACAGAGCGAGCAGAAATAAGGATATGGAACAGTTACAGTGTGTGTCCAAGGTAGGAGGCTGACGAGGGCCACTTTCACGCCCTTCCCCTCGCTACACGGGCAGTGTCCCTCAGCGCTGCGAGCACAGGCCCCGGACCCACCCGGCACGGACGGAAGTCCCTCCGCCGAGCAACCGCCCGACGGCGACCGCACGCCCCAGAAAAACCCCGCCCTAGTCGTCAGGAAAACTTGGCGCAGAGCACATCTTGATGTCGGAGAGTTTTGACTTCCTTCACCGTGTGATAACGGTGATTTTTATCTCGGTGAAAATCCTCAGGGGCCTTGCCGCCCGCCCGGCAGCGCGAACCCCCCTGCCCAGGGCGCGCCGGGGGCGGGGCGCCGCCATGACGGAGCGGCGGAGGCGGTGGCGGGCGGGTAGCCTGCCCCAACATGGCCGCCTCCAGCCAGGTAACGTGCCGCGCCGGCCGGGCCCGAGGCTGCCGCGTCCGCCCTGCCCGGCTCCCGGCTGGCGGGAGGGCACCAGGCGTGACACCCCGGGGTCTGCGGGAGCGCGGGCGGCCCTTGCCGCGGGCTTCCCTCCCTTCCCCGCCGCCGTGGCGGGGGAGCCGAGCTTGCGGCGGCCTGAGCCCGGCCCCGTCAGGGCGAGGTGATGTGAGGGGGGACAAGGCCGAGTCAGCCCCTGCGCCTGCCTCCCAGCTTTTACAGCCTCCCCTGTGTTTACTCGGGGCAGAACAGCGCACATTCCTGTTGTTATTATCGTTATTATTTTCAATGAGTGCCCAGTGCCCGTGAATTTGAGGAGTTTAAGTGCTGGCTGTCACTGGCAGAGATGGGGTGGAGATAGCCGCAGGGATGTACTGGCGAGTTTGGTCAGTGCTGCAACTCTTAAATCACCCTATCAGGGCGCCTGAATTTCGTTTTTTCCACGGGTTTTGATGTCTGTGTATGCAGTGTCTGTATACATTTATGTTTAGTGTCTGCGGCACAAAAGCAAGCCAAAACTGAATAATAAACTGACAAACTTCATAACTGAGCGTGGTGCTCCCTCTACTGACGGTTGCCGTTTAGCTCCACTCCAGTAACGATGCACTTCCTTTTCAGAAGTGGCTTCTGCAAATTATGTTCCCCCTATATGTTAAAGCTTTACATGAACCCTTGTAGTAATTTCGGGCCAGTTGTGTGACCTGAGCTAGCATTGCAAGGGGAGATTGTTTCAATGTATTTTCAGGAGCTACTTTTTAAAATACTTGTGAATGGAGGTGGTAATAGTACCTGCATGCTTTTTCTTCTGTAGTTGTGTTGTCCTTATAAAGGGGGTGTGAGATGCTACCAAATAAAGTTTTCTGCTTATGTACAGTTGAGTGAGATTCCTTAACTCAGAAATCAAGGCAGGCTGTTGTTTTTTGTGCCTGCAGAATTGAGCCTTGGGTAATGATGCAGCAGACGAGGCCAGAGAGTTTAAGGCCCAGTTCAGACAGAGACTAAGGGAAGGTTCCGCTGTCTCAGCAATGCAGGTAGTGCTGTTTGCAATGCCTTCAGGGGCTGGAGGCATCTGGGTGATGCTGTCAAGCATGTCACAGCACGTAGGGAAGGTCTTCAGCTTTTTGAGCAGCTGGTGAAAGGCCAGGCAGTGTGGGGTAGGGCATCTCTGCCAGTTTTAGTTGTTTAGGCATCTGAGTCACACCTCATCTGTACCTTGTTCTGTTGTTTAGTTCAGAGGTTATGAAAGAATGGAAAGTAGTCTTCTAACTTCAGTTTCTGTGCTAGTTTGCCAAATACTGGGCTTTTTGCCTGGAGAATGTGGGGGTTTGTGAGACCTGACTAAACTCAGAGCTGCTTTCCCCTGAGACCAGATGAAGTCTTCCAGTGCACAGAGGTGTAGATGTTATGGGAGACGCCTGAGCCTTTCAGTTCGATATCCTTTTCTTCTGGCTGGGTTGGTTCTGCAGACACTGCATGACAGTTGTCTGACTGGTATGGGTCATGTATGTAGCCTCCATGCTTTTCCATCTGAACCAGATTTGCATGGTTCCAAAGAGTAAACTCATCTCATATTTTTACTCTCTTTCTGTAACCCCACCTCACCAAATCAAATCTATGTCTCTCCTGTACTTTCCTGTGAAGTAGTTTGAGATTGCTTGTCCCCCTCTCCTGAAGGTAAGAACTTGCACATGGGCGGTCTGTAAACCTATTGGCCTCTGTTCACCTGTGTATGGCAAATAAAGTTGGGCAGGCCAAGCCTTTTGGACTTGATCTTTTCAGCCTCTACACGTTATGTTTCTGAAGTCACATGAAATAATTATTTCAGTAGTCTACTCCTTTTTCTGAAACTGTGCCCTGTCAGAGTTTTGTCACTTGTGAGATTTCCTTCTCATACATTTTGCCTCCATTGCACATTAGCATGGTGACGCTTGAATTGGCTCTGAGCAAGAGACCCTAGGAACTGGCAAGAATCTGATGGTAGTAGGATGGATCTTGGTGCTGAGTAATTTATTAGGTTTTTTTGTCAGGCTCGGATGTAAATGTGATCTTTATATGGTCAGGATATGTGTAAAGACTTGAATAATGCTTGTTTAAAATGCAGGAGGCCAGGAGGTCCAGGTTCAGACTGTTACAGCCATGCATGCACCATCTCAACTTGACAGCAGGCATCTGAAACCATTTCAGAATAGAATTGTTGGAGTCTGCTATGCCAGTAACTTGCTAGGTTTTCTTGAAATTGTTGTTGCCAATTAATTTTCTTTGAGAAGTATTTTAATTCATTTGAGACTGCTGTAAAATTGGATTTGGGAGTGGAAAAGCAAGTGTAGGAGGAAGAACCAACAAATGGTAAGGAGTGGCAAAAGACTGAGTCTTTTGGCAGCATTTATTCTGTTCCTTTTTTGGAATATTAGAATTTGTTATTTCCATGGGGTTCTTTTGTGATTCTGATTCCCTTTAAAGGTTTTTCTGTTTCGGTGCAGTTAATAGTTGTGCATGTTGATGGTAATGCTGCAGCAGCCACAGGGAATACACACCTACAGATCCTATGCAACTCTTTAATATTTTTCCAACAATTTTACTAGCATATTTGTATTTGTTTAAAAGAAAAACTTGCTAAGTCATTCAATACAAAGTTGCATCAAATACTAAGATGAATTTTTTTTTTACCTTTTTAGTTTTCCTGTGGTACATCATGATATTATCATGATTGTGTCTGCAGTTTAGGTATGGGGAAGTAGCTACGCGGTCTTGCAAGCCAGAAGGTACACAAGTGGATGACCAACTCTTGGAGCAGTTGACACGTTTAAATAAATACATATAGAGGTGATTGGCATAGTTGTTAGTTGTTTTTTTTTATTTTCTTAAAACCCAGAAACAAAAACATTTCTTGAGGTGAAGAGAAGATGAGGTGGAAGGATTGTTATCAGATCAATGATAATAAAAGATTGGAAAAGGAACTGCAGTTGGGTTGTCCAGTGTACTGTTAGGAGAATTTTTGGGAAAGAAGAGAAGAAACCCCTGAAATGTGGGTAAGGGATTATGCTATAGGCAGAGAAAAAGAGAAAGGCAAAATCTATCCACATCAGTGTCTGGGAGCTTTGTCATAGTCTTATGTGAGGTCTGGACTCTTCCCTTGGGTTTGAGGGTAGAAAGGGAGAAAGGAAAATAAAATAGGCTTAGAAGAATATAGGAAGGTACTGTATGGTCTCAATATAGCAGTAGACCAGAAGTGGCAAAAGATGCCGACAAAACCGGGAGAAGGCCAGTGACCCTTAAGTAACTCACTGGTAGGTAAATGCTGTGTTACCACTAAATTCAATAGTTAATATCTGTACACAGTTTTCCATTCCTTCTCATGACAGGAATGTGATTTGCCTGAAGTTTGCCCTCAGGAGATGTACTAAATGAGGTGTGGAGCATCCAGTTTGCTAGTTCTTGCACATCTAAGTATTGAACACATTTTTCTAACCTCAAAAAAAGCAATTTTTGCCAAAAGTCATCTTCACTTGAAAGTGGCAATTAGGAAAAAGGAGCTGAATGGGAACAGTTCATCTCCAACTCAGGCATTTGGTGAGGCATGAGTAACTTGCTAAGATAAGACAATACAATACAAATCTCATGGCAGTTCCACATATATTTTTTTTCTCTTACTCTGCTCTGGAGAGACTGTAGAGAGAAGGACATTAACTGAAACTACTATGTGAAAACAGGAGGGGCAGGCAGGTTAAAAACTGCAAACGGGTATAGTGATACTGGGAATAAAGAAGTAAAGAGGAAGAGAAGAACTGGAAAATGAAAATCTTGGAAATCTTTATAAAGCTTTATTTTTGGGAGGGTTCCTCTGTTATTAAACTCTGTTTTATTAAGAACTCCAGAGATGGGGAAAACCATGCTACTGACTGAGGAAGAACGTACTTTGCAGACTCAGTTTTGTCAGCCCCAAATAATTAATAAAATCTGGAGTTATCTGAAGTCCTATTATCATCCTAGAGATGACATATGAGGTGGGGAGGCTATCTTTCTAGAGCAGACTGAAGTATTTAATTTTTCAAGCAGGACAGTTACTATGTGTTTTTATTCTTCTTCCCAGATCACCAACATGGAAGATAAAACCAGCAAAGATCATTTGAAAATCCAAAAACTGAAGAAGAAGGTATTGAGGAAGCAGGTCAGAGCTCAGCATACATTGATGAGACATGAGGGCATTGAATGCATCTCCCATGCCACACAGGTGACTGGTAGTTCTGATTTTGATGGTAGCATGAAAATGCTGCTTATCTGTTTTCTATGTATTCTCACATATGCTTTGTCTAAAATGCAGTTCTCCTCCAAAATTCACTTCCTGAAATTGAAGGTTTTCTTGCCTCTTTGATTTCAAAGCAGAACTGTACTTCATCAATTTAAAGTCTGTGGAGAGACTTTGATGGCCTTTGGATAAGTTTTTTTTGAAATCTGAAACTGTGGTTCCTTGGGTTGGGGAGGAAGAGGAAGCATGGGTAACGTTACCTTGTTGAAGTCAATAAACTTTTCTTCTCTGTGTGATTTCCCCCCCCCCCCCCCCCCCCTACTCTGGCTTTATTCTTTCGTATCTTTCTTTTCTCTGTTTTTCTCTGTCATGTATAATTTGTCTTGTCTAAACTCTCTGTTAAAAACATGTCTATCTTAGAAATCTTTTCCACATTGTTTTCTTCACCTAAATTGATTTAGGCTGTGTGGTTCTGTGGGAGTTGAACTGATTTGACTGACTTGCAGCTGTTGAAAAGGGGATAACTTTATCTTCCCTTGCGCAAAAGGGCACAAGATAGGAGGGAATTCTGCTTTCTTATGATGCTCAGTGGCTTTTACCATAAGCCACTTTATTTCCTAACCTAACCTTTTTGATTTTTAGTTTTCTGTCACAGTAGAGAGTTACAGCAGATCAGAGGGTGACTTCTCGGATACTGTGTAGCAAAAAGTGACAGGAACACGCAGACAGAAAGGGAACAAGTTAGAGAAAGAGTTTATAATTTCCCTCTGTCAGTTGCGGGGAGATGCTAATGGCTTGAAACAATGTAGAGCAGTATCATTTACTCTAGCCTTTTTCATCTTGATCCTGCAAATTCTTCCCATTCAAATATGGAAATATCAGTTAGATTTTTATGCTTTTTAATAACAAAATTTGGCTTAGTCTTCACTTGGATTTCACACCATGTGGACATATGCTAAAATGACCCAGCAGTCTTGTATATACTGTAAGCTCGTTGGAGCAGGGACTGTGTTTTTCTAGTGTTGCTTGGAAATGAGTCCGTAATCCGGGACTTGTTCCCCTCCTTGACGGTGCCCCAGATACCAAATTATCCATCTAAGAAACCCAAAGAGTAACCTTGAGATTCAGCAAGACCCTCATTGATGATAGAACATTTGAATAAGTGATGTATGAAACAGAACTGTAGTGCTAGTGATAAACCTGTGTCAAGAATACAGAAAATGCTTTCAGGCTTTGTGCAAGAGTCTATGTTGAAATTGCTCTGTCAGGAAAACATGATCAGTTGCTGTACATGTTGCTGTTGTGTACTGATGGTCTTTGTAGATGAAGTGCCTACAGCCAGTGAAAGCACTGGTTTGAATCTGCATCTTCGCTACAGACATGGGCATCTCCATTAATAACATTCGAGAAAATAACAATAATAATAGTGTGGTCACCTTAGAAAAATGTGATCAGTAATGGACAGCCTGATGCAGTGCTAAGAGCAAGTGTTACCACAGTCATCACAATAGGCATAATCATAGCAGTACTCACTATATAAATTTTCATTTTAATAATCCTTCTCTTCAGTTTTAAATCTAATTTTCTGTCTTCTAAAGAAGTGAAATGCTGTCATTTGAAACAATTGAACGCTTTACCAGCTGTCTTCAAAAAAGGTCATAGAACATTTATAGACTTTAAGGAAAAGATTGTCTGAAAGCTTTCTGGAAAGGTATTACATAGAGTCAATCTGAGTAAATTGTTGCTAGCAGTTTGAAGTCACTAGAGCTCAATCGAAACTTGAAGACTGCATCCTCATTTTGCCTTAAAAAGGGACTTAAACTTCCTTCAACCACCATGATTAGATTGAACATCCAGTTATGGCATATAGCTATTTAGATGTCAAAAGAACTTGTTAATTTATTTTGAAAAGGCCTATGTATTTCCAAAGGGTATCTCTCGAATAATAGTCCTTTGAAAAGTTCTATTTTGTTGTTTGTTCTAATATTTGGCAAACCAGCAACAGTCCTCACAAACTACATACTCCTTGATAATTCTGGACATAAATCACCATGGAAGTGTAGAATTAAGCAATTAGGCATTGTGCATGAAGTAATCTGTGTTAACTAAGGATGGGACATAAATCCCTTTTGCTTATAAAAACAAGAGGGAGAATTTTCGGATAAGAGTGCTGGAGCAGAACTAGATGCTCTGTTTCTAGAGGCTGCTGCTTTTTTTGGTGGACCTGATACATGAGGAACTTGAGGTGGAACTGGGAATATCAATCTTTCTATGCTTGGAGAGACTCCTTGACAAAGATGAGAGAACTTTTCTTGAAAAAAAAAAAATCACAGTCTTCAAAGGTTTTTCTGTTTGTTTTTGTTAGTGGTAACAGGTCTCTGGAAAAATTCCATTTTTGAAATGTCCAAAATTTTGTGTGCCAGTGTCCTGCTTGCCTGCAGTACACTTGACACACACATGCTGGTTCAAAGCTTAAGCATCTTGTAATAGTAACTACATGCATTAATGGAGGAGGTATCTTTGATAGAGGTTGTAAGTCTTTCTGCCAGAATATGTGCTGGGCAAACAAAGGTTCCCTTAGGCTCATATACCAAGTTAATGGAAATGTAAATATCTTGTGTGGAATACATAAAAGAGTAGTCATGGGCTTAATTTTTCTTTATAGAGCTGCTTTCTTGGTAGAGTGTTAGCTTTAAATGAACAAACAGTAATCACTAATTCTCCATTTTTTTTAAATTCCTCTTCAATTAGAGCCTGGTTATTGCCAATGCTGGTCTTGGTAATGGGATGAGTAGACACCAACTGCTCAGGATAGTAGAAGAATATGGATTGGTGGAAACACTCTTAATGCCACCAAATAAACCATATTCATTTGTGAAATATGGGACAACAGAAGAAGCCAAGAAAGCCTTTGATGCCCTTAATGGAAAAGAAGTAACACTGGAAGACTTTGGCCAAAACATTGTTCTATATATTAATTTTGTGGAAAAAGGTAAAACTTTTCTGCTCTCCTATATATCCAACTTCCTGCATACTGCTTCCTTTTGCTTTTACTTCCTAGGTTGTAAATATAGCTAAAAGCACACTAGTCTTTGTAAGCAGACACAGAGGATGAAAGCCAGAATTGAAGATTCAGGACATAAAATAATCTTTGCTCCTTGTATTTCATGATGGGATACTCTAATTTTAACTCCTCTACTTGGAGGCAAAAGGAAAAAGGATTTAGGTAGTTTCCAGACCATTCAATACTGCACATGAAGGTTTTGTGATTAAGGAGCTAAATTGGAACCCAAGAGATCTCTGGACAGTTCATTGGATTTCTTGTGTAAGCTTAGTCTTGCAATCTCTATCTCAACCCCAGGAAGGAAAATAGGCACAATATGATTTCTGGCTTTTTTTTTTTCCCCCGCTTCTCACCAGGCTTTTTTTATGGCTGGCTATAAGCTATTTAATACAAGAACTGTTGCTCTTTCTATGAGCTTTTAGAGTGTTCAGTGAAAAGGGTTTCTGGTGCTGGTCTGTACATGCTTTTTAAGCTATTAGGATAGCAAACTGAATGTCCCTCCATCACCAACATTTTGTGTTCACTTAGGTATAGCATTATACTCCTCCATATTTGATTTCAGACTGCTTCTCTGCACAGAGAGTAAACCTGGTAAATCACCAGAGTTCTAGAAGATTAAAATGAAATACAGGTAGAATCCTGAAGTGATTGGGAAATTATTTTTACTATTATTTTGACAGGAAAATCACAAGTGGTTTTGCGTTTGAGTAGTGTGGAATCTTGTTGGTCTTATGCAGTAAAATTTTTAGAAGGTGTTTTGCATGATGCAAAACTTGGGCCTTATCCTGTTTTGTCATGCCAAAAAGGGATCATTCATTCACCAAATAAGACCCCAATGAGGGCTTCATTGTATCATTAAAGTAAATATTTCTACAGCTGTACTGTATTCTCATACATAGCTTTAACCGGTCAGATGGAATAGGGTACCCATGGTTTTGTTTTTAATAAACAGTGACAGTATTCTCTTTTTCCATACACCCTAGTTTTCTGGCAGAATGCTGCTCCTACAAGCTTGCCTCCAGGTCTGATGGTCATTGAAAAGATTATTTCTCCAGAGGAAGAAAGGAGGATGTTGGAAAGTATTGACTGGACAGCAGATGAAGATACTCAGAATGGTGGGCAAAACCATAGAAAACCAGACCTCCCGTACTTTTATGCTGTTTTTTCCTACAGTTTCAGTTGACAAGAAGTCTCTATCTTGGTAAATGTATTGTTTGAAATCATTGTGTATTGGTTCTTAGCATTTTAGAAATTAGGTCTTACATTGCAGGTGATGAACTCCTGGGTGCAAGTGGTCTGTATTGGTATTCTGGTATGGATATACTTGAATAATGTTCCTGCATTCAGAAGCATTTAAGGTCTTTTTTAGATGTCTTTTGCCAAGCACAAGACTGTTCTGTGAAGGTTACCCTTGTAATTTGATGTCCAGCTGAGGAGCTGTGTCTCCTCTTAAATCAAATAGTCAGTGAGACACACATTCTGGATGTTTTGGTGCTTTCACTTGGGCTCTGTGGAGTTAAATATCTTAATAAATGAATTGTTCTTGGAATTTGCTTCAAGGTTTCTGGGTAAATTTTGTTCCTTAGAACAACACAAGAGGTTATATTGACCTTAGCTAACATGTAACTTGGTGACTGGTGAAAGTGAAGGAGCCTGGTGTATCCACAGGATATCAATCAAGTGCAGGTTCAGAGATCAGGGCAAGAATAAAGATGCATTAAACATGGGTCAAGAGAATTGGTACTCTCTACTTCTTGCATGTATAGAAACACCATCAGTTTGACTTCAAACAGCAGTGAATGTGATACTTAATGAAATACAAAAGGTAATAAGGCAGAAGAAGTGTGCGCTGTGAAGGACAAGGGTCACATATATTGTGTTAATTAAAGAATGTTTGTGTTAACGGGTCAGATGGAATAGGGAAGAATAGCAAATTGCCTACACTGTTTTATGTAGTCTAATCTTACTTCAAATTTGTGTGTTTTTACAGCCCAGAAGACTTTAAAGCATAGAAGAGTAAAACATTTTGGATATGAGTTCTGCTATGATAACAACAATGTTGATAAAGACAAACCTTTACCTGGAGGTAAGAACTTCCCTGTTAAATCATACTTAATTTTGCACTGATGTTTGAAGCATTATATAAAGCCTTTAAGCCTCACTGAGAAATGGATGTGAGATTCTAATTAAAGGAGAGGTGAGATTCTCATGAAAGGAGAGCTTTCACTGCATCTTAAGCACACACTGAACCGTGCTTTTCAATGAGATCCATTCCAAATTACTGTGAGTGCTTGAAGCTTGTTTTCCAATCAGTTGCAGCCCTTTATTGAGGTCCAGTCAGATCAGGCTTTTGGGTTTGTAATTGTCATTCTTTTTAAGCTTTTGTTTCATAAAATAATTATGTGTTACAAATTAAATATTTGTTTGGGGGGTTGTGATGTATCTTGTGTATATTTATCTTGACTAGCTTCAAGCTTGCTGGATTCACACCAAAATAAAATTTCCTTTGGACTGAAAGCAATTTTGAGAAGGTTTGAATAACTTATTTGGAGTTGAGAGCTGTGAGTCAGAGCAAAGCGAGTGAGTCATCTTATAGTCTTAGATTTAAAAATAGTAAAATAGGGGAGTTAAATTCCTGTTAAACTTGAAGGTGTCTAAGGTGACGTACGTGTACTGGGTTGGATGTAGCTTCCAACAGAAGGATTCTGGTTATATTGCTGTTTTAACAAATTAAGCTATAAAATCATTGATATTTGAGCTGTTCTCTAGTTTCACAGCTAAACTATTTTGTGTGAGAAAAGCATAAACATTTCATTGGGGGAGAGCAAATAGAAAATAAAAGTCAGTAGATTCATGGAGGGGCTATTACTGACATGTTTGTGGGTGTTGCCTCCAACAGAATTCTACAATGAAGTCCTCAGGTAAAATAGCACACCAGAAATTCAGTGAAGGACTGTAATGTTCATTCCTATTTCAAGACCAGTTGAATCTCAGCAGATTTTTTTTTGGTGATACTTAATCTAATTCAGTAACAGCTTTTTAGGGAGTAAGTTTTTTGGAGAGCTCTCTGCACAGCTTCTGACTTTCTGCATAATAATTTTGCTTCTTGAGTGCAACTTTTTTACTGTAGTTGGTGGAAACTTTGCCTCTGATTTGATGTGCTTTTATTTATGCATAGAGATAGTGCAGTTTGTATTTGTAAGGAGTGATCCAGTTCTGAATGTGGAGACCTTGGAGGAACAGTCTTTCTAATTGGTAGATGTTATAAATATATCAGGTTTGCACGTCATGCCCCCAATTCTGATGTGTGTGTTACAGCAAATGCAGAGTGATCATTACTGAAGATGGACTTACATATCTACAAAGCTGTTTCTGTGTATTTTGTCCAGTTATTATGTTTATTGTAAATAAAAAGGATAAAAATGTAAAAAGATATCCCGTCTTGCTTACAGTTTTTTGTTTCTATGACTAGGTCTTCCTGAAATTTGTGACCTATTCTTGGAGAAGTGCTTGAAGCAGGGATATATCCAACATAAACCTGATCAACTGACTATAAATCAGTATGAACCTGGACAAGGTAAGTTTGTTTATCCTTCAAAAATTATGAGCTCTTTACCTTACATTGTGATTTAACTCTGGTAGGCAACTAAGCGTCACACTTGCTCACTCCCCCTCATTGAGCTAGGGAGGAGAATCAGAAAGATAAAAGTGAGAATACTCATGGGTTGAGATAAAGATAGTTTAATAAGTTTGGTTTTTTTAAAAAAGGAAAGAAAACAAAGAAAAATAAGTGATGCAAAAATACCCCCAAAACAGTTGCTCAGTACCAGCCAACCAGTGCCCAGCCAGTCCTTGAGTAATGGCATCCCTGGTAAACTTCACCCCTAGTTTTACTGCTGAATGTGACGTCATATGGTATGGAACATCCCTTCGATTAGCTGTCCCAGCTGTGTCCCCTCCCCACTTCTTGTGCACCCCCAATGGACTCTGACAGGGAGGTGTGAGAACCAGAAAGGACCTTGATGCTGTGTAACTAAAACATCCCTGTATTATCAACACTGTTTTCACCACAAATCCAAAGCATAGCACCACACAAGATACTGTGAAGAAAATTAACTCTATCCCAGACAAACCTGTACAACTTAACTGAAAATCAGGAGGGAGTATCATCTAAATGTGACATGGTATAGGAACAGGGTTTAAGCACATGCTTGGTGTATTTCCTCTGTGACCAGAGATACCTTGAATCAAAACTGAAGTCTTCATACTGGTTTCTGAACCTGGGAACTTGTGTTTAGAAGTACAGTTTTTGATACCACTGTTATGGAGATTGATGGTGTTTCAGAGTCCAAGGCCATAATATGGAAACTAACCATAAAAAGATATAGTAATAAATACTCACATTTGTTTTTGTAGTGAAGTGCATTTTTTCACTCCAAACTCTTCTTGTTCTGTGTACTGTGCATACAGTCTCCAGGAAACTGCTCTTGCTGTTAGCACATGTGATACAACATTAGTATATGTGATATATGGACTTTTAAGTATGATGCAAGCAGTGTTCCCATATCTGAGGAGTAAGAAATGACTCTGTTTCTGTAATCTTTCCCAAACTGGAGACATCTGAAGAGAAATTTGCTCCTAATCACACCTCTAGGGAATAAATGACATGCTGTGCTTTTTGCTAAGGTCAGTCATCAAGGCTAAGTATCTGGCTTGCTTTCTAGAGTGGATATCTCATTTGTCCTTAGGAAGAAAGGACAGCAGCTTTTCTTTCAGAATTAATGTCTGACAGCTAATACAGTGTCTGCCAAACAAGGGTCTGAAGAGCTGAGCCTATTTGTTTATGTATCTGATGATCTGTTAAATTGATACAGTCATGTACTTCTGGCTGGGTCATCAGAGGAGACTAGTTAGAATTGTAGATTTCTGTCAAGAAAAGAAGCTGGTTTTTTTAAAACAACAAACTCAAAGCAAAATACTCTTTAAGTGCAAATTGTTAGGATATGAATGAGCACAGAGTGCAGTCAGATTAATACCTTTAGAATCTGTGTTCTGAGACAGATTGTCATTGGAAATTACACTTGAGATTTTAAAAAGTGACTGATGACTTTGGGTATCTAAGCTGTAGGGGCCACACTTAAGACACATTAAATGAATTCTTTTTTGAGAGCACTTTTTTCATTCAGCGTCCTAATAATTACAGTTTAAAGTTGTAGATTTATACTTGAAAGTTACCATCCATTTTTGAATGCTTAGGTGACTGTCTCTTACCATGTACTGCATATATGGAGTATGAACAGCAGGTACGTAGGTCAGTGTAGTCTTGATTGAAATGTCTGGGTGATGCTGAAAAGAGCAGTAAATGTTCTTCTGTTGCATGGTGAATTGCACTGTCTTCAGACAGAGTTTCAGTGCTTTATACTGAAGCAAAGTTATGAGCAAGCACAAACAGATAATGTGTCCTTGGTTTTCAAGTCTTGCTGATTTTTCTATCAGATTAAATGCTGACCTCATAAAACACTTGTATTGCTTTCACTGAAACTAGTGGAATTCAGAATATTTACATCTAGAGGTAAAATCTGGCATATAATAAGGGTGCTTTATAGGGCTGACTGACACTGTTAAGAGAAAATATTTTCAGCTCAGGAATTCAGTAGTGTCCAAAATGAACATGGGTAGAATTTTTAATAAGCAAATATAACTGTTTTGGTTTGGATCATGTAGGAGCTACTCTATCTGTCTGAGCCTGCTAGAGTGTCAAAGGAAGGTGTAGTTCTCCCAAGCTGTCTGCTGGCCTTGCTTCACTGCTGACTACAGTTCCCCACCACGGGGTGAGATCTTGCTGTGGCATGCACGCTGCTGTTTCAGCACTTGGTGTTAAAATGTGTGGTACAAGCTGTGGGGAATGGCAGTTTCTTTCCAATTAGCAGATCTGAAAGAAAGATTTTAAAAAAACCCATAAAAATTACTGTCCCTTTGGTAATTCTCACCTGTGTGTGTTTACTCATACACACACCAACAGATGTACTACCCAGGGGTTAGCCTAGCAATGGTGTGTGGAGTTCTCCTGGGAACTGCAAAGCAGAGGCAGGGTTTGACCCTGACAGGGCCTGCGGTCGTGGTAATAGGCCCTAATTCTGAAGCTGAGACCCATAGCACAGTCATTTGCTTAGCAATAGAGGGAGTATTTGGGATGATTCCTTCTCTGTGAAGAAAGTGAGGGAGAAATACATGATCATGGATGAACTAAGGCCCAAAATCACCTAACATACCATAACTGTTAGTGCTAAGGGCTAAACTGCCTAAGAGGAGAACATAGTGATTTCAGGTGCTGTCTGCAGCAAGGAGAGCATTTGGAATCTTCAGAGGGTGAGGCCTTTGGGTGCTCTGAACTGTCTTCTGGATATTTCCACTGATTATACAGGACACTTATGTTAACTGTGTGCATTTAATCTGGGCATATAAATCAGACAATTGTCCTGAATTCTTTTGGAAGGCATCTGCCTTGTTTATGATAAGTTTTGTTTGTTCAACCGTACATACCAGTTTTCTGTAGTTTCTGTTTTCTGTATGGACATCCATGGAAATAGAGCTTGTTAACAGAGATGGCACTCTATTATACTGACTTTTTTGTTTTTTCTTATGCAGGAATTCCTCCTCATATTGATACACATTCTGCTTTTGAGGATGAAATAATCTCTCTCAGTTTAGGATCTGAGGTAAATTTAATGTTTGTATGTGTTTTGATGATGCTTTACTGAGAAGTTTCATTTTTATATTGTTCAATACAAGTTAATTTGATTTTCCATGTTATCTGTTCACACTCATCTGAGTTAAAAATCAAACATGTAAGGTAATGTCAGTTGCTAATTGAATAAGTAACTGCAATGAGATGTTGTCACTGGAAGATTTGCCAGTGATATTGGTGATACCCTGTTTTTAAATCTTAGCATCCAGTTCTCCATCGACCTTCCTTCATTTTGTATTCATCTTAGAAAGCTTGTCACTTCTGTTTATGTTTCTACTTCAATTTTTCCCTGTGTCATCCCCTGTTCCCTTTGGTCTGCATAAGCCTCCCATTATTTTTATATTCAGTACATTACAGAAGGCTAACGTAGATGTATTACCTGTAGAAGGTCCAGTCAAAGTCTAAACCCTACTGAGCTGGTCGTGGTGCAGGCAGAGGTA
Source organism: Strix aluco (assembly GCF_031877795.1). Taxonomy (NCBI): domain Eukaryota; kingdom Metazoa; phylum Chordata; class Aves; order Strigiformes; family Strigidae; genus Strix; species Strix aluco. Next base: position 120,443,633 of record NC_133932.1, read on the forward strand.
GACCCTGATCCCGTGTAGACAAAGAGGGGGAAGAGAAATGGAAGAACAGTGGACTAGTATGAAGTCATGCAACATATCAAGAATAGGGCTGAAAACAGTCCGTATCATCTAGTCTCAGTGTTTTAATTAATGTCTTTACTTTTACTCTATTTGGATTCATCTGCTGCATCTGTTCCCATCCTTGTTTTACAGATCTAGTGTTACCTTCTCTACCTTAAGCAGTACTGCAGCAAGTCTTTGCTACTTGGCCTTCTGTATTGAGTTTGTGTGGCAAGGTTTTGGTAGCAGGGGGCTACAAGGGTGGCTTCTGTGAGAAGCTGCTAGAAGCTTCCCGTGTGTCTGACAGAGCCAATGCCAGCCACCTCCAAGATGGACCCGCTGCTGGCCAAGGTCGAGCCCATCAGTGATGGTGGTAGAGCCTCTGGGATAACATATTTAAGAAGGGGGGGGGGGGAACCCCCAATTGTGCAACAGCAATTGCACAACAGCAATTGCAGCTGGAGAGTAGAGTGAGAATATATGAGAGCAACAGCTCTGCTGACACCAAGGTCAGTGAAGAAGGAGTGGGAGGAGGTGCTTCAGGCACCAGAGCAGAGATTCCCCTGCAGCCCATGGTGCAGACCATGGTGAGGCAGGCTGTGCCCCTGCAGCCCATGGAGGTTAATGGTGGAGCAGATCTCCACCTGTAGCCCGTGGAGGACCCCATGTTGGAGCAGGTGGGTGCCCAAAGGAGGCTGTGACCTGGTGGGAAGCCCACGCTGAAACAGGTTCCTGGCAGGACCTGTGGAGAGAGGAGCCCACGCTGGAGCAGATTTGCTGGCAGGACTTGTGACCCCATGGGGGACCCACGCTGGAGCAGCCTCTTCCTGAAGGACTGCACCCTGTGGAAGGGACCCATGCTGGAGTTGTTCGTGAAGAGCTGCAGCCCATGGGAAGGACCCATGTTGGAGAAGTTCATGTAGGTCTGTCTCCCAGGGGAGGGACCCCATGCTGGAGCAGGAGAAGAGTGTGAGGAGTCCTCACCCTGAGGAGGAAGGAGCAGTAGAGATAATGTGTGGTGAACTTACACAGCCCCCATTCCCCGTTACCCCTGTGCTGCTGAGGGGGAGGAGTAGAGAAATTGTGAGTAAAGCTGAGCTTGGGATGAAGGGAGGGGTGGGGGGAACGTGTTTTTAAGATTTGGGTTTATTTCTCATGATTCTACTCTGATTTGATAGGTAATAAGTTAAAGAGTCAAGTCTGTTTTGCCTGGGATGGTAACTGGTGAGTGATCTCCCCCTGTCCTTATCTTGACCCATGAGCTTTTCATTATATTTTCTCTCCCCTGTCCAGCTGAGGAGGGGAGTGATGGAGCAGCTTTGGTGGGCACCTGGCATCCAGCCAGGGTCAACCCACCACACCTTCCCATCTTCCTGTGCATTTCTTGAGAGGATGTTCTACACACCTGCAAGGCCTTCTTCCATTGCTTGGGCTTTTTGTGACAGGGGAGTTACATTTATTGCTGTATATTCCCATGGTGCTGGATTACTAGAAGCTTAACAAGGCTAAAAACAGGTTATTGCAGTGGGTAACAAAGGTTTGTCTTTTGAATCTTACCACTGAAAAGTTGTGAATGCTGGATGAGAATGATCTAATCTGCTACTTGTTTTTTCTGGCAGTGGTGTGCAGATGACACAGATGTGTCTGTTTATGGAGTTGTACCTGTATTATCCATAGCATTCTCCTGTTACAAAACAACAACTTTGATTATTGCTTTTGGTTTGCCTTACTCTTTAGGCAGAGAGAGAACATGGCTGGATATTCTGAGCACTGACATTTTTTGAATCTTTAGTCTGGGCTTTGGTATTGACTTTTACTTTTCTTGCAAGTTGTGTAGCGGATGTGGAGCTCCTGGGACTAGGGATGAGTCTAAGGAAGGACAGCTTTTTCATTAATGTCTGTGGCAGTGGCACATCTGTGTTCTTGGTTGCTTGAAAATGGGGATGTCAGTGTTGCCAGTCCTCTCAGCCTGACCATGGATGTATTTGTCCACCATTCACAAAAGCATCCTCTCTAGAGTAGGAACGTCTGTTAGGGTGGTATGCACAGTGACAGTAGAGTTCTTGCTGCTCTTGTTTTGGAATCTCCCAGTCTAGGGTCCACTTCCTCACGTGGCTTCTGCACTTAGCCTTGTCTCAGAGATAGTGTGTTCTCCTCTGTTCAACTGCAGTGTTGTCTTTTAACAGTGCCAACACCTCTATGCTAGGTAGCACATGGGAACATCAATTTCTTTCATGCAGTTTTCTTTCATGCAGATAATAAGGCTTTAATTGATCTTCTGTGCAGTTTAACTTTTCTAATGCATTCAGAGCAGCACAGCAACAATAGATGTCCCTAACTTACAGCTGTTCCTATGTTGATCCTGTAAATAAAAAGAGGTTACTTTAGTTTACTTTATAAAAACTACATTGGTGCTGTAATTTTACGTATTCTGCCTCAGTCTGCAGTCCGAGGCTTTCTTACCTTTTCCATTGCAATTAAAGGGCTGACTCTGGCACAGATGCTCTGTTACCTCATTGATGAGGCACCATAGGCAGTGCATTTGTAGACAATTATATTACAGCATACCTTTGTGGTAGTTTCAGAGATGGCCAAAAGAGGAGCGATTTTAATCACCCGAGACATACAAACCTTTCTGGCAAGTGGACTGCCTGGAGCATTATGATGCTGTTAAAAATTGGAATGAGTACATTTCAATCAGGGAAACAGCCAGACTTGGGCCATTTCTAGGTGTTTCAGGCATAGGCATTGGATACAGTTTTTAGATAGCTCTCAAGTTTCAGTGCCTTTTCCTAATGGGCCATTAATGCACTTTTCAGGTGTAGACAACCGAAGCACACATGTAAAACAAGCCAGTGGCTGATGAAATGCTGCATTATTTAATGGCTTTTCTTTCTGGTACTTTTACAACTTTTTATGATTTCTTTTAATTTTTTTTTTTTTTGTGGACTTAGCTCTTCATCTAATTTTCAAATGTAAATATCAGTTGCAGTAATAGGTGAGTTAGCTACTTTAGGAGTGAAGCCCCCTACTCTATTCCCATTAAAGCATACCATGTACAAAATTTACATACTCTGATAAATAATTGGAGTTGCACATACAGCAACAAACTTTCGTATCTGTCTCTTCTCTCTGTTCTTCTCTCTGTAGTATGACTATTTTTTTTTCACCTGATTAGGCTGCAAAGTAATGGAAAACATACATAAATAAAGTCTTATGTCTTGTCCTTTCTTTACTCTTCTCAACAGTAAATGCACACATTTAAATAAAAAGTGCCGTAAAGAAATAACCTGGCAGCCCAGCTGGTTCCGTGTTCTATTTCAGAAGTTGGCTAACCAGACACTTCAGAGGAAGAAAAGAAAGCAGAATGTGTCATGTAGTTTATTTGTATACTAAGTCATGGAAAGAGCTTTTCTTTCATTTGTTTGTATGCTTGTCCTTCCAGAATCTGAGCCGGGCAGATTCTAGTAACTAGTAACCAAAATAAATGCTTTGGCTTATGAAAAAGAAGTCTGTGGCAGCAGAGCAGTGGACTAAACACAAGTGCCTTCCTAGCCTCGTGCTTTAGTTGTCAGCATAGGTTCTCAGACTTCTTATATCATCTTCACAGAACCACAGCATTGTTTAGGTTGGAGGGGACCTGCTCAAGCAGGGACAGCTGAAGCAGGTTGTCCAAGACTGTGTCCAGTTGTGTTTTGTATATCTCTGCAGCTGGAGATTCCAGAACCCCTCTGGTCAAGCTGTTCCAGTGTTTGACCTCTGTCACAGTAAAAAAAGCTGTTTTCTTGTGTTTGATGGAATCACATGGGTTTTAAATTGTGCGTATTGTCTCTTGTCCTGTTGGTGGACACTCCTAGGAAGAGTCTGGCTCTCTCTTCTTCATTCCCTCCTGTCAGGTATTTATACACATTGATAAGAGCCATCTTATCTGAGCCTGAGCCATCTCTTCTCCAAGCTGATCAATCCCGGCTCGCTCAGCATCTCCTCATATGAAGATACTCCTAAATCAACTTCATGGCCCTGTGCTAGACTTGTTCCAGTAAGTCTGTATCTTTCTTGTAGTGGGAAGCCCAGTCCAGTCCCATGTCACGTCCTGCTCAGGCGAGGGAGACAAGTGACTCAGATTTGCAAATCCCCAACGGAGCGGACAACAATTCTCCAAGTCCAAGCATTTATTAACTACCCACAATGTACTAATTGAACACATGATAATTGGCTAAGTATATAGCAAGTTGTGGCAAGTCCAATTTTTTTCTACAAACTTGATTTATGTTGAAAAAGGAAGTTATTGGCACGTGGCATATATGTTCATTTTAAATATATGTTCATAAATGAACAAGCAATCTTGAGAAGAAAATAAGGGCATGATTCTTCACAAACACTGTGTTTATCTTGCATCAGATAACCTACAACAATCCAAATTCTTATGCTTGTGTGAAATGATGTGGAAATGTAGGTGTGAGATTCTCTTTCTCAGTCACATGGGACAGCTTTGTCAAGAGGCATAGAGAAACCTAGTGGCTGAATTTTGTTCTAGCTGGTGCAATACATTGTGTTTTGGGGAGTTTACAAGACAGATTAAACTTGATTTGAAGGAGAAAAATCTCATTATTACTTTATAAGCTAGGCAGAAGTACAGAAGCCACTAAATAGTTTGAGGGCAAAGCAATGGGACATGTGATATGTCTTGTTCCATAATACTCCAGGAAAAGTAAGGGTCTCAGGCTAATCACTTCTCTGGTTTTGACCCATTTTGTTGGCATCTCCTGGGAAACTGAAGAATAAAGTGAGACTTCTAGAATGTCCTGTGGGCTTGTAATGGCATTTTATAAATCAGCACATTCACTCTTTATAGGAGGTGATACACTGAAAATATTAATGAATATCAGTTTCAGTGTTGTGTTATTGAATACAACTTTAATTCAGAAGTTGTCATAGTAGGAGAAGAAAGGCAGTGGGGTAAATCTAGTGTGATGGTTACTAAGCTTAATGGTAAACCCTATGACCTGTGTCCATAAATTTGAACAAAGTACTGCAAAACAGGGAACAGTCTTTTCTGTTGAGAATTTTCTGGTTTTATTTGAGTTAGGTGTTATTTTCAGTGCCTCCATTTGGTGTCTCTAAAGATACGTAATTTTGCAGTATTTCATCTTAGGAGACTGGCCAAGTTTGCAGCTGTCTCAAAAAATCCTAGTTAAAGCCTGTGTCAAATTTGCTTTTGCAGGTTTGTAGCAGGAGCTTGATCAATATTGAGATTTCAGTTTTTCCACTTTTCCTAATTTGCCATTTTACATGCTGTCATGTAAGCCTTGATTCATTAGAATTTTAGAAATACAGAGGGAGCATTTCTATAATGAGCTAAGTAGTGCTTTGAGCATATCCAACCCATAAAAGAAGTTTCCCTTCCTGGCTGATGAGGAGGGACACCCTGCAGTCCCTCCTCATTGGCACTGCCCCATTCTGCCCAAGACTGCTGGGGGATGCCCACTGCCCTATGCCAGAGGGTGAAATGCCATCATAGTTTTCCTGAAGGGTGTGTTGTGTTGGCACCATACTATGATTTATGTTGTTCTGTCCCATTTTCCGACTATCCAGCCCTGATGTGGAATCCCCTGGCTTGTCATTCTCTTTTTCTCTTTGAGTACCTTACTCTGCTTCCTGTCCCTGTGCCTTGGCCTGGCAGGAGGCTGGTATAAACACTGAGAACTGCTGTGATGCTCTGGGTTAGCCCCTGACCTAATGTCTGTGAAAGGGGAGCTTCAGAGTTTTGAGTCAGGTTTGTGGCTCAGGGTTAAATAGTGGGGCTGTGTGTGGATCATCCTTGATCTCTGCCTAACTTCTGTTCATCTGAACACATACTCATCATGTCTTAGCCTGCAGATACTAAGTGCCTTGATCTGTAAAAGAAAAGCCGTGACTCTCAAGCCTTGAAACCAGAGCAATATTACAAAGAAAATCTCCAGAAGACCTTTTGAAATATGTATGACTGATGGTTGTCCTAGAACTGATAGAATGAGGCACACCACTATTACTCATCTCAGGCTGATAAGTGATCATTTTTCCAGCACTTTTGCTTCTTATCTGTTGATCTATTTCTAATCTGTCTTGGTTAACAAACAGAAACCTGTAACTGCTATAGCAGCAGCTGTTTCTGTAATAGCTGCTTGAGAGATTTTATCAGGAGCCTTTAGAAAGTCTAGATTGTACCCAGCCTTTGACAGCACCTGTTTCATGTCTTGTATGAGCTCTGACAAGGTAGGCAGGCACTGGATATTGTATTAAGTTTGTGTCCCACTCTTATTTTGTTTATCTTGGTTAGTTGCTGATCCAGTTTAATTTATTGTTTACATTTACATTGCTTTATTTTTCTTTTAAGGGAAGGCAGAAGGCATCTTACCTACTTAAGGAATTACCCTGGTAGTGGCTATACCAAAGTTTTTCCTCTGTCCATGCTAGCAGCATGACTGTAGTAGGTGAAATTATAGTAATAGTGATCAATATTTAAAAAGAGATTGGATTGGCAGAACCAAAATGTCTCTTAACCCAAATGGAAGACATTCTAGTGCTGAGTTTAGAAGTTTGTTCAAGTGAGTCTGGTGGGATTCCCGAAGCTTGATAGTGTGCTTTTCAGCTCTGTTAGACACATTTCTTGAGCTGTACCCTTCTTACAGTCATGAATTTTATCAGTTCTTGAAGAAATCATTTAGCTGGAAATCCAAAGGGACTATGTTTATAACTGTATGCCAAATTTAGTTGGTTTGTTCCATTTAAAATGGTATTTAATTTTTGAAAACTACTGAAGAGCTTCTCCAGCTGAGAAGTGCCCTGAGTACCACAAGTTATATGCACCAGGCTTTATAAATCTGCCTCTCCTGTTTGCATTTACTCTGTATAAATATGTCCTCTGTGTGTGTTTCTGTCCGTGTCATCCCATAATGTACTGTCATTGATTGGATCAGATACATGACCCATCAAAATCAAGGGAGAACTTTCTGTTGATGTAATTGAACACTGAATCGTGCCCTCTGAGATAAGTAGCAAAGCCTGCAGCCCTTCATGGGAATATTTATAATAGTCTTACTGTCTCTTTTGAGGAAGGTGAATATTCAAGAAACATACTGTTCTGAGTTTTTATTTGTGCTGGATGTGTCTTCCCCATTTGCATACAGGATTCTGTTCACAGCTATCGATGTGTCCTGCTGATGTTTCCACCTGATCAGTTATTTTAACTTTTGTAAGGATCTTGAAAGCCCAGCTTTCATGTAAATTGTTCAGAGGGAACCTGTCCTGCAATACCTAATTGCCTCCTTCCACAGCCTTGGTTGTTTCTAGGCTAACTCCTATTTTAGCCAAAGGTAACAACAGCGAGGCACCCACTGTGTGCAACTAATGCAGAGGAGCATTTGTTTCTCAAGCGCTGTAGGAATCTGCTAACCAATCTTGATTTGCACTGAGATGCTACAAGACGAGCATTTGGACAGAATTGCCCCCAGAACAATGATACTTGCATTATTTCTCTGGAAGCTGTGTGGCAGTAATTTGTTGAGAAATGAGACAGCGTCATGGAGATCTTACCTTCTCCACTACCTCCACAGCTAGTTGGGAGGAAGAAGATCAAAGCTGAGCTATGACAGAGCCTGTATATTAAAGTTTTGTATGTAAAAATATTATTTCTTTTTTCTCCCATTTCATATTGGTGAGACATGATAGTTTCCAAGTGCTTCTTTGTATGAGTTGTCCCTGTGGTGAGTCTCTGAGCTCTGGTGTTTACTACCAATGGGCCAATACTGGGCAAATAGCTCTGCAAAACTTTGTCTCCTGTCTCCCTTTTGTTGGATTCATACCAGCCTTCCTTCCTCTCTACAGAAGAAACTTGTCATCTCCTGTAACTTTCCATAAAGCTGTTCCCCACTGTGCAAGGCCTAATGAGTCCTAAACGGGCTAGAATCCTACTTCAGTGCTGAGGAGGGAAGGGCAGCCTGTAGTCTGACTGCTGTGGGATCTCTCATCAGCAGAATAAGCTGTGACTTGCTGAGATACTTCTGGGTCTGCTAGAGTGGGAAGTTCACTTACTCCATTCTATGTAGCAGTTTTGTTTCTTACACGTGGTCCATTTTGGCTGTTGAGAAGGAAGTCAGAGCTGTGGCTCCTCCTGTTCATACCACTTTGCTTTCTTCCCAGTCAGTTGGTTACTCTTTTAAGCATCCCGTGTTTTCTCTGAGTTGTCAGTGTTGAGAAAGGGATGTGGGAAGAATGTTCTTGTTGTCTCCTGAACTCCTCTGGGCAGTTGCATCAGCAGTGCATCTGAGGTGAATGTGGAAAGAGACAAAAGAAATTGCAGTTAGGAGGAATTTGAAAATTAAGTGCACTCAATATCACATGGAAAAATACATAGAGATGCTGTGAAAAATGTCATATAGTTCCAGTTAGTTTTCTCACAATCACACTAAAGTCCTACTGTGAGTGAAACACTTTCTGAAATGTTTGAAGTCTGCAGTAGGGACTTAGGATTTTCTGACTGTGGTCATAGCTGCTAAATAATGAAGGAAAACTTCTGCATAATTCCTTTACCAACTTGATTCTGTTTGAACAGAACCTGTTGTCTCCAGGCTTTTTGCTGTTTCTGTAGTGTACTTATTTTGTATGCTGAGGCAGCAGCATTTCATTTCCAGTTCTCAAACGTCTGGCTGTTATGGCTTTACTGTGACACACAGATACAGATACTGAATTTTTCAGTGGAAGCAAACGTACTCTAAAAAGTGTCTTGCTATTGCTAGAGATTTCTAATTGGTTTTCATGTTATAGGAAATATGTAGGTAGATAACAATCTTGAAAAAATTTTAATTATGATGCATGTTATTGCTCTTTTTAAACTAAAACTTTTTTTTCCTCTTGTTCTACTTCACTTCCCCCATGTACCCTTCACTATGATACATGAACTACTTTTCAGTGGTGGTGAGATGAATTAACTGTTTAAATATGAAGCTGCTGTTTACTCCTGTTGAAAATGTAATCATTGTAATAGAAGAAAACTAACAGAGTGTTTAAATTTACATTTCAATTAATATTTTTACAGCTGAAATTATCTTTGAGTCAGGTTTTGGATTGTCACTCTTGATATACAGTTCAATTTATTTTTTTTATTGAAACCTCTATTGTTGTTTGAGTAGCTACTAATTTATTTTTTTCAAAGAATTTTAAATTTCTTTCAAGAGGTTTATCAGTGGAAGTTACTTCTATTCTCCATATTATTTTTAGAAGATCAGTACTTGATGCATGAAATGGAATCCTGGTGTCTGCCACAAATTAACAGCAAACAGGCTGAACTCTGGGGCATTAAAAAGTCGTTATCTTTAGCTGTTGCATTTCAGCTGTACTTCAGTTCGGGAATTCAATAAAAAAATCTAATTTCATTAGCCAGTGATGTCATCTCTATTGTCATAGGAGCCTATTTTAAGACTGTGGCAAATTTCATGTAGAAATGACAAGTAGTTAGTCAATGATAGTCACAAGTAGCCTATAAGCTTTGAACTGGACTTTTATAATACCAGTAAGTGTAGCAAATGGGGGTTTGAAGTGTGTCTGCATTTAAACTATCTTTACAAATCTGAGCATTTTGCTTACTGCGGTGTTCTGTTTCTGTTTTTCTTTCCAGCTATGTTGAGTGTTTCAGGAGGAATTTCTCCACGGAGCTCTTGTTTCTGTAGAGCTGACTCTGGAAATTTTCATTGAGGAACTGGCAATTTAGAGTGGTTAAAAGCATGCTGGAGCCAGAGCTGCGTCAAGCCTGCGATGCTGACACACTTAACAGAAAAATTCTGATTCAAGGCAGGGGAAGAGGTGTGCTCTTAGCAGAGAAGCAAATAAGCAGTCAGCCTTGTGGTGCAGTGCAGGGGCAATGCAGGTGAAGCTCTGGTCTGTTTGCTGGGGCAACAGAAGAATGGTTCGAAGGAACCAAGGTTGATGGTGCAGCTGAAAGCAGTGAAAACTGGACACTTCAGTTCCTTGTGGGGTGTTCTTGTTCCTGCCCCCCCCCGCCCCCCCTTCTGGTGTACACAGTAATCATTCTGTGATCTCTCTGCAGTTCATGCTCATGCAAGCCATTGTGAATTCAGGGCCAGATGCTGAGGCCCTGATAGAGCCCTTTTGTATAACTTTCTCCAGTATTATGTGAAGACAGTCATTGGGCTAATGAAGCAGGAGGGAATGAGAGAAGAAAGAGATCATGTTGCTTGTGATGAAAATCAGCAGTGTTGGAATACTGCCTATCCAAACTTCAAGATGTGTTTTTCCTGTTTGTTTTACCTTCTTTAAAATAATTCATATATGTCAGATGTGTGGTATTCTGTGGGGTGAAACATAGCAATTGTGTGAATTGAAACAGTTTTCTTCAAATGATTTTAAAGAAGTCTTTCTGTGTCATGCTGCGTTTTGAATTATACTTTATGACCCTAGGAGACATCATTAACCAAGAGGATCGCTTTCATTTGTTCTTTGGTGGATTTTTTTTGCTTTGAGTATTACATGCTTTTATCTGCAAGGGAGTGACTTTTATGTATTTAAGCCATTTCTGTAAATTCATACCTAGATCTTTGTTGCTCAGTAGATTTCCCTTTTACAGTGAAGATGTAGAGGATTAAGAAACAGGCCATATGGTAGTTTCTATAGCAATAGATTAAAAACTGTGTCTTGTCAGCTCTTGTGAGGTATGATGCAAGAATTAGTTCAGGAAGGCACAGTTTGCATGTCTGGTATTCTGGCAATTCTCTGTTATGGTAATGGACTCAGGCAGTTATCAGATGGAGTTGAGAAGGACTAGTTGACCTTTGTTTCAAACTTACTCTGACTAAACTTGTAATTTCATCCTTTTGAATGACAGATATTCAGCAGTGGACTATTTACATACTATTTTCTCAGTGTGTAGCGGGCAAGATTATAGTGATAATAGTGCAGGAAGAGGTTTTAATTAAGGCATTACTGTTTTAAATGGAGTTGAGGCATCTGCTGAATCTATACATGGGTCCCTTATTTAATAACTTCTTGTCAGTGGTATTCAGTCCAGGATTAAGACACTGAAGTTCTAGTGTTTACAAGTAGTTGTGCGCTGCATGCCTGAGCTCCTCTGTAATGAATGGGGATTGAGACCAGCCTAGGGGGTGATTCAGCTCATGCTAAACTAGACATCTAGTATCTGGTTTCACAGGTTTAGTTCCCTAAGAGGATTTTTAAAAATCTGTGTCCAAACGTAGATGTCTTAATCTTGAACTGAATTAACTATTCCTACCCTGTGATTTGTAGTTAGCTTGGATTCCTGTACAGCATTACAAGCAGAAAGCTGAGACCTGCAGAGGAGAATAAGGCCTGATGAACAACCCCAATGTCTGCAGAGAGTGAGGGAAGGTGTTTTTCCAGTGTACAGGATTATGAACATGCAGCATGTTTTGCCCATGCCTTGAAATACCCTGAACCTGTAAGGACTTGGGCTATTACGCAACAACTGGTGGGTCTGTGCCACACTAGCATGTGGTATGAGTGTACACCCTGAACGTAAGTATTTCAGGTCCTCTTTCCTGTAAACGACTCTCTCATTACCATAGGTGTTTTATTCCATGTTTGGCAGTATTACTCAAAGCCCGGTTTGTCCTGTATCATTTATGTTACATGGAGGCCCCTATTCACAGTCCCTTACACTGCTGCTGTTGTAGAAAACTTGCAATTAAAGGTTACGGTGGTTGATGGCAGGATGATAAATGTACAGGTATGATGGGATGGAAATAAAATTAGCGTTGAATAGAGTCCTGCTACATGCATTTTCAGCCTCAGTAATATGGAGATTGCTGATTATAGTGTGTGTTTCCACAGATATTTTTAAGTGATCAATGATTTTAAAAGGTGATATGCTCTTTTTGAACCTTGAAGTGTTTCCTTTTCTGCTTAGATATTAAAAATCTCTTGAACTTTCAAGTTTTTAATGTGCAGAAGAATAACAGATATGCCACAGGACTACATACGAACATGTGCATACCAGAATCCTGTTCATACTTGCATATAAAGTTGTACTCATTACAAAACAGCTGCATCTTTGTTGTAAGGACTAGTACAGTGGTTTCTCTGTAGACATTTGGTACAGCATTAAACATGTAAATAAGGATTATTTGCTTTCAGGACACAATGTAATACATTAAGTGCAAATCTGAGGAGATGTATTCAAGGATGCAGAACTGCTTTCTTGCAATGTCTGAGCATACCTTGAACAGATTGAGCCCTCTGGAAGCCACTAGGATCAGGATGTGTAAGAGTCATCTTGTGCTCTTCCATTGAACTGTACTCCATTAGAGAGCAAGGGATACAAAATCTTGGAAATTTTCTTTCCTTTGGAAAGGAAAATGAGTGATTTCATGTGTGGGGTACGTTCTGCCCTGGTGTAGGTGGATGCAATTCCCTGTATGTCAGTATAGTAGCACCCACAGATGTGAGGGAAGACATATGACTGAAAGAATGGAAAATATTGCAGAGGATGCTAAGTCAATAAAAGAAGTTAAATGAAGACTTAACAGCATTAGCCTCTTGTTTTCTGTGTCCTTAAAAGAGTTTAAGCTAAGAGCTAGGGAGGCAATATACTAAAGGATGAACATGGAATGTTAGTGAAATTGAATAAACTGGATGTTGTTGAGAATTTGACTGAATTTTTGTCTCTGGATTCACAAAAGGACATCAAGGTCATATGCTGTGGTTGGATAGCATTCTTCAAAGGAGAAATTTATACCTGAGGTGGTAGAGAGAGTGAAGCAGTGGTAATTCAACTATGGCTTTTTACTGTAGGGACTGAAAGTATTTTGTGTAGGAGTCTAATATTCAACATTGAGTCTTAACACAGGTAATGATCTGGGAAGGTGCAAAGGCCACAGGTAATGTCCTGACATGCAAAAGAAACTTCATATTTTTAGAGTTAGTAGGAATTGGCGTATTTGATGGGTAGTCTTTAATGGATTTAGGTTCCTTGTGTTCTTTTTTTAGTCTGGCTGTTCAGTCAGAAAGGTTAAACAGTAACCCTGGATTTACAAAGAGGCTTTTGAAACAAAGAGTCAGCTTGAGAAGACATGAGTGAAGCACAAAAATTTGTAGCAGGAGGGAGAGCCCTTGGAGTGGGAACAGCAGCAGTCAAAAGTTGATGTGCCAGAAACACCACCAGCATCCCAACCTCTGCCAAGGCTGGGCAGAGCAGCTGCCCTGTTGGACACCACGAGGAGCTGGCATCCAGCTAGTGGGGTGACTAATAACTTCTAATAACTTGAAGTTGGTGAACCTTGAGATGCATCCCTGGGTACAGGAGGAGAGTGGTATATATTCCAGCTAGCTGTGACAAGGCCTGCAGAGGATTGGAAGCTCCTCCATCCAACAGGAGTTAGCTTGGAAATTGCAGTAATTTTCCTCTTTTTGTGCACTACCTGAGTCTTATAAACAGAATACAGTCAATGAGAGAAGTTTATATCATGTAGTTGGTGCCATACGTAATAGCTAGGAGAGATACTGGAATGCTATTCAGTGGATACAACTCTCCTCCTTCGGGTTATCAGGAAAATCATAACACAGTGACACCTCAGAGGGAAAAGAATGAAGTACTGTCTGTATATTGAAATGGTTTTTAAACATTCATATGCTAGACTTCAATTAAGAGGAAGAAATATATAGATACTTAAAATAACACAGAAAATTCAGGAAGATAGTAATGCATTGCATGGATGGAAAATTGAATACAATTTTTGTAGAAACAAAACCTATTAAGTATATTAAACATCTGACTAGCACCACCATAGTACCTGAGTTGATAAACAGGCTTAGCACGAGATAGTATGCTTTAGTGTAAAGCTGATATGGGGGAGGCCTGTGCATTTGTTGAGATTTTTTTTTTTTTTTCAGTAGTACTGAAATATTTCATCATCATGTTGTACTCGTTTTCTGAAGTATGGTTAGAGACCATAATATGCCATGTAAATATCAGCATAGGTTACATAAGATATATTTCCTATGGCATGGATTATTCTGAGAAGATAATCCTATTCTCTTTCCCCTTCAAATTCAGCATTTTTCTGAATTCCAAATTTTGGAATTTAGCATGGTTTTTGCAGTGAAAGGCGCTGTGTATTACTGATTGCCTCAGTCCCGTGTAAGCCAGCAGGCTCTTGTCTCTGTGTAGAGCCCCACTGTGTTGTTCAAGTTCCGTGTGTGGGCTTTAAACCTCTCAGCTGTCTTTGAAGTAGACATTCTTTTTCATCTGTTTTATGTGTGGGAAACTGCTACGTAGGCTGATAATGTGTCTTTGCTCTCTGAAAATTCAGTAAATAATGTCAGAGACTTGAGAAGCATTCCACATGGTACTTTTTTTAGCTTTGGAGTCTGTTTCGTCTAAGGTAGTCTATTAACATCAAATACAAATTGCATCAGAGATAAAGCGTAGAAAAACAACATTGTCATTTCACACTGTAGCAGTGAAATCCTTATCAACGTTGTCCATATAGGCCTGTTGCATCATTTCTGTTTTGCCTTTGGATCATTACTTATTTGATAGACCAGTCATTCACCTCCATCCTTCTGGTCTTCCATGAAGTGCAGTACAACTGCACTGAAAGGCGGTGCAGACTTCTCATTCCCTGCAGAGTTAAGAAAAACATACTTTCTTTGCTTTCTTTTTTATGTTGGATTCTTTTCTGGTTTTTGCATTTTGCTGTATTTTATGCCACAGGAACAATGTTCGTGATATGGGTGTCCCTTTGCTTTGATGTTTAGCCATCCTTGAAAGCTGTTTACTGCTTCATGTGCTCCCTCATCATGAACACTCTCAAATAACCTGGCATCATGACAAGTTATTTAAAACCACAAGTAGGTATTATTAGCTTCTTGTTTCTTTTAAGTTTTTCGGTGTATTTAGAGACACACTTTCCCCATAGTACAAAGAAAGAAGGTAAAAGTTGTATAAGATCAAAGCATCCACTATTTTTATTTTTTGAATGTAATCCCTGGATGATGCACCATGGGCTAGCTGAAAATTTGATCTTTATTGACTCTGCCATCTAAGAGAAAAAAGAAAATAGGTAAAACCGAAAATAGTAATTGGAAATAGCTCCTGTGGAGCAAAGCTGTCATGAAGCAGATTGATTCAGCAGTGGCAGAGTTGCTTTATTGATTGTGAGTCCTTAGTAAATTAAAAAGAGGACCAAACGCATTAATCTTTTGTGTGTGTGTGTGTGACAGTGACAATTTAGAATGTTCTGCCAGGATAAAGACACATATAGTGAGTGTGGGAATGTTATCTACCTCAGTCAGTAATAGGCTTTCAGAGATAAGAACAGAGTTCTTCAAAAACCCTTCTGGGTTAAATGTTCTTTACTGTACTGTAAACAAAGGGTAGAAGTACTCTTGCTTGGTTTTTTTTAAGCATTCAGGTGCAATTATTCTAGATAAAGGAATGAAGCATAGGAATTGCACTAATTTTCTTCACATGTTCACAGTGGGTTCCTTAAATTTGATTATCTGTCTGAATTGCAATGTCAAATTCGTTGTTAATAGAAAAGAATGCAAAACTTAGATACATTCTATGTGAGGATCTCCATCTGCTTCATAAGCAAAGGTCAGTTTTGGATTTGGATTTTTGACTCTTCCAATTACTGCTAATTGCTTAATGTCATTGCCCATTTGCAAGTAAATTAATCCTTTGTTTATATTTTCCTCCCCAAATCATCATGGCTTGTCATAAGTATGAAATTTGCTTAGAAGGGGAGCAGCCAGACAGTATGAGATGATAGTACAGAAGCTTTTCCTCCACAGAAAAGTAGGGAGCAGGGACAGAGCTGGGATCCTGTGCTGGTGAGGACTAGACTTGCCAGATGTTACATAGATAATCTCCTGCTTTTCAGCCTCAAATCCTGTTTTTCAGCCTCAAATTCTGCACCATCAGAAATTTTGTTTTACATATTTCTTGTTGGCTTAGCATAGCTGAAATTCAGTCAGGAGGACAAGCTCTCCTCTTTTACTGTCTGTTTTCCTGCCACTTCTGCCTGAAAATCCAGTTACCAGGGATAGTTTTGTGGCCTCTCATTCCCAACATGCTGTCTGTTATACGCAACACTCTGCAATTCTGCTATATTGGATGTACAGTTGTTAACAGGACGGGGTTTGAAGAGCATCTTCTGTGAAGAGTCTCTGGGGCCATGCAGTTGGTGGGGTAAAGGGAATTGGAGATGCACAAGGGAAAGTAGTGGACGAGGCAGGGAGCTGGAATAACTGTTTCCTGCTGCTTCATACAGAGTCCCCACCCTGGCTCGCAGAATGAGGTCCTCTTCCGGGCCCTGGAGGGAGGTGGGAACGGGAAGTGTAGGAGACCCCACAGAGGTCTCCTCTTTGACTCTTGGAGAAAGTGCAGTTCTTGAACATTATCTGCAAGAACAGAGCTTGGTTACTACTACTGACCCAGAAAGAGGAACAGTGGAGTAACTGAGCCTCCAGGAAGGAATCTGGACAGAGTCTCATGTTCACTTTATTCTGCCATACTTCTGAAGAACCCAGTCTCTATATTGTCCCCTCACACCTGTCCCTCAACAGCAGTGAACCAGAGAGGCAAAAGACAGATGGAGATATTATTTTGCCCATTTCATCCAACCACTTCACTCCCCACTTGTGTTCTTTTCATGCTTTTCCTTTCCTTACTTGCTGGTCCTGATTAGTTATCCTCTGGTTTCGTTGCCTTGCCAGATAGCTATATCTTTTTACGGAGGCTTGCACCTAGTCGTGCTTTATGGGACAGCCTCCCAATCAGATCTGTGAAGCCACTGTGTTTTCGTCTTCACCCCGTGCTTCTTGGAGGATACCTAGAAGAAATTGCTAAGTGCAGGGGAAGGAGCGTATTAGCAAGTGGCTGCAGCAAGTGGCTGCCATTCATCTATTTGTGTAGCTACTGAAGTGTTTCATAATCATTAATCAGGGCTTATAGGTAGGCTTTATTCCTGTTCCCCCACATCTCTCTTCCTCTTTCAGCCCCACTGTTTGTCACCCTCGTCATTTCTTGACTTAAATTTAGATAGCTGAACAGGAGAAGCTGTGTCACTCTATGTGGGTGGTACCACAGCGTAAATAATTTTTTTTCCTAAAAGTGTAAATGCCATTGTAGCTTGCTCCAGTGTGCACAACATTAAATAGTAAATGTTGTAAGTGGTAATTTGTAGTGTTTAAAACTCTTGCTTATTCAGTCTCTGTCTTGCTGTTTTTTTATGTTGAATGACTGATCATTGCACCACTATTTTCTCTTTGTTAAATGCATCTGTATGCAGAAGCAGAACTGCTTAATTTGTTTTGCTCTGGCATACTGTAGTAAGTCTGCTTTTAAATTGCTTACTTAGTAGGTTACAAATCAGGTGGCAGCACTTTCATGATGCTAATTCTCCAGTGTAGCTAGAACCACCGACTTGAATAGTTTTTGACCACTTTTCTTTTTTGGTAAGCCTTCTGTCTTCTGTAACTCTTTTGGCTTGCTTAAATGACCTGCTCCTTATTTTCCACAGCAAGTGTTTCTCTCATTTGGGAAATGTAAAAGGATAACATTCCTAGCCGGAGCAGAAGCAGAATGTAGCGCTGCCATCTGGGCTGTGAAATTGGAATAAAGCTGAAAGCATTACCTCAATATATTGCCATGGCTAGAAGCCAGGTGGCAAATAATGAAAGGATGGTCTGGTAGTTGGCATGTTAGTCAGAATCTTGGGAGACTGCATGTGCTTGTTGTGCTGCAAACCTCCAAGAATGTGGGCAGGTTGGCAGTGATTTCTCTCACCTAATACTGGTTAGCTAAATGTTATGTATCTACTCTGAATTAATTGTCTCAGCTCAATCTGCTGTGAATGGATAGGCATTTCCAGAGGGCATAGGGTTATTCCATGTCACTTAGCTCTACATTTTAGACTAGGATGAATCACTCTGTGGAGATACTTGTCTCTCTCTGCATAGACGTCACAAAAAGACAGTAGCTGACTGCCTGAGCCCAGGTACCTAACTTTCAGATGGCTGAGTTACAACAAATGAGTCCTCTCTCCCTCTTACGCAGTTGCCTTTAGTTGAGGGGTAGTAATACTTTCCTACCTCACAGGTACACACAGATATTAAACGGTGCTACCATGTTCTCACAAAGAAAGTGATTACTGTGAAAAGAAGAAAACGTGAATTTTTTTTTTTAGTATTTTACTAATTATATATACACACATATTGGTGACTGCTTCAGATTTTTGAACACAGTGCTGAAAAAAAGGGATCTTAAGGACAGAGACCTAGAGACTTTTGCATCCCTAGGAAATAAGTAGCTGTTTCATGGCAATATTCTGATGATCACGTTGACAAGGCAAACAAAACTAGGACTTGAGAATGCCTGGCATGTATATGAAGCTCTGTAAGTCATGCTCATTCATGGTGACTGGTTTTGCTTCTTTTTAGATTGTGATGGATTTCAAACACCCTGATGGCCATGCAGTGGCAGTTATGCTGCCCCGATGCAGTTTATTGGTGATGGCTGGAGAATCCAGATACCTGTGGACACATGGGTATGTGCAAGAGTCCCTTCATTGCTGATAATAGAAGAATAATATATGTTGTTTATTTGCTTTGTTAATGACATTCTGTGTTTAAAATTGCTCTGAAAGAAATCAAGTCAGGTTTTATAATTAATATACAAATTCACTCCTCTGCTCAGATGCTGTTCAGGTTAAATTGAAAAAAAATGGGGATTTTAGGAAGGTAATTGCCAGTCCCTGAGCTGCAGTTACCTGCTGCTGTCACAAGTGAAGTTTCACTTGGAAATTGCTCTCACTTGTATCTGTGGTGTAAAAGTCCTCAGTGACTCTGAGCTGGCAAAGATTTGATTGTAGTGCAATTAGCTTCACAATTTCCTTTCTCTCTTTTCAGCCCCCAGCTTTTCCCATTGGCTCACATATGCCAAAGTCTTTAGAGAAGGGCTGGTTTAAGAGAGTGACTTCCCCTGCACAGAGGGCATGAGGGTGACAAAGTGGAGTCTTCCAGAGCTCTTACCAGCTGCTTTAAATGATAAGGCTGCATTGTACTGAGACGGTTTTGGGTCCTGGAAAAGAGATTTCTTGAAATACGTCTTGAGGGTTTGCTTATTTTAGAATTTAAACACAGGCTTTTTAAATCATGCACTGCTGGGAGATACTTACAATAGGAGCTCTGAAATTGGCAAAAAGGCTAAAACCTTGGCAAGCTCTGAGAGTGATAGTAGTGCACTTCAGGAGAATATGGAAACCCTCATATTGGACAGAAATGCTCATGGTAAATGTTTTTTCCTTTGTTTGACCCAAGCCGTCACTGTTTACAGCAGTCAATTGGAGGCACTAATTACATTCTGTGTAAATTAAACATCAAATCCTTTTATTGGCAGAAGATACTCTGCCTTTTAATTTTACTGGTTAATTTGTATTATGAAGAAGGGTGACTATGAACTCCCCAATGACCTTTACATTGTTAATTTTTATAGAGTGCTTATGCCACCTGTATATTCTCTCATTAAATTAAACAGTTGTAAAAAGCAGCTGGTACTACTGACATGCATCATTATAGAAGCCCAGGGCAGTGAAATCCTTTGTTTTTTGGTATACAAGACTGAACATGGTTACCAGCGTTATAAGCTTCTTATTCGATCCTGTCAAATACTGTCAGTTGTTGTTTGGAAAGATTATCTACAACTCTGAGAACATAGTGCAGTTTCCATGTCATGACACTGCTGGCCAGGGGGCAGTCCCCAGCCCTGGGCATCCAGCAGCTCCATGGGGCTGGGCTGAGGCCAGGTTGGGATGCCCAGTAGGACACCCTCTGTTTAAAAGCAGCTCCCAGGGGAAGGACGGGTGGCCCTTGCTGAGGCCTCTGGCTGTCTTCACTGCCTTCTCTAAGGCCACCAGCTCTGCTCTTTCCAAGCTGGCCCTGGGCAGCTAAATTCCCAGGAGGGGGAAGGATGCACACAGGGCACTTGCCAGCAGGCATTCAAGTTGGGGTAGTGTACCTGCCTACTAAGAACTGGAATGAGATTATTACTTACCTCACTTGTACCTTCAAGTGATGGTTTTCTTTTGAGAACCAATGACATAAAATACATTTAAAATTAAGATCCCAGATCTGTCTACTCATGTATAAGTTATTCCTGTTCCAGTGCTTGTCCACGTTTCCTAAAAATAGTTTTTCTGTATATTTTAAAAGCAGTAGTGGGTCAAGATACTCAACTGGAGTAAGCTTTCCATCATGGTAGTGGAGCATACTATTGTAATCAATGAGATTAATCATCCAGTGAACAAATGTAGTTAATTTACTTGCATGCATCATGTCAGGATGTATTTAAGGTCATTTGTGATGCCTTTTATTTACTCCTCAGAAGTCAAATTAGAGAGCAAAAGGTTCAATTTTGGAATTATTCTGGAAATGTTTTCAGTGTGTCTTATTTGGATGCCAAGGGAATTAAAGACTTCATTTTGACCCTGTTAACAAAGTGCACAGGGAAGGGGGTTTTGTTCTGTTCTCTCTGAAGGAGAAACATATGGTTAAGAAATTAGCTATAAAGTGTCATCAAGGAGAGCAAAAGATATGTGCTCTTTTTGACTCATAGATGAAAGTAATATTACAGCTGTTCTGATGAGGTTCATTTGTGATGTTTTCTCTGATGAGGTTCATTTTTGGTTGGGTAACCTGGCAAAACACCATTCCTGACACTGCAGTAGTAAAACAACTCTGTGCCAAGCAAGATGTCCAGCATTTAATTTTTGAAATTGTGAATCCTGTTTTTAGCCCAACCTTTATCTAGAGTTTTTGCTTGTAGTATAGGCAACAGGAAATTCTGTTGGTTGAAACCTAGAAATAAGAACCTTGAAAAAGAAGACTTATCACTGCAGGTACAGAAGAAAATAAAATAGAAAATCTGCAAACTCGGGATTTGAAGTTCTGTCCAGGGAGTCTTGAGCATCCTCAGCTGATTATTTCATCATAGCTTCCTTATCTGCTGTGAACAAGGCAGTTCTTTATTAGATCCCATCCTTCCCATAGCTGCCTCTGGGAGATTTCCGTTCTCAGGATTGCTTCATGTCTCCTTTTTGCAACAGCTAGATGGAGCATCAGTGTGCTGCTTCCTGATTTCCAGACAGAAAGGACCTGCACTCTATTTCCCTGTGACTGGATTAGAGATCGGCTTCCCTGCAGTAGGAAAGATGGCATACAGCAAAGTACAGGAATGCTGATCAGATTGCCTTCTTGGCATTTGGATCATTCTTCTTGGTTAAGTACAGGCACTGGTCACCAGTTTCATGTGACCTGCAAAAAAGTTCCAGTAGAAATTTGAGACTGAGTCTGAATGCTCTGCTTTATTAAAAGATGTAAGACACTTTTTTTTTTTCCTGCTTTTGGCTCAGCCTGTGGGGGTTAAACTCAACTAACCAATACAGAAGTCAGTTTTATACTGAGAGTTTGCCCTGTTGGGAGTCAAATACTTTGAAGTCAGCAGCTCTGAAAGGGCTTCCCTGAGAGGCCAATTCCTTAGAGATCATTTTTTCCTTGAGGAAATTTCTGCATTAATCTCCTTGATGATTAAGTTCAGGAAGCGTTTCAGTGTGACAGTAACAGCTTTGAAGTGCTAAGCAATGTATTTCCCTGAAGAGTTTCCATTTTGTTCCAAGAGTATCTACTTTTTCCCATGTGCAAGTGATGGGAAACTACATGTGGGTGCAGCTGTTTATCTTCTTTCATGTTGTGTTTTGCATTTTACTTTCTCAGTTTCCTCTTAGCTTTGAGAGAGATCCATTTGTAGAGCTATTAAAAACTTTTGGGTTTGGTAGTTCTTTGTAATGTAAACCTTTTCATAAAATTATTTGAAACTTTTGTCACCCCAAGAAAGTTCAAAATCACTTTCATTTTATGAATTTTGTCCTTGCAAAAATGTTTTTGTGTTCCATTAAGATCCATGCCAAATCCAGAAGTAGCTTAAGAAAAGGTATGCTCCCAGTTTGCTTGGCTGATAGATTTTGATCAAGAAAGATCTACAGCAGAGTTTCTCCCTTTTAGGTATTTTAGCAGATCTCGCAAGTGCTACATTCTTTGCATCCTCTGTTGTCAAGGAATGGAAAAGCAATTCTGTTGCAAAGCAGAATTCATTGGAGAGGCCCATTTGTAACACGAAACTTCAATCTGCTAATGTAGAGCTCAGTCAATTCTATGCTTTTATATGCATAGCCATCATTGTTAGTAGTGTATTTCATCTTTAACAAATATATATTTTTTTAACATAAAATAAATATATTAAAAAAATATGTCCTAGAACAATAAACAATCAAACTTTATGGAAGGGAAGGAAGGAAAATGTAATTATTTTCAATTAAATAACACTTTAATTAGCATCATTAGTTTGTGTAAGCTCCTCTTTTTTCTTTGAAATTGAATAATTTGAAAACTGAGAAGCAGCAGTATGTTAAATAGCATGTTGTAGTCACACTTGTCACAGTATGTAAGAATTACCTCCTTATAAAGATGGATTGGGTTTTTTTCTGATGCAAATTGAATTATTCTTTTATTTTGTGTTACTCTGTTTTAGGATTACACCCCGAAAATATGACGTAATTCAGGCATCTGAGCTTGGGCAAAAAGTTGGAACACTCACTGCTGATGTTGGAGATTTAACACTGAATCGAAGGGAAACAAGGACATCGTTTACATTCAGGAAAGTGAGGAGAAGCCCTTGCAATTGCAGTAAGTGTCTTGAGGTGATCTTCAAGTCAAAATTGTTATTTACCACCAATACATAATTTTTTTTTTTTTTTCTGGCAAACCGGTTTATCCCTTTGGGTACTTTTGGCAGTCCTGGTAGCCATTCTTGAATGGCTTGGAGTTGGGCATACTATATGGCTTGAATTGGTTGCATCCATGTGGTTGCTGGAGTTTCTCTACAGAAAGTGATTTGGCTTGCTCCAGAGCCAGGCAAGTAATCTGGAATCTTGCATTTCATTGGGTCCTCAAGTGCCGGAATAATGTAACAAAATAGAAGTAGCTACTATTCTTCAGGTTCCCATCTGGTTTGGTTGTTTTTTATTTGAAGAGGACTGTAATTTTGTGAAAACAAATACATTAGAGAAGGCGAAGTAGTCAGATCTGCAGTGACAGGGCCATGTAAGTGCCTTAGGGCAGTACAGATAATAATAGATAGGTGTCTCAATGATTACATGGAATTGAATTCCATTTGTGCCCTCAGAACAGAATTTCAGAGGCTGAATTGCAATGATGTCATGGTCTTTGGTATTAGGGGCACTGTCTCAGTTTTGAAAACGTAAACCTTGTCAACATAGCAGGATGAATGATCGCTGCAAACGGCCTCTGGTACATGTGAGCAGGTTGCTTGTTTTAAGGTCATCAAACACTTCTGCAGTTTGACCTGTATTTCAGTTTTTAGAAGGTGAAGGAGGAATGAAGCATCTTTTTTTTTCATTTTAATATTTTGCTTTTAACTTTATTTTGCTAAATAAGTTTAACCACAAGGCATTACTTTAATAATTTTTTTTTTGTGTATCTGTTGCTATATCTAGTTTACCCATCTGTCTGTGACAGCCAGAAAGGACAGCAAAGACAGGTACAACCTTCATTTCCCCACAGTGAGATGGAGGCCTCAAAGCTGGAGCAAGAATATGTGCACAAGGTGTATGAAGAGATTGCCACACACTTCAGCAGTACCAGGCATAGCCCGTGGCCCAAAATCGTAGAGTTTCTCAGGTCCCTACCAAAAGGGTCGATAGTGGCTGATGTTGGTTGTGGTAATGGGAAATATCTAGGCATCAACGAGGATTTGTACATGGTAAGTAGTGGCTACTGTCATTTGTTTTCATTGGTACTAGTGTTTATTCCATTGTGCAGTTGTAGCATGTTGGAGCTTCAGTAGTGGGAAGAGCGCCAAGAACAGAAAGCTGTTTCCTGATCCAAGATCAATTACCATTTGTGTTAGGTTTCCCAATCCATTCATTATGTACATTACCCTTTTCTTTTTTTTTTTTCCAAAGCCACTTTTGCTTTGCAAGTCAAAATACGTTGATAAAAAAAAAAAAAACAACCCAGTAATGGGTGCAGTGGATTGAGAAATTGTAATGGATGCTTTAGCCTTTTTTGTTTTGTTGTTCAATAAACTTATTAAAAGGGAAAATGATTGGGCAGTTTGAATACTTCCAATGAGTTTTTCACTTGGCTGGTGGGTGGGGAATGCAGTACACATGTCTCTGAAATCTCCATGGGCAGCATTGCTTTTCATATATCCTCTGCAGTTCCCTTTGGCCTGGTGGCATGGCTCATTTGTGAATGATGTCATGTTTGGCTGTCCCACCTCTGACTCCGTGCATAGGTCCAGTAAATATGCCAACATAAAATTCATGGGGGAGTCTCGTCTTCAGCACAGACTTCTGGCCTTTCTCTCACTCCCTTGTCTTCACCTTTAGACAGTTCTGACATCATTCTTGCTGATGTTCTCATCACCTGCTCTGTCTCACAGTCTGTACTTAGCCCAGTTTTATTTCTCTCCTTCGTATCGGGCAGACATGAAGCTCATACAAATATGAATCAAGCAAGAGTTTCTATTGCAAATATTTCAAAGACTTTTTTGCAAGGGTCAAATTTCATGTTTTTTTTACCCAAAAGAAATCTTTGCGAGGTATGCATTATGATATCTGCTCTCCCCTGTTCCAGAATTGTCTGATTCTTTCATGAGCTTGTACTGTGAAACACTTTGAAATACATCAGACTTGAAAACTTTTATGTAAGGCAAAATATTAATTTTTAGTAATAAAAGTTAGACTTGTTTGTCTGTTTCAGGAGTTTCTGTCCTGCTATTTATATTCAGGTATAAAACCTAATTTGTTATTTACAGCCCTGTCTATATTAGTAATGGATTTATTTCCATTACTGTTGTTATAAGCTAGAACAAAATCAACTGATTTATAAGTAGGCATGTTTATGCCTGACTGCTGTAGCCTGAATATAATTATTAATGTTGAGAACATTTCACTCTTGCACTCCTGACTCCTATAAGAAAAGTCAGCTAACCTAACTAGAGAGAAGGAAAGTTCATCAGGGTACCATGAAGGTCACCTGGTCCTAAAATGAATTTGGTAAATTGCTGTTGTTTAGGTTTGTGGTAGACTTTTAAGGCGAAATCTCTGCAAGATGCTGTGTTCAAAAATTGCCAGCATCAGTCTGTTCTCTGGAGCCCACAGTTAACCAGCTAAAGGAAAGATGACATATCTATTGGCAGTCAAATGAAAGCCAGCCCCTCTCCTCTGTCACTTTAGGAGTTACCTCATTTCATATGTGCCTGCAGGAGAAATCCAAAATGTGAAAAATAACAGTGAAAGGGAGGAAACCTTTTAAAGAGGCAGTTGAGACAGCTGAAAAACAGAATCTGGGAATTGCTTCATTCAGTTGGCCTCCCTTGACATTTTATTTTCCACTGGTGACAACTAGTTGTTCTTGGTTGGAGTTAGACTCCAGACTTTGCATTTGCTTATTTTCATCTGCAAGCCAGCACAGAGTCTCAGGAGGATGGATGTGGTTCCTTCTTTCTACTGTATTTATTTTTATGTGTCAGCCAACGTGTGGTTAAAGAAAAACTGGTGTATATTTTGTGTACAGATGTTTTTTTTAAACTGTTGACAAGGTATCTCAAAAAGACTAAGAGAACTAAATTATTATAGGTGAGAGGAACAGCGTGGTGTTACACTGGTTTGGACACGAAGGTAGGGGCTGTTGGATGTCATTCAGTGCTGATGAAGGTTTATCAGTGGGTGTCACTTCAATCACCTAGCATGGATATGAGTAGTTGCTGCTAGTGAGGACAGTGAGGTGATCTGAGGGGACCTGACAGGTTGGAGCAGGTTAAACTGCAGCAAACTGTTTTCTACTGAGAAAACAAAATACTTTGGGCACATTTGGTGCCATTTATTGGATGGAACTTATGGTCACAAAATGCCAGAAAGCCAAGCACTGAGCAGCAGTCATAAGGATTGGGTCAGATTCTTCTATGAGACATTGAATTGCTTTGTTCGTAAGTAATACAAAGCCTTTTTCTTTGGCCTGAAGGAAAATGCTGGTAGGCAGGAGTTAGGAGGATGTTTTTCTTATGGTCAACTTTTTAGAGAGTGAACAGTCTTGATTTTTTTTGTGCATCTTCCTCTAAAGCTGGTAATGGCTATTTTTTGAAGCAAGGTACTACTTTAAATACTTTGTTTCTGTGATTGTGGAAGGGACCAACATCAGTGGTTTTTTTATTTTGTGAATCCTGATTTGTGGGAAATCAATACTCATTTATTCATAAATGGAGGATCAGTACTCGTATATTCCTTAAGGGGATTTTTACCTAGATTCCCTTGCCGTACTGCTCTATAGGAAGTACTGTAGAATAAGTGTCAGCAATATATCAGTATTATCACTGGTAGCCAGTCTCCTTGGTGTGGTGACTGTGTTGGATGAGTCAGCCTGTTCTTTTTATCTAAGGGAGAAAGGAGAAGTCTTTTCCACTATGTGTTGTCTTCCTGGGTTCTTATTTGGGCACAACAGAAAGGTCTGATTATACAGAGCTGTTTCTCATACTGTGTTACTTCCATTTACCACGGCCTGGGCATGGAGCAGAATATGCTTTGTATATCAGGTGCATTGTTGGGATAAGGGGAGTGCTCTCTAGATGCAGGGCATCAGTTTCTGCCCTCGTTTGCTCCTCTTGACTTGGGAGCATAAAATCCAAGCAGAAACTTAATCAATTGCTGCAGCCTTTCCTTCATGGCAATTGCTGTGGCTCTTGGTAAGTTTTTATGCACAGTGCACTGCAGCTCTTAGCCTAAGTCCCACTGGGAAGGAAGCAATAAAGCAGTGCTGTGAAATTAGGAGTTATTTAGGGGTTGGGTAGAACACTGGTAATACAACTATGTAGCTTGGAGTATTTTGATTCAAATACTGAAAATCTGAGGCAAGCACTTTCTAACGGCAAATGATGTGCTCTAAA
This sequence comes from Strix aluco, assembly GCF_031877795.1. Classification (NCBI taxonomy): domain Eukaryota; kingdom Metazoa; phylum Chordata; class Aves; order Strigiformes; family Strigidae; genus Strix; species Strix aluco. Next base: position 120,470,727 of record NC_133932.1, read on the forward strand.
GGTTACTGTACATTTTTAGATAGGCTACTTTAAGTAGCAGTAGTAATGGTAGATCAAAGCTAAGGTAGCTCTCTTGAAGGTTTTACTCTTCAGGCACTGTCTGAAAATGTCTCCACTGTGGCCTGTGCTATTGTATTTGCTTCAGTTTCTTTGGATGATTACATACAGCCTTATCTACTTGAGTATCCTTGTGTGACAATGAAATGCACCTGAGTCCAGCTATGCTCAATGAAAATGACAGTGCTGTAATGGCTGCATTATTCTGACACAGTGAAAAAGCAGCAATTTCATGACAAACAAATTCAGATTAAGAATGTTTGAGCGAGAGATGGAATTCAAGTCTGATGTAGTTAGGACAAAGACTGGAGAAAGATTGAATTTAATAAAGTTTCAGATTACTTTTTCTGTATCGCCCAGCTTTTTTATTGTTTGAATGAATGCAAAAGAGAGAAATGGTTTCAGGGTAGTTTTTACACAATCCCTCCCCACCCAACCTCATTTGGGGGAAATATTTTAACAGTTTAAGTGCTTTCAAACTTAATCATATCTGTAAGCAGGGCTTCTATTTTCACAGAATGCTACGTTTCAGCCTTATGCACCCCCCATAACCACAAGGGTTTCATTCCAGAGACAGCCGACATCATTGCAATGTATCCTATCAGTGTTTACAAGCTTTAGCTCTGTCTCCCAGTTTGCACTGTTCAGGTATGTGTGGCGATGTGTAAATTCCCCCAGGAACGTTCAGCATCCTCACAGGGCTAGGGTGTGAGTGAAGGACAGTGAAGCCTTTCAATTTTGTGGTTTGCATTCTTAATTGAACTGAAACTGGTGGGAAATCCAGTTACAGACAACTGAAAATGCTATTTCCTTGCCAGAATATTGATGCTAGGAAGAAAAATGGCAACACAAGAGCCCAAATGGTTTGCTTTAATACAGACATTCCTATTTCTGTAGTGTGTGTCATTCAAAGGTAATCAGTAACGTAGCCTGTACTTCACATGACCTTGTAAGACACCCTTTTGCTGTGAGATGTGCATTTGTTTTCTGCATTACCGTCCCAAACTGGCTTCCATGGGAACTGTATAGAAGTTTGATTTTTGCTAGGGTGTGGGGAAGAGGGAGGGTGAATATTTGCTGCCATACAGTTGCATAATGGTGGGTGGCTTTTAGTTGCACTGGGTCCATGTTGATTGAGAACAAGTTCTGATCCAAAGGACTTAGTAGTAGTAGGTAAAAGCAGGAAGGACAAAACTAATTGTAAAGGTATACCTGGAGCAAGTTCGCTGTACCTTAGCAGTCGGAGGGCAAGGCAGATAAACCTTCCTGCCCTTTTCTCTCAATGAATAGGAGTCATTAAAATGATGGGAGGCCTGGGAAGAGAGCTCAGAAGGAACTGGGGTAACAGTAGCACAAAACCAGAATGAATGCTGAATTGCTCAACTTGGTTCTGACGCTTTGTCATTGAGAAATGAACTTCACATTTCAGACATAGCACTTTTTTTCCACAGACACGCTGACTGTATGCAATGGAAAACCAAAACACTACGTGAAGGGAATGTTAAAGGCCTGACTCAGACCAACTGGAGCAAGGAGATTTGTCTGTCTTGCTATGGCTGTGCTGGTGTCTCTTTTTCTATGTATGTGTGTGTTTACTGGAATGTAATTTGGTTCCTTGATGCTCTCATGCTATTAGTTATAGCTGAGGTGTTTCTCCAGGGAGCCACATAATTCCATTTGGCAGCTGGATTTCAGAATTAGATGTAGTTTTCTTAATCAGTTTCTAATGTGCTGAATCAGTCAGGTTTCCAGATACTTAAATGAACTAATTCTACCAGGTAAGTTAGTTATAATGAAAAAACATAGAAAGAAAATATATAATGGTGGGCAACATCAACCTGTCTTTACCTATCTTTATTTAAGCTTGCAAAGAAGATTTATCTCTTGCAGACTTGCAGGACCATTACAAAGCAAGCTATTTATTTAGTGTCTTTTGCCCTCTAATGATCTATTCCAAAGCACTGCATTAAGGAGATTTTGTAAAATTTAGTTTAGCTGTTCCTGGCTGAAACAATGGAGGTGAAGGTGCCTGGGAACACAAAGGAGTGGAATGGGATATCTGCCTGTGTTATCCTGTTCCCAGGAAGCCAGTACAGAGCTGCTGCAAACTCGGACAAATGACAGGTGTTGCATTTGTTTCTCTCTTACTTTATCCTCTTTTATCTTAGTCTTTTTTGATACTTCTGTTAGTCTAAAAGTTTGCATCACCTGGTGTGCCCTAAAGAGAGGGTGTTGTATGCCAGAATGACAACATGCTTTTGTGTCTTTTATAAGTTTTGTGTTTGGGGTTCTAGTTGCAGAGTTACAGGCCTTCATACTAATACAGATTTCCTGGCTTAAAACAAAAGTTGGATGCAGTTAGTGTTTATCCAGATACAATGAAAATCAGTGCCTGAAATCCGTCTTAAAAATGTAAGTGGATTCTGAGCCGCAGTACATAGGTGTTAGTGGCCACTCTGGAACTCCTGTGAGCCATTGTCCACATGACAGAAAGCAGTGAAGAGAAGCTTGGTGGTATGTGCCAAAAAGGCAGGCATGTGGGAATGGCTGTCTGGAGTAAAATCTGAGAAAACTGAGAAGCCAGCCTCCTTTGGGGAAAAGGTGTAGAGCAACTTGCTGAGAGGTGGACTTGCTAAGAGGTGGATTCAGCTGAACAGTCAGCCATGCTATTTGAGATATATGAGGGGATTGAACAAGGACTTTTATTTGGAAAACTGGGAAAACAGGTATAAGAAATGATTGAGAAGACTCACAGATAATAAGAAACAGGGAACCTTAAAAATGTATACAACTTGGCTCACCAAGAGGTGTACTAGGTTCTGTTGGTTTTGGACATTGAACTAACAGTAATTTGTCTACCTTTCTTCACTCTCTAGAAGAGATGTCAGAAAGGACAATATCTGGTGCTGAGCATCAAAATTAGAGATATGAACTGGCAAAAATTAAAGCATTCCAGTCATATTTTGAGATTTAAAAAGTTTTGACTTGTTTAATTAGGGAGAGAAAAATAAACTTGTTCTAAATTAACTTTTGAACTGTTTTCTGTAAATGAAGATTCATCACATCAAAGCTTCCATGTGCTTCAGAATTTAGAAATCAGTAGCAGAATTGGGAAGAGTTGAGTTTGGGGTTTCTGCCCCTTGCTGTAAATGTTTTCTGCACTCATAAAAATCATAGATAGGTTCATTTTCTAGCTGTAAGCTGGCATTGCACCACTGAAGTTAGCTGCTTTTTGCTAGCTTATTGTTTTCTAAACAACTGAAATTAATGAATCTTGGTTTTTAGTGAATGCATGTTTCTTGTAAGATAGAAAATGCAGGAATGTGGTGATTTATAATTCTTTTAAAATATGCTGCAGAGAGAATTCTAGTAAGGATGCTAAATTTGCTTAGCTTCAGCATCAGGCATATCTGTGGTGACTCC